>NW_028225187.1:34273340-34513340 GCF_052327205.1 Somniosus microcephalus
GGGTTTTGGCGCCCCGCTTGGGGCACTGAAACTGAATATCGGTGTGCAAAGTGCCGCAGCGCCACCCGCTGCGGCACAGCAGCCTGCAGTACTGCAGGCCTTCCTCGCACCCTTAAGGGGGAGGTGCCTGCAACAGCGCGATCCCCGCTCACGAGTGCCGGCAAATGAGCCCGGCACCAAGGAGAAGTGCCGGGCTCTCTGGAAACAGCCGGCAATGCCGTGGGGGGGGGTGTAGGAGGCCGGGGACGGAGGTGCGGGCAGGCGGCCGCCGAAAAAGCGGCCGCCCCGCACCTCCACCTTAAATTGCGCCACTACCACCACAGGTAGGCCCCTGTGTACCGGTCGCTGTTTGCGGCCGGTGCGGGGGAGGCGGCCGCTACCAAATATGGCCAGCGGGGCGATAGCGGGGTGCTGCGCACACCGATGATGTCATCGGTGGCGGCGCAGCGCTACAGTCTAACGCCGCCATTAGCGCCCCGCTCAATTTCGCCAGAGGTTTGCACACTGGCGCAAAAGCCCTCTTTGGGCGCAAACTGGTGGCGCAGGCCACTGAATTTCTAGGCCCTAGAGCCGCGCACATCGGGGCCCTGCTAGACCACCGGGGAGTGGGGTTCAGTTAAAGCAACCTGGTCTGCCCCTGTCGGTGCTAATGGGAGGCGCAAATCCACCTAATTTACCAGTTTTTAAAATGACTGCAGTTGCACTTTCCTGTTATGTTATTTAAAACATCATGTTACTGTTACAGTAATTTAAAAAATGCACATTAATTCCAATGATCTAGAAAGCAGAGGGCAAGCTATCTCCTGACACTTTTACCATTTCAGTGAGGGGGCATACATTGGTAAAGGACAGGTTGAACTTAGGTTATTACAATGATATCGATGTTAATTGATTGAAGCTTTTCGGTGTTTAAACTCTTTGGACTGTGCTTTCCTCAGATGACTTACCGAAGCCAATCTTCTCTGTGAATCCACCATATGAAGTCATTTTATACGGAGAGACAGTAACTATGACTTGTCGCTTTCAGTGTCCCTTCACAATTAACCGTTATTACCGAAAAAACGGTTTTTTCAGAGAACTGAAAGCTCCGAAAGGACGATGTTACACCTCTTTAGATTTCACCGCAGTATTTGGCTATGATGACATTTACACATGTGAATGTCTACACTCGGAGAATGGACAATGGAGATCTTCACATCCGAGCAACCCTATTCAGTTAATTATGCGAGGTTATGTTAACAGAATCTATTCTCCCAATGGGATTAGAACAATGTGTGCTTACTCAGCAATGAAACGATCCAGTGGAACTGAAGGACACTTGGGCTGCAGTTACATTGGACTTTGGATGTTCCTTTTCAAACCCAACCTCTTTACATGGTGTGAGCGGATTTCTTAATGGTCACCTTGAGCTAAATCTGCCCCAACATAAATACGCAGATCCCAAATTTTAATTGGTAACCCAATTTATAATGTATTTATCATTTGCCACTGTGCTAGAAGCTTTGTTTGCAGTACACTAAGTGCATAGCTTATGGTAAATGACAATAGGTTGCCCCAAGTTGACCACATATCTGTTTAATGCTTAATGCTGTTTTTACCTGGGAGAAAAGTGTAATTGTATTTTGAGAGGCTACCATGCAAATTCACACCCTCTACTGGATACCACAAGCACCATTTTGCATTTTGATCATTTACAACCTATTTAAAATTTAACTACGCATGCCAAAAAACGATTACCAGCATGAAATGCTTGGTTTTTAACGAGGCAGTATCGTTTAGGAAATGGTGGAGGCCAATAGGGTGTAGGAATGCTAATATCAATGCTCTGATTACTGAGAGTGTTTGCACTGTGAGTATCAGGGAACATAAATGAGAGCCTGAAGTATTAAAAGTTTACAGGAATCTGTTGTTCTTAAACAGTCTTCTGTTTTTCAGTCGAGTAGTAAAGACTTCAGTGTTATGGTAATATATCACATTATTTTTTCCACTTTACCATAAACAGCAATCTAAACAGAGAGTATAATTTCCTCCCAGTATAACACAGGCAGAGTTTTCTCAGCAGTTCCGAGTGTAGGCATACACTCAAATAGGTGTCTCTAATTTTCTGAAAATTTAACACAAATGCTTCCTTTTTTCACAATTTTCATTTTATCAAACTAGACGTGGCCTGGCCTTATTTGGTAGCCTCCAGTGAATGCATTTTCCTTCTGCCAATTCATACCCACACAAGTTGACATTTCGCGTAATTCATCATTCTGTAGTTTCCGGTCAATGCACAGTCCCTCAGCCGATTCATACCCACACAAATTTACATTTTTCATACATCAACATTCATTAATTTCTAGTCAATGCACTGTACTTCAGACGTTTTTTTATGCACACAAGCTTACAATTCTCGTATATCAACATCTCATTGTTTAGTTTGCAATGGTGTGTGATAGGATGTTTATATTATGGCAATAATATATTCCAAAGCCTTACTTCAATCTTGAACACTGGCAGTTGCTTAGTGAAATCTGTCTCTCACTCTCTCTCTCTCTCCCGTTCGCTCTCCAATGATACCAACCACATTTCTTTGATTTGTACTGAATGAACTAAACATGAAAACCTTCCAGAAGCCGAATTAACCGAGTACCTCATGACACCAGAATCAGATGTATGAAATATCGGTCTGAGAATGGGAGGACCAGTTAAAGAGTTGAGTCAAAGAAAGTTACAGATTGTGCTGATTGAAGGGGGATGGACAATAAGCAGCTAAACAATTTCTATTTTTTGAAAGCAGAAAAAAAACAGGCTGAAGGAAATACTTCACATAAAAGATAGAATCAGCACATTCTGGTTCATCCTGTTTTCCATCTGTCCTTTCCTTGTAAGTAATAACAAAAAGCGATGCATGTATTGGAAGCAAGACGACAGATTTAGTTCTACCTTTGCAAAAGTGTCCTTATATGTTATTGAGTAGACTTTTGACACAAAACTTCACATGGCATTTTTGATACAGATGAACTCCCGGAGCCGACTTTCTACATGGACCCAGATTCCGGTGCAGTTTCAAACGGGGAAAATGTTGCCATTTCCTGCAAAGGTGACATTCGCTCCAGAGGGGGAACATTTCTCTTGTTCAAAGGTCACAAATGAAATCCTGTACAGTCCCGTAATGTGAGTGGTGATGAGCGGAATGTGACCTTCAACATAAATACCCGAAGTGAAGGCTCTGTGGGAAATTACAGTTGTCGATATCAAACAGAGGTCGCAGGACGTTCGAGGAATTCGCCATTCAGTAAAGATGTCCCGATTATGGTGAAAGGTAGGGACCAACACATTTCAAAACGAGGTTGTGTGTTCTTGTATCTCAATGTCTGTCTCCTTCGCTCATATCTTGTTAATATAGGTGACCAAATCCCTTTAAAATCGAACTGAGGTGTACTTATTTCCATGCTATAGTTAACTGGGGATCTGTTTTTGATATATTGTCTTAAACTTAATCTGCTGTATAGCCCGCAGAATCTAAACCTGTTATCCTCAATTAATGGTCACGAAATAAATGCTGGATGGGTTAGTTAACTCTCTTTATTTATTGCGTAGAATTTCCAGGTAACTCCCGATTTCATCTTCAACCCACTTTGTCCATCACTATCTGAAGACAGCCCACATACCAGGGAGTGTCCGGCTGTGTACCTTCAATGCTGCCTAATAGGGTGAACTGAAGATCTTCCATTTGTCTGCAGTAAGCGAGCTGTGCCCAAGATCAATAATATGTGCAAAATAAATAGGTACACTTAGGCGCTACTCCATTTACTTCAAGGCCTGATTGACTTCGAATGCTGATCCCAAACTTTTACAGCCAAACAGTTTCCAGTAATCTTTCAAGTGGATTGGATCAGAAATTGAATTACATTCATACTTCAGATATCTTGCTGCAGTTGCACAGGGCCTTGGTGAGACCACACCTTGAGGATTGTGTGCAGTTTTGGACGCCTTATCTGAGGAAGGATGTTCTTGCCATGGAGGGAGTGCAACATCGATTCACCAGGCTGATAACTGGGATGGCAGGAATGACGTATGAGGAGAGATTGGGTCGATTGGGCTTACACTCGCTGGAGTTTAGAAGAATGAGAGGGGATCTCATTGAAATTAAAAATTCTAACAGGACTAGACAGACTAGATGCAGGAAGGATGTTCCCGATGGCTGGGGTGTACAGAACCAGGGGTCATAGCCTAAGGATAAGGGGTAAGCCATTTAGGACAGAGATGAGGAGGAATTTCTTCACCCAGAGAGTGGTGAACCTGTGGAGTTCTCTACCACAGAAGGCAGTGGAGTCCAATTCATTAAATGTATTCAAGAAGGAGTTGGATATATTTCTTAAGGCTAAAGGGATCAAGGGATAAGGAGATAAGGCAGGGACAGGGTACTGAATTTGGATGATCAGCCATGATCTCATTGAATGATGGAACAGGCTCGCGGGGCTGAATGGCCTACTCCTGCTCCTACCTTCTATGTTTCTATGTTTCTATGGTACAATTCTGATTCACTCAGATACTGCCAGGTATGATGAAACACAAATACGAATAAAAAAATCCTTGAAATAATGAGGCTTCCTTTATTGAAACAATGAACATTACGGGGCGATATGAGGCAAAATTTTACAATTATAAAAGAATGGGAGAAGACCGATAAAACCAAACTATTCCCAATAGTTATGATTAATAACGAAGGGGACTGAATTACAATATTAACTCTAAGAGAGCAAGAACAAACTCTTTATAGCGAGATGTGGAAGATATGGAATTCCCTATCAAGGATAATGGTTCAGGAAGTAATCAGTCCAGTTTACATTATATCGGTGGATGAATGAAAAGCTGATGAATGGATTTGAATACTGAGTTGTGCAAATGTGATTCAACTATTTGCTCATCAGTCGGGTCCACACAATTAAAGACGAATTGTGCACAATTTGATCTAAGTATTGTATCTGGACTCAGAGCCTCGTCTACTGGTACCCACACATTCCTGTTTGCGGATCTGTGTGTGATTATACTTTATCTGGACTCCTTGACAATGCATGATCAAACTCAACTTCGTCACAAAACAGCAACTGAATTGTGGCTAATCGTAGTCGGTGCATCTAATTAATATCCGAGGCCATTGCCAAGAGATTCCAAACATTATCGATTCCATATCGTAGCAAACTCACCCCAGTTGCCACCACTCTCAAAGTTCCCTTTTAATGTTTAGTCTGCCCGGTCCCAAATGATGCTTCTCACATCACTTTCAGTGACCAAGGCATCTCAGGAACCGTGTGAGGACTCCCCTAGTTGCTGCTGTTGCCAAGGTTTTCAGTCCTTCCTGTAGCAGCTTGATTTTCAGATGTCGAGGAATGTTCCCATTCATCCCCAAACAAGGAAGCCTTCCATTGGCTTCATCCTTGCTGCCGAAAGTCGAAGGTGTCACGAAAAAAAGCAAGAGGTCTATCTGTAGCACCTGTCCAATATATAGTGCCTTTAAAGCTGTATAACGTCACAAGGCGTTTCACATGATCATATTGGGACTAAACCTGACAGCGAGCTTAGGAAGGAGACAATAGGACTTTTTGTCAAAGAGATCAGCACGATTGGATAGGCTGGTGTTGTTTTCTTTGGAATAGAGGAGGCTCAGGGACGACTTAATTGAGGTGTATAACATTTTGAGGAGCCTAGCTAGAGTGGATAGGAAGGACCTATACCCTTAGCAGAGTGTTTGTTGTTGCAAAATAAAATTAATTAAATCCGCACACTAGTCTGTAAATGGTAAAATAGCCAAGCATTTTATTGAAAACCCAGAAAACACAAAATTATTCAACAGTACGTTACAAACAGTCCACGGAGTTACCTATAGGCTGATCAGGGAGTACAGCTTAGAGTTCCCGCAGCTCGTTCCAGGCTGACCCTCCGATTGTCTTTGGTCTCCGGTATTTAAGCATACAAATACCGAGGCAGGCTCTAAAGCCCACGTGCACATTTGTTAATTGGCTGATTCCCTAACTCGCGTCACATAATATTTATTGTCACATGATCACCTGTTGTTTTATTTCGTGACCCTTCGTAAAACCACATGTCTGCATTTGTGTTTGACTGTGCCCCGTGTGGTTTTACTTAACTCTAGGTTCCATTTCTTGTGGTTGGCGCTTCTGTACCTGTTTTATCTAAACTTGCAAAAGCATGAAGACCTTGCGGTCAACATGTCTGAACTGTCTCCGCTGTTGTCTCGTGTGCAAGCTGCATTTCCTGAATTCCTGAAGGGTGCCAATGCTTCACTTCTGAGCCATATGCAAAGCCTCTTTATTTGTGACTGTTGTTGCCAGGCAGAAATGCCTTGACTACTTATTCTTACCCATGAAGCTATGCTTCTACTATTTGGGATTTCTAAAAATCCATGTCAGTGTTCAATAACAAATCTGATTGAATTTTTCGAGGGGGTGACTAGGTGTGTGGATGAGGGAAATGCTGTGGTTGTGGTTTACATGGACTTCAGTAATGCTTTTGACAAAGTCCCGCGTAGGAGACTGGTCAAGAAGGTAAGAGCCCATGGGATCCAGGGTGCCTTGGCGCATTGGATCCTAAACTGGCTGAGTGGCAGGAGGCAGAGGGTGATGGTCGAAGGTTGCTTTTGTGACTGGAAGCCTGTGTCCAGTGGGGTACCTCAGGGATCGGTGCTGGGTCCCTTGCTGTTTGTGATCTACATAAATGATTTGGATGAGAATGTTAAAGGTATGATCAGTAAGTTCGCAGATGACACGAAAATTGGTGGGGTGGTAAATTGCGAGGAGGAAAGCCTCAGGCTACAGGACGATAAAAACGGGTTGGTTAGATGGGCGGAAAAGTGGCAAATGGAATTTAACCCTGAAAAGTGCGAGGCGATGCATTTTGGACGGACAAATAAGGCAAGGGAATACACAATGAGTGGTAGGACCCTAGGAAGTACAGAGGGTCAGAGGGACCTTGGTGTACATGTACATAGATCCCTGAAGGCAGCGGAACAGGTAGATAAGGTGTTTAAAAAGGCATATGGGATACTTGCCTTCATTAGCCGAGGCATAGAATATAAGAGCAGGGAGGTTATGATGGAGCTGTACAAAACGCCGGTGAGGCCACAGCTGGAGTACTGTGGGCCGTTCTGGTCCCCTCACTATAGGAAGGATGTGATTGCTTTGGAGAGGGTGCAGAGAAGATTCACCAGGATGTAACCTGGGATGGAGCGCCTCAGCTATGAAGAAAGGCTAAACAGGCTGGGGTTGTTTTCCTTGGAGCAAAGAAGGCTGAGGGGGGACCTGATTGAGGTGTACAAAATGATGAGGGGCATAGATAGCGTAGATAAAGAGGAACTTTTCCCCTTAGTAGGGGGGTCAATAAAAAGGGGGCATAGATTCAGGGTAAGGGGCAGGAGATTTAGAGGGGATTTGAGGAGGAACATTTTCACCCAGAGGGTGGTAGGAATCTGGAACTCACTGCCTGAAAGGGTGGTAGAGGCAGGAACCCTCACAACATTCAAGAAGCATTTGGATGAGCACTTGAAATGCCATTGCATACAAGGCTATGGACCAAATGCTGGAAAATGGGATTAGACTGGACAGGGATTGATGGACGGCGCAGACACGATGGGCCGAAGGGCCTCTTTCTGTGCTGTAAAGCTCTATGACTCTATGACATGGAATTAAACTAATTGGTATAAGGATTAGAGGAGAGTTGAGGATAACTTCTTTCACCCAGAGGGAGGAGAGGGTCTGGAACTCATTGCCTGAATGGCTGGTAGAGGCAGGAACCCTCAGCACATTTGAAAAAGTACTTGGATATGCACTTGAAGTGCCGTAACCTACAGTGCTACGGACCAAGAGCTGGAGTGTGGGATTAGGGTGGATAGATGTTCTTCAACCTCTCTGTAAATGTTTGCAATTCAACGAGTGCCGGTCTTCACGCATAGTTATTCATGACCCAAAATGATAAAACATGATGTCTTCTACTTAAGTAATAAAAATCCGTTGAGTGCACAACAGACTTTCGGAATAGAACAGTGCATTTCAAAATTTATCAGTTTATCAGGATAATCTGATGCATTATATATTCACCAATATCACTTAATAATATCTGCCATTTGCCTCACAGAGCTCGCATTCCTACTGACAGGACTGGGCAATACTGACAATGCCACGGGGAATCTAATTCATGGATTAACTGACATCGACTGCAGCGCAAAACAAGTTAACAGCGTTAATTCCTTCCTTTGTGCCCCCAGTACTCTCACTGTGACATACGCATGCAATGTTACAACAAGAGTATGAATAAGTGAGAACCGAATCGAACCGAATTAACATTGACCAAGCTGTAAAATTCAACAAGATTCACTGCAGACAAATAATAGCAGTACTTGCTTCAATGGCCATGTTTAAGAACGTCGTAAATGCATTCCCTCCATTCATGAACTCTGGCAAATGAGTTCTAAAGGAACACGTTAAGCATTTTGAAGGAAAATATGTTAAACTCCTACAATTATTACCCTGAATATAATGTGTCATTATTGTATTGTTCTTGTTGCAGTAGAGGAATGGCCAGCGGGTGTTAACAATGTCTTTGTGTAAATAGTAAAGCAAGCGTTCATGTTCAATTTCAGTTGAATTTGGAAGCGTTAATTACTAATTTAAGACTTGCACACAATGAACTATCAATGCTCGTTGCTTCTTCCACAGAACAATATCTCATGGTGCCCTTAGTCCGACTCTGCCTCAGTGCCTTCGTGGTCATTGTGATGGTGATATTCATTGTTGAGCATTTCGTGAATGTTAACCCGCCCAAAGGTAAGGCATTAAATATAATTGCAAATTTTTGATTTGTCTAGAATGTTTTGAGTTATTCTGTAAAATTCTCCGGAAAGGGCATGCCTACATTGTTATACCTAATACAGAGCCTTGCAGAAGGCACCACATATCCAGTTCGGCAGTATTACATAGCATTTACAGCACTGAATCAGGTCAGTCGGCCCAACAGGTCCATGTCGGAGTTTATGCTCCACACGAACCTCATCCCACCCTTCTTCATCAACCCCATCAGCATATCCTTCTATACCTTACTCCCTCATGTGTTTATCTAGCATCTCTGTAAATGCTTCGATGATGTTGGTCTCAACCATTACTTGCGCTTGCGAGTTCCACCTCTTACCACTCTCCTGATTAAGATGTTTCTCCTGAATTGCTTATTGGATTTATCAGTGACTATCTTATATCCATGCCCATAGTTCTGGTCTCATCCGTAAGTGCAAACATGTTCTCAACAGCTAACCTATCAACGCCTTTCATAATGTCAAAGCCCTCTATCAGGTCAACCACTAGTGTTCTCCCTTCTCAAAAAAAGACCGCTGCCCGCTCAATCATTCCTGATAGTTAAAACACTCCTGTTCTGATATAATTCTAGTAATTCATTTTTACCTGCTCCGTGCCTCTATATCCTTTTTATAATATGGAGACCAGAACTGTTCACAGTATTCTAAGTGTGGTCTAACCCAGGTTCAACACAATATTAGCAAAACTGCTCAACCCTCAGCCTTTTGTTTTCCAGAGTAAAGAGACAATGTCTGTTGAATAATTCCTGATAGGTATAACCTCTCAATTGTGGTATGATTCTAGTAAATATTTTTTGCAGCTTCTGCATACCTCTGTATGCATTTTATAATATGGAGACTGGAACTGTTCACAGTATTCCAAGTGTACTCTAACCATGGTGCAGTACAATGTTAACATAGAAACATAGAAGATAGGAGCAGGAGTAGGCCATTCGGCACCTCGAGCCTGCTCCGCCATTCAATGAGATCATGGCTGATCATCCAAATTCAGTACCCTGTCCCTGCTTTCTCCCCATATCCCTAGATGCCTTTAGCCTTAAGAAATATATCCAACTCCTTCTTGAATATATTTAATGAACTGGCCTCTACTGCCTTCTGTGGTAGAGAATTCCACAGGTTCACCACTCTCTGGGTGAAGGAATTCCTCCTCATCTCTGTCCTATATGGCTTACCCCTTATCCTTAGACTGTGACCCCTGGTTCTGGACTCCCCGACCATCAGGAACATCCTTCCTGCATCTAGTCTGTCCAATCCTGTTAGAATTTTCTAAGTTTCAATGAGATCCCCTCGCATTCTTCTAAACTCCAGCGAGTACAAGCCCAATCGACCCAATGTCTCCTCTTACGTCATTCCTGCCATCCCAGGTATCAGCCTGGTGAATCTTCGCTGCACTCCCTCCATGGCAAGAACATCCTTCCTCAGATAAGGCGACCAGAACTGCACACAATACTCAAGATCTTCCCTGATTTTCAATTCTATCCTTGTAGAAATTAACCAAAATGGTCTATTTGCTATTTATGGGCTTATTTACCTGCTTCGCTACTTTTACTGATTTGTACACAAGTACCCCCAGATTCCACTGCTCTTCTACCCCATTTAGGCACTTATTTTCAATGGAGTATGTAGCCACCTGATGCTTTCCACCTAAACCCGGGTTCGAATCCGGCCTCGGGTGACTGTCTGTGTGGAGTTTGCACATTCTCCCCGTGTTTGCGTGGGTTTCCTCCGGGTGCTCCGGTTTCCTCCCACAGTCCAAAGATGTGCGGGTTAGGTTGATTGGCTATGATAAAAAAAAATTGACCCTTAGTGTTAGGGGGATTAAATATGTGGGGTTACGGGGATAGGGTGGGATATGTGTTGGTGTAGGGGTTACGGGGATCGGGTGGGATATGTGTCGGTGCAGGCTCGATGGGCCGAAATGGCCTCTATCTGCACTGTGGGGTTTCTGTAATTCTGTGATTCTGTGATAAACGTGCCACCTTACACTTCTATATAAACATATAGAACGTTATTTGCCAATTACACGCCCAATCTGCAGGTTTATTAATATCTTCCTGCATATGTTGTGGGCCTCCTCTGTTTTAATTACAATACCCAATGTGGTGTTACCCGTAAATTTTGTTATTATACTTCTCCAGAGGGACAGGTGGGCAGGGACCTGATAGAGTGTGTTCTGGCAGTGTCCCTGACCACAGATGTCCCAATCAGCAATGTTACAGGAGTTCGACAAGGCAGGGATACAACTTGCATCAATCATCCTCAATTCTACTAAGTCAATCCAATGTCATTATATGTTTGTTTTTTTATACAGGAAAAGAAACATTGGACAAAACGTGTTCTCCAGACCGCCACAACAGACACAACATGGTCATTATGTCCCTGGATTGAATTTCTGTTTCAGGGGTGTTTTTTTAAACGTTTGCAGAAGATATTGCTTGCCTGCAGAGCAGATATTTTGCTACTATATTTCTTTTAAAGGACAGCTATGTCTGTTTTGATGCTATTCCCTCTCTAATATATAGGTTACAGTGACAAATCAGCACTGAACACTTTACACTTATTTTAGCAGAACATGTAGGAGAATCAGGAAGAACTTGATAATTTCTGTGAAGTAGACATTGAGCTGTGTGAAGCGCCTTGGTGGGAGAGATGAGCTGAGCCAGAGGACCCAGCGATTCCTCCTGATTATGGCTATTGAGATCTGCGAGCTCAGATAAAACCTTCCTCGGATGTTCCCACAGAGGAGGAATCAATTGCTCAAGAAACAGAAGTAGGACAGGAACAGACACATAAAGTTTTACAGGTTAGGGAATAGTCCAGCAGACTGCAAGCCCAAATTACATCCGGATATGTATAAATACACCATATTCTCAATGAAAGTAGAGCAACTGTTAACCAAAGAGTCCTGGAAATGTGTCTAGGGCCCCAAACACCCCTTCCAGGTGAAACAGCGATTTACTTGTACTTCTTGCAATCTAGTATACTGTACTCGCTGCTCACGATGTGATCTCCTCTACATTGTGGAGACCAAACGCAGATTGGGAGACCGCTTTGCGGAACACCTCCATTCCGTCCGTAAGGGTGACCCCGAGCTTCTGGTCGCCTGTCATTTTAATTCACCGCTCCATTCCAACTCCGACCTCACCGTCCTTGGCCTCTTGCATTGTTCCACGGAAGCTCACCGTAAACTCGAGGAACTTCACCTCATCTTCTGATTAGGCACTTTACAGCCTTCCGGACTCAATATCGAGTTCAACAATTTCAGATCAGAACCTCGGCCCCTATTACATTTTTACTTATATTTTTATTCACACCTTTGTTTTGGTTTCCCCCCCCTTCTTTGTTTTTCTCTCTCCCACATGGCAGCTGTCTCCCATTCTGCCAGCGCATTTCACACCTAATCTAGAGCCGTCTTTTGTCTCCACTAGTCCTATCACCATCTCGTCTCGTTTTGAATACCTTTTAATGTCTCTTCACTTCTCTTTTGTTCTCTCCCAGCCTGGCCTCTTAATCTATTTCATTTCCTGTGCTTCTTTAGTCTTGACAAAGGTTTTTGACCCGAAACGTTGACTGTATTTTATCTCCACGGATGTTGCCTGGCCTGCTGAGTTTTTCCAGCACTTTCTGTTGTTATTTCGGATTTCCAGCATCTACAGTATTTTGCTATAGTCCAAGAAATGTGATGGGCAGATAATAGAAATAATGGAAGCAAATCTTCAAGAGAATCAAGAGAATGAAAGTCTACTGAACAAGAATTGGCAATATCTCTGATACAAATGGAACAAGATAGGCTGAAACGTTGAACGCAAATGCTTATTTGAAGGGGAAGATTAATAAAATTGATAAGAAAGGATAATTAGCGGAAGGCAATGAGTCACGGGTGATATTCACAGGAAGTGTACAGTTAATGGTGTGGAATCAAATGACACAGCATCAGCCCAGCTCCAACCTCTTTGGCTTCGGATCTTATCACAATGAATGGTTATTTCTTACTATCAAAGAACCTGATCAAAGTCAGACTTGGAAAGTAAAGGAAGGAACACTCTGACACCCCGAAGATGGGGCATTGATGTCTTTTTATTCTGAGTTCTGAGGGATCCACGGCAAGAAAGTAAAATCTGTTGGTGAAGTTGGAAAAAACTGCACAGAGGAATGCGGGATTGGCTTTAAAGTCCTTTGAACGGATGGTGTATGAGGTAGGAACAGCGCAGTCAGTGCAGACACCACACTGTCAGGTGTGGCTCAGTTGGTAGCACATTCGCCTCTGGGTCAGAAGGTTGTGGGTTCAAGCCTCACTTCAAAGAAGAGCTGGGCTGTTTTTCCCGGTGTCCTGACCAATATTTATCCTTCAATTCACATCACAAAAAAACATTATCTGGTCATTATCACATTGCTGTTTGTGGGAGCTTGCTCTGCAAAAATTGGCTGCCGCGTTTCAAACATTACAACAGTGACTACACTCCAAAAGTACTTCATTGGCTTTAAAGTGCATTGAGACGTCGGGTGGTCCTGAAAGGCGCTATATAAATGCAAGTCTTTCTTTCAGACTGATTACTGATTGTTGTGGATGAGGAATACAAATGAACTAGGGGCACATTCTTCAGCCTCAAGCTAAATGTGAAGCCCAGGAAGATTGGAGTGTACTTGGACTATCAGGGTGGACTGGTGCTTATGATATGGCTCATCTCCGCCAATTCATTGATGCGTTTTCTGAGAAACTCTACCGTAACCACACTCTTGTAATGAACAACAATCTCAGAACCGCTGAAAATCTGCAGGATTAAGGTTCAATTGACAGCTTTCATTTCTTGCATCTGCCTTTCAGATCCTCATTCCTGGCTCATCCCAGGAACAATTCATGTTGTTATGCACTTTGTAATTAGAGTTTAACTAATATGTCTTCAAGCGGTTGAACTCAATAGTTTGCACGATTGTATTGATACTGGCCTGAGCTTATTATTCTGATCCACGATAACCTCAACGTTGCGCTGAAGTGTCAGCCTGGGCTCATTGCTAGAACTCTGGCTCACACTTGTGCACATAATGTAGCCTGGCACTTGAGGGATGCACTTTGTGAGATGCTGTCTTCCAGATGAGAGGTGAACCAAAGTCCTGTTCACTCTCTCACAAGGAGGTAACAGATCCCACTGCACTAGTTAAAGAAGCGCAGGGCATTTCTCCCCAGCTCTTCTGGTGACATTGATCAGTTAACACACAGCCCTCAAACAGATCATCGAATCATTTATCTCATTGCTGTTTATGGGACCTTGCTGTGAGGAAATTGGCAGGCACGTTTCCCCACAGTACTACAGTGAACACATTTCATAATCATTTTAGAATTCCACAGGTTCACCACTCTCTGGGTGAAGAAATTCCTCCTCATTTCAGTCCTAAATGGCTTACCCCTTATCCTTAGACAATGATCCCTGGTTCTGGACTCCCCGGCCATCAGAAACATCCTTCCTGCATCCAGTCTGTCCAGGCCTGACGGAATTTTATAGGTTTCGATGAGATCCCCTCTCAATCTTCTAAACTCCAGTAAGTATAAGCCCCATCGACACAATCTCTCCTCATACGTCATTCCTGCCATCCCAGGTATCAGCCTGGTGAATCTTTGCTGCACTCCCTCCATGGCAAGAACATCCTTCCTCAGGTATGGAGACCAAAACTGCACACAATACTCAAGGTGCGGTCTCAACAAGGCCCTGTACAACTGCAGCAAGACATCCTTGTTCTTGTACTCGAACCCTCTTGCTGCGAAGGCCAACATACCATTTGGCTTCTTAACTGCCTGCTGCACCTGCATGCTTACCTTCAGCGACTGGGGCACAAGGACACCCAGGTCTCTTTGCACTTCCCCTATTCCTCTATTGAGAGGGAGGAGGTGCTTGCGATTTTAGCGGGCTTAAAAGTGGATACATCTCCAGCCCCAGACGAGATGTAACCCAGGCTGCTGTGTGAGGCAAGGCAGGAGATTGCAGGGGCTCTGACACAAATTTTCAGAACCTACCTGGCCACAGGGGAGGTGCCAGAGGACTCGAGAGCAGCTAACATAGTACCATTGTTCAAGAAGGGTAGTAGGGATAAACCAGGGAATTACAGGCCAGTGAGCCTAACAACAGTGGTAGGGAAATTATTGGAAACAATTTTGAGGGACTGAATTAGTCTCCACTTGGAGAGGCAAGGATTAATCAGGATTAATCATGGCTTTGGCAGGGGGAGATCATGTCTAACCAATTTGATTGAATTTTTCGAGAGGTTGACTAGGTGTGTGGATGAAGGTAGTGCAGTTGATGTAGTCTACAGGGACTTCAGTAAGGCTTTTGCCAAACTCCCACATGGGAGCCTGTACAAGAAGGTAAGGACCCATGGGATCCAAGACAATTTGGCACATTGGATCCAAAATTGTCTTAGTGGCAGGGGGCAGATGGTGATTGCCGAAGGTTGTTTTTGTGACTGGAAGTTTCTGTCCAGTGATGTTCCACAGGGATCGGTGCTTGTTCCTTTGTTGATTGTAGTGTACATTAATGATTTATATATGAACGTAGGAGGTTTGATCAGTAAGTTCACAGATGACAAAAAATTGATGGAGTGGTAAATAGCGAGGAGGGAAGCCTCAGGCTACAGGATGATATAGACCAGTTGGTTAGATGGGCAGAACTGTGGCAATGGAATACAACCTTGAAAAGTGTGAGGTGATGCATTTTGCGAGGACTAACAAGTCAAGGGAATACACGATGAATGGTAGGACCCTAGGAAGGATAGAGAATCAGATGGATCTTGGTGTGCAAGTACTGTACATAGATCCCTGAAGGCAGCAGGACAGGTAGATAAGGTGGTTAAAAAGGCATATGGGATACTTGCCTTCATTAGCCAAGGCATAGAATATAAGAGCAGGGAGATTATGATGGAGCTGTACAAAACGCTAGTTAGGCCACAGCTGGAATACTGTGTGCAGTTCTGGTCGCCACACTATAGGAAGGATGTGATTGCATTGGAGAGGGTTCAGAGGAGATTCACCAGGATGTTACCTGGGCTGGAGCGCTTCAGCTATGAAGAGAGACTGGACAGGCTGGGGTTGTTTTCCTTAGAGCAGAGAAGGCTGAGGGGAGAACTGATTGAGGCGAACAAAATTATGAGGTGCACAGATAGGGTAGGTAGAAAGGAACTTCTCCCCTTCGTAGAGGGGTAAATAACCAGGGGGGCATAGTTTCAAGGTAAGGGGTAGGAGGTTTAGAGGGGATTCGAGGAAAATATTTCTCCCCCAGAGGGTGGTTGGAATCAGGAACTCACTGCCTGAAAGTGTGGTAGAGGCAGGAACCCTCACAACATTCAAGAAGCATTTGGATGAGCACTTGAAACGCCATAGCATACAAGGCTACGGATCAAGTGCTGGAAAATGGGATTGGAATAGACAGGGCTTGATGGCCGGTGCGGACACGATGGGCCGAAGGGCCTCTTTCTGTGCTGTATAACTCTACGACTCTACGACTCTATAACAGAAACAGTTTCCGGGTTCGAAACGTTCATCACAAAGACTGAATTTTAATGTTAATATTTACGGGGCTGTTGCTCACTGAATAACAGGAAGAAACGATAAACTCTGTTACCTCTAGACGTGATTATCCCAACGCACTGCTGGCCAACCTGCCACGTTCTACCCTCTGTAAACTTGAGGTCATTCGGCCTGTCTCCTGACTCGCACCAAGTCCCGTTCACCTCTGTGCTCGGTGACCTACATTGGCTGCCGCTTAAGCAACACCTCGATTTAAAAATTCTCATCCTTGTTTTCGAATCCCTCAATTGCATCGCCTATATCGATCTTTGTAATCTGCTTCAGCCCCACAAACCCCCCGAGATATTTGCGCTCCTCTAATTCTGGCCTCTTGAGCATCCCTGATTTTAATCGCTCCACCATTGCCGGCCGTGCCTTCAGCTGCATGGGCCCTAAGCTCTGGAATTCCCTGCCTAACCCTCTCCGCCTCTCTACCACACTTACTCCCTTGAAGACGCTCTTTATACCCTATCTATTTGACCAAGATTTTGATCATCTGTCCTCATGTGGCTCGGTGTCAATTTTTGTTTGATAACGCTCCTGTGAATCACCTTAGGACGGTTTACGAAGTGCAAGCATCTATATAATGCCTTGCTGTTTTTCTTTTAGAACTAAATGATGAACTCATGGTTGCTGAAGTTGAACACATGTCCTTTGACGTCAGAAAACTATTCGGCACTTGGCCTGATTATTAAACAAGGCAATAAATCAACCGTTTTTCAACATGGAGATCTAGTTGGGTCCTTCACTAGTTCCTGTTAAAGAATGTCACAGAGTCATAGAGTCATAGAGTTATACAGCACAGAAAGAGGCCCTTCGGCCCATCGTGTCTGCGCCGTCCATCAAGCCCTGTCTAATCTAATCCCATTTTGCAGCATTTGGTCCATAGCCTTGTATGCAATGGCATTTCAACTGCTCATCCATATGCTTCTTGAATGTTGTGAGGGTTCCTGCCTCTACCACCCTTTCAGGCAGTGAGTTCCAGACTCCAGCCACCCTCTGGGTGAAAAACTTCCTCCTCAAATCCCCTCTAAACCTCCTGCCCCTGACCTTGAATCTATGCCCCCTTGTTATTGACCCCCCTACTAAGGGGTAATGTTCCGCTTTATCTACCCTATCTATGCCCCTCATCATTTTGTACACCTCAATCAGGTCCCCCCTCAGCCTTCTTTGCTCCAAGGAAAACAACCCCAGCCTGTTTAGCCTTTCTTCATAGCTGAGGCGCTCCATCCCAGGTAACATCCTGGTGAATCTTCTCTGCACCCTCTCCAAATCAATCACATCCTTCCTATAGTGAGGCGACCAGAACTGCACACAGTACTCCAGCTTTGGCCGTACCAGCGTTTTGTACAGCTCCATCATAACCTCCCTGCTCTTATATTCTATGCCTCGACTAATGAAGGCAAGTATCCCATATGCCTTTTTAACCACCTTATCTACCTGATCCGCTGCCTTCTGGGATCTATGTACATGTACACCAAGGTCCCTCTGACCCTCTGTGCTTCCTAGGGCCCTACCACTCATTGTGTATTCACTTGCCTTATTTGTCCGTCCAAAATGCATCACCTCGCACTTTTCAGGGTTAAATTCCATTTGCCACTTTTCCGCTCATCTGACCAACCCGTTTATATCATCCTGTAGCCTGAGGCTTTCCTCCTCGCAATTTACCACCCCACCAATTTTCGTGTCATCTGCGAACTTACTGATCATACCTTTTACATTCTCATCCAAATCATTTATGTAGATCACAAACAGCAAGGGACCCAGCACCGATCCCTGAGGTACACCACTGGACACAGGCTTCCAGTCACAAAAGCAACCTTCGACCATCACCCTCTGCCTCCTGCCACTCAGCCAGTTTAGGATCCAACGTGCCAAGGCATGCTGGATCCCATGGGCTCTTACCTTCTTGACCAGTCTCCTATGCGGGACTTTGTCAAAAGCCTTACTGAAGTCCATGTATACCACATCCACAGCATTTCCCTCATCCACACATCTAGTCACCCCCTCCAAAAATTCAATCAGATTGGTCAGACATGATTTACCCTTGACAAAGCCATGCTGACTATCCCCGATTAATCCTTGCCTCTCCAAGTGGAGACTAATTTTGTCACTCAGAAGTTTTTACAATAATTTCCCTACCACAGATGTTATGCTCACTGGCCTGTAATTCCCTGGTTTATCCCTGCTACCCTTCTTGAATAATGGTACTACGTTAGCTGTTCTCCAGTCCTCTGGTACATCCCCTGTGACCAGAGAGGTTCTGAAAATTTGTGTCAGAACCCCTGAAATCTCCTCCTTTGCCTCACACAGCAGCCTGGGATACATCTCATCCAGGCCTGGGGATTTATCCTCTTTTTGGCCTGCTAAAACCGCTAGTACCTCCTCCCTCTCGATGCGAATATGTTCAAGTATATCACAGTCCCCTTGCCCGATTTCTATGTCTACATCGTCTTCCTCCATAGTGAACACAGATGCAAAAAATTCATTTAAAACCCCGCCTACATCATCTGGCTCTACACACAGATTGCCACTTTGGTCCCTAATGGGCCCTACCCTTTACCTGGTTATCCTCTTGCCCTTAATATACTTTTAAAACATCTTAGGATTTTCCTTTATTTTGCTCGCCAGTGTTATTTCATGGTCCCTCCTCGCTCTCCTAATTTCTTTTTTAAGTATGCCCCTGGACTTTTTATACTCCTCTAGGGCTTCCTCCGTCTTTAGTCTTTTGTAACTGCCAAAAGCCCCCCTTTTTTTCCTAATGCATTTTTGTATATCCCTTGTCATCCAAGGTTCCCTTTGCTTGTTGGTACCACCCTTGACCTTTACGGGAACATGTTGGCGTTGTACTCTCTCTATTTCCCTTCTGAAAGTCTCCCACTGCTTTGATGTGGGTTTTCCTATAAGTAGCTGCTCCCAGTCCACTTTGGCCAGATCCTGCATTATCATATTAAAATCGGCCATCCCCCAATTTAGAACCCTTATTTCCAGGCCGTCTTTGTCTTTTTCCATGACCACCTTAAATCACACCGAATTATGGTCACTGTCGCCAAAATGCTCTCCTACTGACACTTCCACCACTTGCCCGGCTACATTCCCTAGAATTAGGTCCAGTACCGCCCACTCTCTTGTAGGACTTTCTACACGCTGGCTCAAAAAGCTCTCCTGGATGCACTTTAAGAGTTCTGCACCCTCTAAGCCTTTCACACTCTGACTATCCCAATTAATATTGGGGAAATTGAAATCCCCCACTATTATTACCCTATTATTTTCGCACTCCTCTGAGATTTGCCTACATATCTGTTCCTCTATCTCCCCCTGACTTTTTGGGGGCCTATAGTACACTCCCAGCAAAGTGCTTGCCCCCTTTTTGTTTTTAAGTTCTACCCATATGGCCTCATTAGAGGAACCCGCTAATATATCATCCCTCCTTACAGCAGTAATTGACTCCTTAATTAATATTGCAACTCCCCTCCCCTTTTACACCCCCCTCTGTCTCGCCTGAAGGTTCTATACCCCGGAATATTGAGCTGCCAGTCCTGACCCTCCCTCAACCATGTCTCCGTGATAGCAACAATATCGTACTCCCATGTGTTCAACAACAACTTCAGTTCATCCACCTTATTTGCAAGATTACTTGCATTAAAATAAATGCCTTCCAGCCTTGCCATATTCCCTTTTGCCTTCACATATTTGCTCTGCCTTCCCAGCTGACATGTTTTTTCCTCCGTATTTGGCTGTAAGTCACCCCCTACTATAGCTCCACTCTGTATCCCATCTCCCTGCCAATGTCCTGAGCAAGCTGGGTCCATGCCCGAGTATTTATACTCCCCCTGGACAGCGCCACCAGCAGGCCGCCCAGTATTATTACATCAGTCATTTTCACATGAATGACAAGATTCATGTCATCCTTTATGAGAAAGAGCGAATGAGCTCATGAACAGAGTTTAGCTCGCATTGCCAACAGTTACAGTGATGGACAAGCACAAGATGTCTCTTGTCGCGTGTTCGTTCTTGAACCCCGTTGTTTTTCGAGATCACGTGGATATTTTCCTGCAGACTTTCAACTTACTGCCACATAGAGTAGTTGAAGCGGATAGCATAGTTGCATTTAAGGGGAGGCTAGAGATGTACATGAGAGAGAAAGGATTTGAAGGATATGCTGATAGAGTTAGATGAAGTCGGGTGGGAGGAGCTTCATGAGGATCATAAGCACTGCCAGAGACCATTTGGAGCAAATGGTCTATTTCTGTGCTATTAAATCTATGTAAGTTTAGTTAACTTTTCGCTGAGCTTAGTTCTTAGATTTTAATTCCTTTCAAAGTATGTTCCCTAATTCAGACACATGTTTGCTAAAGTCGGCAAGACTGCCAATGTCCATTAAGGAGGGAAGCTTGCTGTCCATTCCCGGTATGGCCTACATGTAAATCCATCGATGTAGTTGATTCAGACCTTCAATCTGAAGCCGCACAGCAAACAACGCCATTGTACCAATCCACTGGAAAGGAAAACAAATAACTGTGCATGACGGATTCCTCCTCTGCGACACGCATCAAAGCAAGACACTACAAAGGGCATACCTAGCCCAGTCTGACCCTGCAAAGGCCTCCTCACTACCTGATGCCAAAGGTGCGAGACCTGTCTCAAACCATAGTCAGGTAGCAATCTGATATAAAGATACTTACAGAATCACACCTTCAGCTAACGTCCGAGATTCCTCCCTCGCCATCCTTGGTTATGTCCTTTCCCCCGACAGGACAGACGCACCAGGGATGGGGGCACAGTGAAATACAGTTGTGGGGAGTTCCCCAAGGAGTCCTCAACATTGACCACATCCCCGTGAAGTCTCAATACTTCAGGTCAAACATAGGAAAGGAAACAACCTGTTGATTACCACCTACCGCCTTCCATCAGCTGGTGGATCAATATTCCTCAAAGCTGAATGCCAGCTCTGAGTTGAGCAAGGACAAAGAATGTCCTCTGGTGGTGGGACTTGATTGTTCATTAGCAAAATTGGCTCATACATTCTTCACCGACCAAGCTGGCAGTGTCCTAAAGTACATAGCTGTCAGTGAGATAAGCAACACGAGGAAATAGATAACTTGACCTCGTCATCTACAATTTCCCTGACACAAATGCACCAGTCCATGCTCGTTTTGTCACAGGTAACAACCTCACAGTTCTCGTGAAGGTTAATTCCCGTTTTTGCACTGAGCTCACCCACCAGCTTGTCGTGAGGCACTATCACCTTTATGAATGGGACAGTTTAAGAACAGATCTAGCAGCTCAGAATGGGGAAACCATGAGGTGTTTCAGCACAAGCTGTTGCCTCATGTCCTTCCATATCCCTCACTCCGCCAATGCCCTCCAGCCAGATCAACAAGCCTGGTTTAATAACGAGTGTAGAAGATGGTGTGAGGGGCAGCGTCACGCGTACCTGAACATGAGGTGACAGCCAATTGATGCTCCAACACAGGACAATATTGACCTTAAACAATGGATGCAGCATGCTCCACATGGAGCCCAGCGAGACCACATCCAACGGATCAGGGTAACACTGTGCAGCCCTCCAGCAGCCAGTCCTGTATGGTGCCTTGCTTTTGTACTCTTTGCCTCTATGAAGCCCCGCGGACACCTGCTCACATATGAGAGCTGAATTAGCGATGGGATTTGGATGTTTTGCTGGTCAATTGGGCTGTGATTAATTGCATTCCTATACTCGGATTATTGCCTCATTACTGATAGGCTCTTGTGATCTATCGATGGGGATTCCGTGTTTATTTTGTGGGACTAGACTTGATTGGCGGTGTGGGAAGAATTTCTTCTCACAAAGAGAGTAGTTAACCAGTTGGATTTTTTCAACAATCCATCAGCTTTGATGATTACTTTTGCAGTTGCTGACGAAACAATAGCAGTGATGAGATCATGACATCCATGTTGATAAGTCAGTACCCTCAGCAGTACACCAACCTTTTTCATCTCGTTGTATGTTCGGATGTTGCAGTAACTGGAAAACCTTCTAATGAGCCCACTTGTTCAGACTGCTATGGATGGGATATTATTTGATTTTTTTGAATTTATTTCGGTAACTACGAAGATAGATGCTGATGGGTTAATTCCGTACACTGGGAAAGACATTCCAAAACTTTGGATGATCAGCCATGATCTCTTTGAATGGCAGAGCAGGCTCGAGGGGCCGAATGGCCTACTCCTGCTCCTATCTTCTATGTTTCTACGTTAAGTCGGGAGTGGAAAAGCTAAAGGTCTGGAAAACTTATTTTAATTGAGGCAAACAGAAGTGTGTCTGCTTTAGAATCATCAAAACTATTTAACCGCATTGACCACAATATGTCCTTTGTGGAATGATTGAGTGCAGGTCTGTTGTGTCACCAGCCAGATAACTCAACTAACAGCAGGATGTAAAACAGAAGCGTTATAAGATTGGTACCTGCAACTGGGGAAGTAGTGATAGGGCAGTAACCCAGGAGGTGATTTATAATGCTGTGAGCTTGACATTGTTTAGTGCGCTTTCTGTTTGGAGATTTGACCCTTCCTTTGACCACTGCTCATTCATTGCAAAGCTGGGTGGGCGTGTGTGCTGTGAGGAGGATGCCGAGAAACTCCAGTATGATTTCGACAGGTTGGGCGATTGGGCCGAAGCATGGCAGATGCAATATAACGTGGATAAATGCGAGGTTATCTACTTTGGTGTCAAAAACAAGGCAGCAGATTATTATTTGAATGACAATAGATTGCGAGAACTGGAAGTGCAACGAGACCTGGGCGTCCTTGTGCACCAGTCACTGAAGGTAAGCATGCAGGTGCAGCAGGCGGTTAAGAAGGCAAATGGTATGTTGGCCTTCGTAGCGAGAGGGTTTGAGTACAGGAACAAGGCTGTCTTGCTGCAGTTGTACAGGGCCTTGTTGAGATCACATTGAGTATTGTGTCCAGTTTTGGTCACCTTATCTGAGGAAGGATGTTCTTGCCATGGAAGGTGTGCAGCAAAGATTCACCAGGCTGATACATGGGATGGCAGGAATGATGTATGCGTAGAGACTGTATCGATTGGGCTAGTACTCGCTGGAGTTTAGAAGAATGAGAGGTGATCTGATCAAATCTTATAAAACTCTAACAGGACTAGACAGACTAGATGCAGGAAGGATGTTCCCGATGGTCGGGGACTCCAGAACCAGGGGTCACAGTCTAAGGATAAGGGGTAAGCCATTTAGGACTGAGATGAGGAGGAATTTCTTCACCCAGAGAGTGGTGTACCTGTGGAATTCTCTACCAAAGAAGGCAGTGGAGGCCAATTCATTAAATATATTCAAGAAGGAGTTGGATATATTGCTTAAGGCTAAAGGGATCAAGGGATATGGAGAGAAGGCAGGGACAGGGTACTGAATCTGGATGATCAGCCATGATCTCAATGAATGGTGGAGCAGGCTCGAGGGGCCGAATGTCCTACTCCTGCTCCTATCTTCTATGTTTCTATGTAAATATTGACTGTAATTCGCATTTCAAACAGAAGGTGACGACCGAACGGGTGTAGAGCCACCTCTTCATGTGATTCGCACTGTAGCCTCAGCTTAATCATTATCGCTGCTCATTAATGGTGAGCTTTCGAGACAGTTGCCTCAGCTGGAGTTCAGTCTAATGACAATATTGCAATGCCAAGATTTTGTGTGTCAATGGGAAAGGAACAGAAAATATTTGAGCAGTGGTCAATGGAAGGGTTAAATCTCCAAGGCATCAGAGAGGATAGAATCATTTATCGAGTGGCGGCGGTCTAGAGGGAGGAGAAGGACATTAAAGGTCAGGAACTGAAAGCTATAACATGGCGGGTGAAGAAGTTCACAGTCCGTTGTGTAGGTTCTACAAACACAAGAGGAGAAGGTGAGTGGCAGTGCCAACAAAACCATTTATTCGGGGTAATATATATCAGTTAAAATTCTGCCAGTAGTACAGCATTCATCTGTGCCAGGTGTAGTGAATGGTAGGTGCTGTTTGACGTGGATACTCTTTAATGCTGTTCGCCTTTATTCCCTTCACTGCACGCTAATGAGTGACAAATGGAAAGCATAGACACAAACACGTAAGCAGAGTAAATTTCATGCATTAGACTTTCACAATATAAGAGGTATTACATATACTAATGAAGCTGTTATCAAAACCTCTCCCAGCTAACCGCCTATCCTGTGAAATGAAAGAAGGATTTGCATTTATATAGCGCCTTTCACGGCCACCGGCCATCCCAAAAAGCTTTACAGCCAATGAAGTACTTTTTGAAAATTAGTGACGTGCAATATAGGAAACTCAGCAGCTAATTTGCGCACAGCAAGCTCCCACAAGCAGCAATGGGATAATGACCAGATAATCTATTTTTGTGATATTGAATGCGGGATAAATCTAGGCCAGGTCAATCGGGAATAAATTCCATGCTCCTTTTCAAATTTCTGCCATGGGATCATTTATGTCCAACTGAGAGAGCAGAAAAATCTGAAAGGCGGCACCTTCGACAGTGCAGCACTCCCTCAGCACTGTACTGGAGTGTCAGCCCCAGATTTTTGTGCCCAAGTCTCTGGAGTAGGGACTTGATCCCATCAGCTTGTGCGAGAGTGCGGCCCATTGAGCCGCGGTTGACACTACAACAGGAAGAAGACTTTCAAATATTTTGTCAAGCTATCATTTACTGTTGCTGTACTGTTCCCTCCCTCTCTCTATGTGAACCATGTGACTGCACAGTATCAAAGTTGGGAAAGCATCTTAACAGAAGGTGGCCGCTTTTGAAATGCAATTAATTTTCTCGGGTGGTCAATTTCCACATTTCTTGTTGCTTGTGACCGTTTAGTATTAACACGGTCAAACAGCAGGTTATTGCTCCTTCCGAGTAACGAGACGTCTGCCTTGATGGCTTTGGCTCATTGTTGTCCACCCTGTGGTATTATAATTTTATAGTAATATTCTGCGCATTATAGAGTGTAGCCGAGCTGACGTTTTAATTGAAGTTACAGGCAAATATGACAGCAAATTAGGTCTGTGGCTCAATTATCAGGCCAAAAACATAACATTTTATGTCGCCCAATGTGTACAAACACTGGATGTAATTTTATTGAAATGGCACAATAGCATCAATGTCCTTCCATATTCAGTTGGTGAGGTTGGCTGTGATGTTGTTTTATTGCTGCATCATTTGAATCAATGGGGTAGATCTTCCACTTCCTATCTCAGGGAATCTTTGAATCTAAATTATTCCATTGTGAAGGAGTATAGAAAAAGTGCTGACCTAAGATTTATTTCTACAGACACAGTGATTTCCTTCTTGGCAGTTTCAAAACCATCCTCCCTTTGACATCCCCCGCCATACCAACCTGAGCCCCTTTCGCGAGGCATCACCCAATTCCTTATCAGCAAGTCAGGAACACTTACACAGAAGGTGTTATATGGACTTGGTCCTTTGCTAACAACTCTAATCACCGATCAAATACAATACATTATCTCCGAGTCACCCGGAAATCCCATTTTTCTGCAGAATAATTTTGGAGAACTGAGAAATTCCTCAACTCCACTTTTCAATCTCGAACAGATTACTTACAGAGTCTTTCCCTCCCTTGGTAAAGAACGGTTCAGATTCACTCGGGGAAATTGCTGACAAATATCCTGTAGATTACACCATTGCACAAGTCAAATAAAGAACTATCATTCAAATACTGGATTCAAGTCCCGAAAATGCTCCAATATTGCGCATTTCTGTCATCTTTGAACAGACCAACATACATTTTAAGGTGAAGGCTAGGCTATACAGTACTACTATATCATATCAGTTACTCATATTCTCTTTTATGTTAATTGTCTTACAATATCTACTCACCTATATTTTAAAACTACCCATGCATGGAATACAATCGTGTTTTGATTAATAAAGGCTTTCATAACCTGTATATCTTTCTGACAGCACGTTTATACAGTCTGTGCATATTAGTGATGTACACCACCGCATCATCATCAACCGACCCCCTCCCACCCCACCAGTATGTCGCTCTGTTTCTTTTAGCCTAGTTTTACTTTGAGTGCAGTCACCATTCAAACTTAAGCAGTTTTCCCTTTTGCTTGAATTGCTTCTTTTGAAGTTTTCTGAAACTTTAGGATTTTGCAGACCTAATGACACCATTCAGACCTCCCTCTCTCTCTCTGTCTGTCTCCTTGACTCTCTCTCTCTATCGCTGTATCTCTGTCTCTCTCTGTTTGCCTCTATGTCTTTGTCTTTCTCTCTCTCTCGATCTCTCTCTTTCTCTCCCTTTGTCTCTGTCTCTGTCAGTCTCCCTGTCTCTCTGTCTCCCTCTCTGTCTCTCTGTCTTTCTCTCTCGATCTCTCCCTTTCTCTCTCTCTGTCTCTGTCTGTCTCCCTCTGTCTCCCTCTCTCTCAAATTCAAATTCAAATTCAAATGCTTTATTGGCATGAAAGTTTACAGAGAAACATATTGCCAAAGCTTACATATCAAAAAGGTACATTTTCAAATATTCTGTAGGTGTCAATCGAATTGACATTTGTTGGGTACATACAATATTACTTTTAAACAATATTAATTTTAAACAGTCTTTGTACTTCATTTGGTACGTTCAATATTAATTTTAAACAGTCTTAATTTTAAACAGTCCTCAGGTTGTGACATGTTGTTACATATTTGGCCCCAAGGTATGGTCTGTCTCCTTCTCCCAGGACTAATCTCAATTTTGACAGGTCATCCAATTCCTTGATATCTGGGGTTGTTTGGCTTAGCTTGTTGAATAATATGTTTCTTGATGTGTTGAATTTTTCGCATTTTAGGAGGAAATGCATCTCTCTCTCTCTCTCTCTCTTTCTCTCTGTCGGTCTCTCTGTCTCTCTGTCGGTCTCTCTGTCTCTCTCTCTGTCCCTCTCTGTCTCTTTCTCTTGCTTTCTCTCTCTCTCTCTGTCTCTCTCTCTCTGTCTCTGTCTCCCTCTCTCTCTCTCTCTCTCTCTCTCTCTGTCTCTCTGTCGGTCTCTCACTCTCTCTGTCTCTCTCTCTCTCTCTCTCTCTCTCTCTCTGTCTCTGTCTCTCTCTCTTCCTCTCTCTCTCTCTCCCTCTATCTCTGTGTGTGTCACTCTCTCTGTCTCTCTCTCTGTCTCTCTCTCTGTTGGCTGTTTGCTGCAGCAACCCTAATGAAATTCCAATATCCTGCCGTTTTGCAATAGCCCTGTATTTGCCTCTGCTTAAAACATGTATAATCTTACACCTTAAACAAGTCAATACAACCTGCTTGTCGTTGCTGCTGGTGTTGCTACTGTAGCCGAGTCCCTCCTTTTATTCCTCGACTTTTAATTAAAAACAATGAACGTTAATTGCGCACTTATTGCTGCTTATTGTCCTTTTCGCAATTATATTAATTAAGAGTCAGTGGCAGCGTGGATATAAAATCAGCTCAGGGTCAGAAAGAAGTGAGTGTTGCTGAAGTCTTGTTTTTAAGACTGGAGAGAAGTGTGTAGTGGGATTCCCCATGGGTCGCTTATTGAGACCTCTGCCCTTGTTCCTATATATTAACGACCTGGATTGGGGTTAAAGGGCATCATTTCAAATGTGCAGAGACATTGCTGCTGAAATGTAATGCAGGGAAGTGATGCCTGTTGGAAGGAAGAATGAGGTGAGGCAATATAAAGAGATTGGTGTAATTTTAAAGGGGGTGCAGGAACAGATATACCTGGAGGTTCACGTACACACATCTTTGAAGTTGGCAGGCCAATTGAAAAGGCTGATAAAAAGTATACCATATCATGGGATATATAAATAGAGCCGTAAAGTAGTGATGAATAATTATGAGGTGATGCTAAATCATTACACATCATATTTGGGGTCTCAGATGGAACATTGTGTCCAGTTCTGACCATCAGATTTTACAAAGGATGTAAAAGACTTGGAAAGGATGCAGAGAAAATTTAACAGAATGGCATCAGATGAGGAACTTCGATGATGTGCACAGAGTAGAGAAGCAGGGTAATGTTCTCTATGCAGCAGAGAAGGGCAAGGGATTTTAATAGATTTGCTCATAATTAGAAATTGTTTTGATAATGCAAATAGGAAAAACAGTTTCAGTGTCGAGAGGTCAGCAACCAGAGGGTGCACATTTAGGTCAGATGGTAAAATCGCCAGAGGGAGCGCTGCACTGTCGGAGGTGCCCTCTTTAGTATGAGACGGTAAACTGAGGCCCCTTCCTCCTCCCTCAGGTGGATGTAAATTATCCCACACCATGATTCAATGAAGAGCAGGGCAGTGGCACTGTTGTCATAGAGTCTTAGAGTCATAGAGTTATACAGCACAGAAAGAGGCACTTCGGCACATTGTGTCTGCGCCGTCCATCAAGCCCTGTCCAATCTAATCCCATTTTCCAGCATTTGGTCCATAGCCTTGTATGCAATGGCATGTCAAGTGCTCATCCAAATGCTTCTTGAATGTTGTGAGGGTTCCTGCCTCTACCACCCTTTCAGGCCGTGAGTTCCAGACTCCAACCACCCGCTGGGTGAAAAAGTTCCTCCTCAAATCCCCTCTAAACCTCCTGCCCCTTACCTTGAATCTATGCCCCCTTGTTATTGACCCCCCTACTAAGGGGAAAAGTTCCTCATTATCTACCCTATCTATGCCCCTCATCATTTTGTACACCTCAATCAGGTTCCCCCTCAGCCTTCTTTGCTCCAAGGAAAACAACCCCAGCCTGTTTAGTCTTTCTTCATAGCTGAGGCGCTCCATCCAAGGTAACATCCTGGTGAATCTTCTCTGCACCCTTTCCAAAGCAATCACATCCTTCCAATTGTGAGGCGACCAGAACTGCACACAGTACTCCAGCTGTGGCCTTACCAGCGTTTTGTACAGCTCCATCATAACCTCAGTGCTTTGTGCATTGAGTGCTGTTGGAGTTTTGCTAAGTGGGAGAGTTCGGATAAGTGGGAGGTGAGGGTGTGTTTTTTGCTCTGTTTTGTTCCCCACTCCCAGGCTTAGACAGCACTGCGGAGGTGGAGCAGCGAGACGAGTCAACCAAACAGGCTCCACAGACAGTATTCAAGGAGGAGGTTGGTGATCAGCTGGTTGGTTGGTTTTCTTCCTTCTCTTTTTCATACCTTTAAGTTGGTAAGTCCTATTGAATAGTGGTGTGATATTATCATATATATCCGGGCAGGGTCTTCATAACTAATAATAAGAAATTTAATTAATTATATAGAATGGAGCAGGTGATGTGTTACTGTTGCGAGATGTGGGAGCCAGTGAACCCCATTGAGGCTAACGGTGATTACATCTGCGACAAGTGTTTGCTGCTAGAGGAACTCAAGTTCCATGTTATGGAGCTTGAGACCGAGCTTCGGACACTGCGACACATCAGGAAGGGGGAGAAGTTCCTGGACTCTATGTTTCAGGAGATGGTCACACCTATGAAGTTAATTACTGCAGATGTAGTCCGTGGTCAGGGACAGGACGGTGTGACTACGAGTGAGGAAGGTACAGGGATTCAGGATGTAGTGTTGAGGGAGACGCAGCCCTTGTTCTTGTCCAGCAGGATCGAGGTTCTTACTCCCTGTGAGGGCGGGAGCGGGGACTGCAGGGAGGATGAGCAACCTGGCCACAGCACCGTGGTACAGGGGGCCATTCAAGTGGAGGGAGTAAAAAGAAATGTTGTAGTGGTAGGGGATAGTATCATTAGGGGGATAGATAGGGTTCTCTGCAGTCAAGAGCGGGAGTCCCGAAGGCTGTGTTGCCTGCCTGGTGCCAGGGTTAAGGACATCTCTTCTGGGCTGGAAAGAAACTTGCAGTGGGAGGGGGAGGATCCAGTTGTCGTGGTCCATGTTGGTACAAACGACGTAGATAGGACAAGGAAGACGGTTCTGTTAAAGGAGTATGAGCAGCTAGGGGTCAAATTAAAAAACAGAACCTCAAGGGTAATAATCTCTGGGTTATTACCTGAGCCACGAGCGAATTTGGCTAGGATAAATAAAATTAAAGAGTTAAATGCGTGGCTCAAAGACTGGTGTGGGAGAAATGGGTTTTGCTTCTTGGGACACTGGCACCAGTACTGGGACAGGAGGGAGCTGTTCTGTTGGGACGGACTCCACTTGGCCAGTGCTGGGACTAGAGTCCTGGCGAATCATATAACTAGGGCTGTAGAGAGGGCTTTAAACTAATTAGTGGGGGGGAGGTTTCTAGAGAGCAAATCATAGAAATGACAACAGAGAAGGTCATAGACTTAGGTAGCAGTGGGGGAATTAAAAAACAGAATGTGTCAGGAAGGGACAGAAGGTATGGAGTAAAAAGTAAAGTACTGAAAAGGGAAAAAACAGGAACTAAGTGTTACAAAACATATTTGAAAGTTCTTTATCTGAATGCACGTAGCATTCGTAACAAAATGAATGAGTTAACGGCACAAATAATGACATATGGGTATGATCTTGTGGCCATTACAGAAACATGGCTGCAGGGTGACCATGACTGGGAATTAAACATACCAGGTTATTTAACAATCAGGAATGACAGGCAGGAAGGGAGAGGAGGTGGGGTGGCTATGTTTATAAAGGAAGGAATCACTATAATACAGAGAAATGATATTGGGTCAAAGGAGTAGGATAGTGAAACAGTTTGGGTGGAGGTAAGGAATAATAAGGGGAAAAAAACACTAGTGGGTGTAGTCTATAGGCCTCCGAACAGTTGCAACTCTGTTGGACGGAGTATTAATCAGGAAATAGTTGAGGCTTGTAATAAGGGAACAGCTATAATTATGGGGGATTTTAATTATCATATTAACTGGACAAATCAAATTGGGCAGAGCAGCCTTGAGGAAGAGTTCATTGAGTGTATTAGGGATGGGTTTCTTGAGCAGTATGTAACTGAACCGACCAGGGGGCAAGCAACCTTAGATTTGGTCCTGTGTAATGAGACAGGATTAATTAAAAATGTCCTAGTAAAGGATCCCCTTGGAATGAGTGACCATAACATGGTTGAGTTCCATATTCAATTAGAGGGTGAGAAGGTTGGATCTCAAACAAGCGTGCTGAGCTTGAATAAAGGAGACTATGAAGGTATGAGAGCGGAATTAATTAGAGTGGACTGGGAAAATAGATTAAAGGGTAAGACGGTACATGACCAGTGGTGTACATTTAAGGAGTTATTTTACAACTTCCAAGAAAAATATATTCCACTGAGGAAAAAAGTGTGTAAAAGAAAAGATAGCCATCCGTGGCTAAGTAAAGTAATTAAGGATAGTATCCGACTAAAAGCAAGGGCATATAAGGTAGCCAAATCTAGTGGGAGGATGGAAGATTGGGAAGTCTTTAAAAGACAGCAAAAAATAACAAAAAGATTGATTAAGAAAGGGAAGATAGATTATGAAAGTAAATTAGCAAAAAATATAAAAACAGACAGTAAAAGTTTCTATAGTTATATAAAAAGAAAAAGGGTGGCTAAAGTAAATGTTGGTCCCTTAAAGGATGAGACCGGGAAATTAATGGTGGGAAACATGGAGATGGCAAAAACACTGAACAATTATTTTGTATCAGTCTTTACAGTAGAGGACACTAAGAATATCCCAACACTGGACAAACAGGGGGCTCTAGGGGGGGAGGAACTAAATACAATTAAAATCACTAAGGAAGTGGTACTTGGTAAAATAATGGGACTCAAGGCGGATAAATCCCCTGGACCTGATGGCTTGCATCCCAGGGTCTTGAGGGAAGTAGCGGTAGGGATTGTGGATGCATTGGTAATAATTTTCCAAAACTCACTGGACTCAGCAAAGGTCCCGGCAGATTGGAAAACTGCTAATGTAACACCATTATTTAAAAAGGGTAGTAGGCAGAAGGCTGGAAACTATAGACCTGTTAGCCTAACATCTGTGGTTGGTAAAATGTTAGAGTCCATTATTAAGGAGACAGTAACGGGACATTTGGATAAACATAATTTAATAGGGCAAACTCAGCATGGTTTCATGAAGGGGAAGTCATGTTTAACAAATTTGCTTGAGTTTTTTGAGGAAGTAACATACAGGGTGGATAAAGGGGAACCAGTGGATGTAGTGTATTTAGACTTCCAAAAGGCATTTGACAAGGTGCCACACAAAAGATTATTGCTCAAGATAAAAAATCACGGGATTGGGGGTAATATTCTGGCATGGGTGGAGGATTGGCTCTCTAACAGAAAGCAGAGAGTTGGGTTAAATGGTTCGTTCTCAGATTGGCAACCAGTAACTAGTGGTGTTCCGCAGGGGTCAGTGCTGGGTCCCCAATTCTTTACAATCTACATTAACGATTTGGAGGAGGGGACCGAGTGTAACATATCAAAGTTTGCAGATGATACAAAGATGGGACGGAAAGTAGTGAGTGAGGAGGACATAAAAAACCTGCAAAGGGACATAGACAGGCTAAGTAAGTGGGCAGAGATTTGGCAGATGGAATACAATACTGGAAAGTGTGAGGTTATGCACTTTGGCAGGAAAAATCATAGAGCAAGTTATTATCTTAATGGCAAGAAACTGGAAAGTACTGTAGTACAAAGGGATCTGGGGGTCCTGGTGCACGAAACTCAAAAAGTTAGTATGCAGGTGCAGCAAGTGATCAAGAAGGCCAATGGAATGTTGGCTTTTATTGCTAGGGGGTTGGAATATAAAAACAGGGAGGTATTGCTGCAGTTGTACAAGGTATTGGTGAGGCCGCACCTGGAATACTGCATACAGTTTTGGTGTCCATACTTCAGAAAAGACATACTTGCTCTCGAGTCAGTACAAAGAAGGTTCACTCGGTTAATCCCGGGGATGAGGGGGTGGTCATATGAGGAGAGGCTGAGTAGATTGGGACTCTACTCATTGGAGTTCAGAAGAATGAGAGGCGATCTTATTGAAACATATAAGATTGTGAAGGGGCTTGATCAGGTGGATGCGGTGAGGATGTTCCCAATGATGGGTGAAACTAGAACTAGGGGGCATAATCTTAAAATAAAGGGCTGCTCATTCAAAACTGAGATGAGGAGAAACTTCTTCACTCAGAGGGTGGTAGGTTTGTAGAATTTGCTGCCCCAGAAAGCTGTGGAAGCTACATCATTAAATAAATTTAAAACAGAAATAGATAGTTTCCTAGAAGTAAAGGGAATAAAGGGTTACGGGGAGCGGGCAGGAAATTGGACATGAGTCTGGGTTCGGAATGGTCATGGCCCTGTGGGTAGTGGAGCGGGCCCAGGGGCCGTGTAGCCTTGTTCTGCTCCTACTGTGTTCTAATTCTTATAGATTTCAGGAGATGGTTTTATTCCTGTTCCTGGCTGGGGTGGAGATCGCCTTTACAGAAGGTAAGTACTGTAGAAAATATAGGGACAGAGTGATCTCCTGGAAGAATTTCGATCGCCTAGATGGGTCGGAGAGGAATTTCCCAGATTTTTTTCTCCCAAATTGGCCATTGGGTCTTTATCTGGTTTTTCGCCTCTCCTGGGAGATCACATGGGTTCGGGTGGATGCAGAGTGATAGAAGATTTGAGGTTAGGATCAGATCAGCCATGATCTTATTGAATGGTGGAGCAGGCTCGAGGGCCCGATTGGCCTACTCCTGCTCCTATTTCTTATGTTCTTATGTTCTTATGTTCTCCCTGCTCTTATATTCTATGCCTCGGTTAATGAAGGCAAGTATCCCATATGCCTTTTTAACCACCTTATCTACCTGTTCCGCTGCCTTCAGGGATCTATGTACATGTACACCAAGGTCCCTCTGACCCTCTGTACTTCCTAGGGTCATACCACTCATTGTGTATTCCCTTGCCTTATTTATCCGTCCAAAATGCATCACCTCGCACTTTTCAGGGTTAAATTCCATTTGCCACTTTTCTGCCCATCTGACCAACCCGTTTATATCGTCCTGTAGCCTGAGGCTTTCCTCCTCGCAATTTACCACCCCACCAATTTTCATGTCATCTGCGAACTTACTGATCATACCTTTTACATTCTCATCCAAATCATTTATGTAGATCACAAACATCAAGGGACCCAGCACCGATCCCTGAGGTACCCCACTGGACACAGGCTTCCAGTCACAAAAGCAAACTTCGACCATCACCCTCTGCCTCCTGCCACTCAGCCAGTTTAGGATCCAACGTGCCAAGGCACCATGGATCCCATGGGCTCTTACCTTCTTGACCAGCCTCCTATGCGGGACTTTGTCAAAAGCCTTACTGAAGTCCATGTATACCACATCCACAGCATTTCCTTCATCCACACACCTAGTCAGCCCCTCGAAAAATTCAATCAGATTGGTCAGACATGATTTACCCTTGACAAAGCCATGCTGACTATCCCCGATTAATCCATGCCTCTCCAAGTGGAGACTAATTTTGTCCTTCAGAATCTTTTCCAATAATTTCCCTACGACAGATGTTAGGCTCACTGGCCTGTAATTCCCTGGTTTATCCCTGCTACCCTTCTTGATTAATGGCACTACGTTAGCTGTTCTCCAGTCCTCTGGTACATCCCCTGTGGCCAGAGAGGTTCTGAAAATTTGTGTCAGAGCCCCTGCAATCTCCTCCTTTGCCTCACACAGCAGCCTGCGATACATATCGTCCGGGCCTGGGAATTTATCCACTTTTTGGCCTGCTAATCCGCTAGTACCTCCTCCCTCTCGATGCTAACATGTTCAAATATATCACTGTCCCCTTGCCCGATTTCTATGTCCACATCGTCTTTATCCATAGTGAACACAGATGCAAAAAATTCATTTAAAAACCCGCCTACATCATCTGGCTCTACACACAGATTGCCACTTTGGTCCCTCATGGGCCATACCCTTTCCCTGGTTATCCTCTTGCCCTTAATATACTTATAAAACATCTTAGGATTTTCCTTTATTTTGCTCGCCAGTGTTATTTCATGGCCCCTCCTCGCTCTCCTAATTTCTTTCTTAATATGCCTCTGCACTTTTTATAATGCTCTCGGGCTTCCTCCGTCTTTAGTCTTTTGTAACTGCCAAAAGCCCCCCATTTTTTCCTAATGCATTTTTGTATATCCCTTGTCATCCAAGGTTCCCTTTGCTTGTTGGTCCCACCCTTGCCCTTTACGGGAACATGTTGGCGTTGTACTCTCTCTATTTCCCTTCTGAAAGTCTCCCACTGCTTTGATGTGGATTTTCCTATAAGTAGCTGCTCCCAGTCCACTTTGGCCAGATCCTGCCTTATCATATTAAAATCGGCCTTCCCCCAATTTAGAACCCTTATTTCCAGGCCGTCTTTGTCTTTTTCCATGACCACCTTAATTCTCACTGAATTATGGTCAGTGTTGCCAAAATGCTCTCCGACTGACACTTCCACCACTTGCCCGGCTACATTCCCTAGAATTAGGTCCAGTACCGCCCCCTCTCTTGTAGGACTTTCTACATGTTGGCTCAGAAAGCCCTCCGGGATGCACTTTAAGAATTTTGCACCCTCTAAGCCTTTCACACTCTGACTAACCCAATTAATATTGGGGAAGTTGAAATCCCCCACTATTATTACCCTATTATTTTTGCACTTCTCTGAGATTTGCCTACATATCTGTTCCTCTATCTCCCCCTGATTGTTTGGGGGCCTATAGTGCACTCCCAGAAAAGTGCTTGCCCCCTTTTTGTTTTTAAGTTCTACCCATATGGCCTCATTCGAGGAACCCGCTAATATATCATCCCTCCTTAGAGCAGTAATTGACTCCTTGATTAATATTGCAACACCCCCTCTCCTTTTACACCCACCTCTGTCTCGCCTGAAGATTCTATACCCCGGAATATTGAGCTGCCAGTCCTGACCCGCCCTCAACCATGTCTCTGCGATAGCAACAGTATCGTACTCCCATGTGCTCAACAACAACTTCAGTTCATCCAACTTATTTGCAAGACTCCTTGCATTAAATAAATGCCTTTCAGCCTTGCCATATTCCCTTTTGCCTTCACATATTTGCTTTGCCTTCCCAGCTGACTTGTTTTTTCCTCCGTATTTGGCTGTAAATCACCCCCTACTATAGCTCCACTCTGTATCCCATCCCCCTGCCAAGATAGTTTAAACCACCCCCCGCAACAGTGCTAGCAAACCTCCCCGCAAGGATATTGGTCCCCCTCTGGTTCAGGTGTAAACCGTCCAACTTGTACAAGTCCCACCTTTCACAGAAGCAGAACCAGTGATCCAGGAAACTAAAGCCCTCCCTCCTGCACCATCCCTTTAGCCACGCATTCATCTGTTCTATCTTCCTATTCCTATACTCACTAGCACGTGGCACCGGGAGTAATCCAGAGATTACAACCTTTGAAGTCCTGCTCTTTAATCTTCTACCTAGCTCCCTAAATTCTTGCTGCAGGACCTCATCCCTCCTTTTACCTATGTCGTTGGTACCAATGTGGACCACGACCTCTGGCTGTTCGCCCTCCCCCTCCAGAATGCCCTGCAGCCGCTCAGTGATATCCTTGACCCTGGCACCAGGGAGGCAACAAACCATCCTGGATTCACGTCTACGGCCACAGAAACGCCTATCTGTTCCCTTTACTATAGAATCCCCTACCACTATTGCTCTCCCACTCTTTTTCCTCCATTCCTGGGCAGCAGGAGCACCCCCAGTGCCAGGAAGTTGGCTGCTGCTGCCTTCCCCTGATAAGTCATCCCCCCCAACAGTATCCAAAGCGGTATACCTGGTTGAAAGGGGGTTGGTCACAGGGGTCCCCTGCACTACCTGCCTGTTCTATTGTTCCGCCTGGTGGTCACCCATTTCCCTTCTGCCTGTGCAGCCCTACCATGCGGTGTGACCAACTCACTGTAGGAGTAATTTGCGACCCTCTCAGCATCGCGAATGCGCCACAACCCATCCACCCGCAGCTCCAGCGCACCAAGACAGCCCGTTAGTATCTGCAGCTGGATGCATTTCTGGCACACGTGTTGGACAGGGACACTGGCAGCCTCCCTAAATTCCAACATAGAGCAAGAGGAGCATATCACGGGGCTGGGCTCTCCTGGCATGACCTACCCCTTTAATCAATCTAAATTAAATTAATTCAATACCACCAGCAAAGTAAGCCCTACCTGGTCTCTGGAGCCCTTTGTAGGCCCGCTCTACCGCTGAAGCACCCACCGAAGCTCTGAGGCTTTGCCTCACCTAACTCCCTGACTCACCCAAATCTCAGCACTCTACTGAAATCGCACTCAGTGCAAAATCGCACTTCAAAGCCTGTTTTTATAGGCCCTGAAACAAAGGCTTGCTGAGCCCTGCTACAGGAGAACCAGGTTAACCCGATCACTCCAGCCTCTTTTTAAACTGTTCTCCTCTCCGGCTCTCGCTCTTTTTAAACTGTTCTCCTCTCCGGCTCTCGCTCTTTGTAAACTGTTCTCCTCTCCGGCTCTCGCTCTTTTTAAACTGTTCTCCTCTCCGGCTCTCGCACTTTTTAAACTGTTCTCCTCTCCGTCTCTGGCTCTTTTTAAACTGTTCTCCTCTCCTGCTCTCGCTCTTTTTAAACTGTTCTCCTCTCCGGCTCTGGCTCTTTTTAAACTGTTCTACTCTCCGGCTCTTGCTCTTTTTAAACTGTTCTCCTCTTCTGCTCTCGCTCTTTTTAAACTGTTCTCCTCTCCGGCTCTTGCTCTTTATAAACTGTTCTCCTCTCCGGCTCTCGCTCTTTTTAAACTGTTCTCCTCTCCGGCTCTCGCTCTTTTTAAACTGTTCTCCTCTCCGGCTCTCGCTCTTTTTAAACTGTTCTCCTCTCCGGCTCTCGCTCTTTTTAAACTGTTCTCCTCTCCGGCTCTCGCTCTTTTTAAACTGTTCTCCTCTCCGGCTCTCGCTCTTATTAAACTGTTCTTTTCTCCAGCTCTCGCTCTTTTGAAACTGTTCTCCTCTCCGGCTCTCGCTCTTTTTAAACTGTTCTCCTCTCTGGCTCTCGCTCTTTTTAAACTGTTCTCCTCTCCAGCTCTCGCTCTTTTTAAACTGTTCTCCTCTCCGGCTCTCGCTATTTTAAACTGTTCTCCTCTCCGGTTCTCGCTCTTTTTAAACTGTTCTCCTCTCCGGCTCTCGCTCTTTTTAAACTTATCTCCACTCCGGCTCTCGCTCTTTTTAAACTGTTCTCCTCTCCGGCTCTCGCTCTTTTTAAACTGTTCTCCTCTCCGGCTCTGGCTCTTTTTAAACTGATCTCCGCTCCGGCTTTCGCTCTTTTTAAACTGTTCTCCTCTCCGGCTCTCGCCCTTTTTGAACTGTTCTCCGCTCCGGCTCTCGCTCTTTTTAAACTGTTCTCCTCTCCGGCTCTCGCTCTTTTTAAACAGTTCTCCTCTCCGGCTCTCGCTCTTTTTAAACTGTTCTCCTCTCCGGCTCTGGCTCTTTTTAAACTGTTCTCCTCTCCGGCTCTCGCTCTTTTTAAACTGTTCTCCTCTCTGGCTCTCGCTCTTTTTAAACTGTTCTCCTCTCCGGCTCTCGCTCTTTTTAAGCTGTTGTCCTCTCCGGCTCTCGCTGTTTTTAAACTGTTCTCCTCTCAGGCTCTCGCTCTTTTTAAACTGTTCTCCTCTCCGGCACTCGCTCTTTTTAAACTGTTCTCCTCTCTGGCTCTCGCTCTTTTTAAACTGTTCTCCTCTCCGGCTCCAGCTCTTTTTAAACTGTTCTCCTCTCCGGCTCCAGCTCTTTTTAAACTGTTCTCCTCTCCGGCTCTCGCTCTTTTTAAACTGTTCTCCTCTCTGGCTCTCGCTCTTTTTAAACTGTTCTCCTCTCCGGCTCTCGCCCTTTTTAAACTGTTCTCCTCTCTGGCTCTCGCTCTTTTTAAACTGCTCTCCGCTCCAGCTCTCGCTGTTTTTAAACTGTTCTCCTCTCCGGCTCTCGCTCTTTTTAAACTGTTCTCCTCTCCAGCTCTCGCTCTTTTTAAACTGTTCTCCTCTCCGGCTCTCGCTCTTTTTAAACTGTTCTCCTCTCCGGCTCTGGCTCTTTTTATACTGTTCTCCTCTCCGGCTCTCGCTCTTTTAAAACTGTTCTCCTCTCTGGCTCTCACTCTTTTTAAACTGTTCTCCTCTCCGGCTCTGGCTCTTTTTATACTGTTCTCCTCTCCGGCTCTCGCTCTTTTAAAACTGTTCTCCTCTCCAGCTCTCGCTCTTTTTAAACTGTTCTCCTCTCCGGCTCTCGCTCTTTTTAAACTGTTCTCCTCTCCGGCTCTGGCTCTTTTTAAACTGTTCTGCTCTCTGGCTCTCGCCCTTTTTAAACTGTTCTCATCTCCGGCTTTCGCTCTTTTTAAACTGTTCTCCTCTCCGGCTCTGGCTCTTTTTAAACTGTTCTCCTCTCCGGCTCTCGCTCTTTTTAAACTGTTCTCCTCTCCGGCTCTGGCTCTTTTTAAACTGTTCTCCTCTCCGGCTCTCGCTCTTTTTAAACTGTTCTCCTCTCTGGCTCTCGCTCTTTTTAAATTGTTCTCCTCTCCGGCTCCAGCTCTTTTTAAACTGTTCTCCTCTCCGGCTCTCGCTCTTTTTAAGCTGTTCTCCTCTCCGGCTCTCGCTCTTTTTAAACTGTTCTCCTCTCTGGCTCTCGCTCTTTTTAAACTGTTCTCCTCTCCGGCTCTCGCTCTTATTAAACTGTTCTTCTCTCCGGCTCTCGCTCTTTTTAAACTGTTCTCCTGTCCGGCACTCGTTCTTTTTAAGCTGTTCTCCTCTCCGACTTTCGCTCTTTTTAAACTGTTCTCCTCTCCGGCTCTCGCTCTTTTTAAACTGTTCTCCTCTCCTGCTCTCGCTCTTTTTAAACTGTTCCCCTCTCCGGCTCTCGCTCTTTTTAAACTGATCTCCTCTCCGGCTCTGGCTCTTTTTAAACTGTTCTCCTCTCCGGCTCTGGCTCTTTTTAAACTGTTCTCCTCTCCTGCTCTCGCTCTTTTTAAACTGTTCCCCTCTCCGGCTCTCGCTCTTTTTAAACTGTTCTCCTCTCCGGCTCTCGCTCTTTTTAAACTGTTCTCCTCTCCGGCTCTCGCTCTTTTTAAACTGTTTTCCTCTCCGGCTCTCGCTCTTTTTAAACTGTACTTCTCTCCGGCTCTCGCTCTTTTTAATCTGTTCTCCTCTCCGGCTGACGCTCTTTTTAAACTGTTCTCCTCTCCGGCTCTCGCTCTTTTTAAACTGTTCTCCTCTCCGGCTCTCGCTCTTTTTAAACTGTCCTCCTCTCCGGCTCTGGCTCTTTTTAAACTGTTCTCCTCTCCGGCTCTGGCTCTTTTTAGACTGTTCTCCTCTCTGGCTCTCGCTCTTTTTAAACTGTTCTCCTCTCCTGCTCTCGTTCTTTTTAAACTGTTCTCCTCTCCGGCTCTCGCTCTTTTTAAACTGTTCTCCTCTCCGGCTCTCGCTCTTTTTAAACTGTTCTCCTCTCCGGCACTCGCTCTATTTAAACTGTTCTCCTCTCCGGCTCTCGCTCTTTTTAAACTGTTCTCCTCTCCTGCTCTCGCTCTTTTTAAACTGTTCTCCTCTCCGGCTCTCGCTCTTTTTAAACTGTTCTCCTCTCCGGCACTCGCTCTTTTTAAACTGTTCTCCACTCCGGCTCTCGCTCTTTTTAACGGTTCTCCTCTCCGGCTCTCGCTCTTTTTAAACTGTTCTCCTCTCCGGCTCTCGCTCTTTTTAAACTGTTCTCCTCTCCGGCTCCAGCTCTTTTTAAACTGTTCTTCTCTCCGGCTCCAGCTCTTTTTAAATTGTTCTCCTCTCTGGCTCTCGCTCTTTTTAAACTGTTCTCCTCTCCAGCTCTCGCTCTTTTTAAACTGTTCTCCTCTCCGGCTCTCGCTCTTTTTAAACTGTTCTCCTCTCCGGCTCTCGCTCTTTTTAAACCGTTCCCCTCTCCGGCTCTCGCTCTTTTTAAACTGTTCTCCTCTCCTGCTATCGCTCTTTTTAAACTGTTCTCCTCTGCGGCTCTCGCTCTTTTTAAACTGTTCTCCTCTCCGGCTCTCGCTCTTTTTAAACTGTGTTCCTCTCCGGCTCTCGCTCTTTTTAAACTGTTCTCCTCTCCGGCTCTCGCTCTTTTTAAACTGTTCTCCTCTCCGGCTCTCGCTCTTTTTAAACTGTTCTCCTCTCCGGCTCTGGCTCTTTTTAAACTGTTCTCCTCTCCGGCTCTGGCTCTTTTTAAACTGTTCTCCTCTCCGGCTCTCGCTGTTTTAAAACTGTTCTCCTCTCCGGCTCTCGCTCTTTTTAAACTGTTCTCCTCTCCGGCTCTCGCTCTTTTTAAACTGTTCTCCTCTCTGGCTCCAGCCCTTTTTAAACTGTTCTCCTCTCCGGCTCTCGCTCTTTTTAAACTGTTCTCCTCTCCGGCTCTCGCTTTTTAAACTGTTCTCCTCTCCGGCTCTCGCTCTTTTTAAACTGTTCTCCTCTCCGGCGCTCGCTCTTTTTAAACTGTTCTCCTCTCCGGCTCTCGCTGTTTTTAAACTGTTCTCCTCTCCGGCTCTCGCTCTTTTTAAACTGTTCTCCTCTCCGGCTCTCGCTCACTTTAAACTGTTCTCCTCTCTGGCTCCAGCTCTTTTTAAACTGTTCTCCTCTCTGGCTCCAGCTCTTTTTAAACTGTTCTCCTCTCCGGCTCTCGCTCTTTTTAAACTGTTCTCCTCTCCGGCTCCGGCTCTTTTTAAACTGTTCTCCTCTCAGGCTCTGGCTCTTTTTAAACTGTTCTCCTCTCCAGCACTCGCTCTTTTTAAACTGTTCTCCTCTCCGGCTCTCGCTCTTTTGACACTGTTCTCCTCTCCGGCTCTCGCTCTTATTAAACTGTTCTTCTCTCCGGCTCTCGCTCTTTTTAAACTGTTCTCCTCTCCGGCACTCGCTCTTTTTAAACTGTTCTCCTCTCCGGCTCTCGCTCTTTTTAAACTGTTCTCCTCTCCGGCTCTGGCTCTTTTTAAACTGTTCTCCGCTCCGGCTCTCGCTCTTTTCTAAACTGTTCTCCACTCCGGCTCTCGCTTTTTTTAAACTGTTCTCCTCTCCTGCTCTCGCTCTTTTTAAACTGTTCTCCTCTCCAGCTCTCGCTCTTTTTAAACTGTTCTCCTCTCCGTCTCTCGCTCTTTTTAAACTGTTCTCCTCTTCGGCTCTCGCTCTTTTTAAACTGTTCTCCTCTCCGGCTCTCGCTCTTTTTAAGCTGTTCTCCTCTCCGGCTCTCGCTCTTTTTAAACTGTTCTACTCTCCGGCTCTCGCGCTTTTTAAACTGTTCTCCTCTCCGGCTCTGGCTCTTTTTAAACTGTTCTCCTCTCCGGCTCTGGCTCTTTTTAAACTGTTCTCCTCTCCGGCTCTCGCTCTTTTTAAACTGTTCTTCTCTCCAGCTCTGGCTCTTTTTAAACTGTTCTCCTCTCCTGCACTCGCTGTTTTTAAACTGTTCTCCTCTCCGGCTCTCGCTCTTATTAAACTGTTCTCCTCTCCGGCTCTCGCTCTTTTTAAACTGTTCTCCTCTCCGGCTCTCGCTCTTTTTAAACTGTTATCCTCTCCGGCTCTCGCTCTTTATAAACTGTTCTCCTCTCCGGCTCTGGCTCTTTTTAAACTGTTCTGCTCTCCGGCTCTCGCCCTTTTTAAACTGTTCTCCTCTCCGGCTCTCGCTCTTTTTAAACTGTTCTCCTCTCCGGCACTCGCTCTTTTTAAACTGTTCTCCTCTCCGGCTCTGGCTCTTTTTAAACTGTTCTCCTCTCCTGCTCTCGCTCTTTTTAAACTGTTCTCCTCTCCAGCTCTCGCTCTTTTTAAACTGTTCTCCTCTCCGGATCTTGCTCTTTTTAAACTGTTCTCCTCTCCGGCTCTCGCTCTTTTTAAACTGTTCTCCTCTCCGGCTCTTTTTCTTTTTAAACTGTTCTCCTCTCCGGCTCTCGCTCTTTTTAAACTGTTCCCCTCTCCGGCTCTCGCTCTTTTTAAACTGTTCTCCTCACCGGCTCTCGCTCTTTTTAAGCTGTTCTCCTCTCCGGCTCTCGCTCTTTTTAAACTGTTCTCCTCTCCGGCTCTCGCTGTTTTTAAACTGTTCTCCTCTCCGGCTCTCGCTCTTTTTAAACTGTTCTCCTCTCCTGCTCTCGCTCTTTTTAAACTGTTCCCCTCTCCGGCTCTCGCTCTTTTTAAACTGTTCTCCTCTCCGGCTCTGGCTCTTTTTAAACTGTTCTCCTCTCCGGCTCTGGCTCTTTTTAAACTGTTCTCCTCTCCTGCTCTTGCTCTTTTTAAACTGTTCCCCTCTCCGGCTCTCGCTCTTTTTAAACTGTTCTCCTCTCCGGCTCTCGCTCTTTTTAAACTGTTCCCCTATCCGGCTCTCGCTCTTTTTAAACTGTTCTCCTCTCCGGCTCTGGCTCTTTTTAAACTGATCTCCGCTCCGGCTCTGTCTCTTTTTAAACTGTTCTCCTCTCCGGCTCTCGCTCTTATTAAACTGTACTCCTCTCCGGCTCTCGCTCTTTTTAATCTGTTCTCCTCTCCGGCTCACGCTCTTTTTAAACTGTTCTCCTCTCCGGCTCTCGCTCTTTTTAAACTGTTCTCCTCTCCGGCTCTCGCTCTTTTTAAACTGTTCTCCTCTCCGGCTCTCGCTCTTTTTAAACTGTTCTCCTCTCCGGCTCTGGCTCTTTTTAAACTGTTCTCCTCTCTGGCTCTCGCTCTTTTTAAACTGTTCTCCTCTCCTGCTCTCGTTCTTTTTAAACTGTTCTCCTCTCCGGCTCTCGCTCTTTTTAAACTGTTCTCCTCTCCGGCTCTCGCTCTTTTTAAACTGTTCTCCTCTCCGGCACTCGCTCTTTTTAAACTGTTCTCCTCTCCGGCTCTCGCTCTTTTTAAACTGTTCTCCTCTCCTGCTCTCGCTCTTTTTAAACTGTTCTCCTCTCCGGCTCTCGCTCTTTTTAAACTGTTCTCCTCTCCGGCACTCGCTCTTTTTAAACTGTTCTCCACTCCGGCTCTCGCTCTTTTTAAACTGTTCTCCTCTCCGGCTCTCGCTCTTTTTAAACTGTTCTCCTCTCCGGCTCTCGCTCTTTTTAAACTGTTCTCCTCTCCGGCTCCAGCTCTTTTTAAACTGTTCTCCTCTCCGGCTCCAGCTCTTTTTAAATTGTTCTCCTCTCCGGCTCTCGCTCTTTTTAAACTGTTCTCCTCTCCAGCTCTCGCTCTTTTTAAACTGTTCTCCTCTCCAGCTCTCGCTCTTTTTAAACTGTTCTCCTCTCCGGCTCTCGCTCTTTTTAAACTGTTCCCCTCTCCGGCTCTCGCTCTTTTTAAACTGTTCTCCTCTCCTGCTATCGCTCTTTTTAAACTGTTCTCCTCTGCGGCTCTCGCTCTTTTTAAACTGGTCTCCTCTCCGGCTCTCGCTCTTTTTAAACTGTGTTCCTCTCCGGCTCTCGCTCTTTTGAAACTGTTCTCCTCTCCGGCTCTCGCTCTTTTTAAACTGTTCTCCTCTCCGGCTCTCGCTCTTTTTAAACTGCTCTCCTCTCCGGCTCTGGCTCTTTTTAAACTGTTTTCCTCTCCGGCTCTCGCTCTTTTTAAACTGTTCTCCTCTCCGGCTCTCGCTCTTTTTAAACTGTTCTACTCTCCGGCTCTCGCGCTTTTTAAACTGTTCTCCTCTCCGGCTCTGGCTCTTTTTAAACTGTTCTCCTCTCCGGCTCTGGCTCTTTTTAAACTGTTCTCCTCTCCGGCTCTCACTCTTTTTAAACTGTTCTTCTCTCCGGCTCTGGCTCTTTTTAAACTGTTCTCCTCTCCTGCTCTCGCTGTTTTAAAACTGTTCTCCTCTCCGGCTCTCGCTCTTTTTAAACTGTTCTCCTCTCCGGCTCTCGCTCTTTTTAAACTGTTCTCCTCTCTGGCTCCAGCTCTTTTTAAACTGTTCTCCTCTCCGGCTCTCGCTCTTTTTAAACTGTTCTCCTCTCCGGCTCTCTATTTTTAAACTGTTCTCCTCTCCGGCTCTCGCTCTTTTTAAACTGATCTCCTCTCCGGCGCTCGCTCTTTTTAAACTGTTCTCCTCTCCGGCTCTCGCTCTTTTTAAACTGTTCTCCTCTCCGGCTCTCGCTCTTTTTAAACTGTTCTCCTCTCCGGCTCTCGCTCTTTTTAAACTGTTCTCCTCTCTGGCTCCAGCTCTTTTTAAACTGTTCTCCTCTCTGGCTCCAGCTCTTTTTAAACTGTTCTCCGCTCCGGCTCTCGCTCTTTTTAAACTGTTCTCCTCTCTGGCTCCGGCTCTTTTTAAACTGTTCTCCTCTCAGGCTCTGGCTCTTTTTAAACTGTTCTCCTCTCAGGCTCTGGCTCTTTTTAAACTGTTCTCCTCTCCGGCTCTCGCTCTTTTTAAACTGTTCTCCTCTCCAGCACTCGCTCTTTTTAAACTGTTCTCCTCTCTGGCTCTCGCTCTTTTAAACTGTTCTCCTCTCCGGCTCTCGCTCTTATTAAACTGTTCTTCTCTCCGGCTCTCACTCTTTTTAAACTGTTCTCCTCTCCGGCACTCGCTCTTTTTAAACTGTTCTCCTCTCCGCCTCTCGCTCTTTTTAAACTGTTCTCCTCTCCGGCTCTCGCTCTTTTTAAACTGTTCTCCTCTCCGGCTCTGGCTCTTTTTAAACTGTTCTCCGCTCCGGCTCTCGCTATTTTCTAAACTGTTCTCCTCTCCGGCTCTCGCTCTTTTTAAACTGTTCTCCTCTCCTGCTCTCGCTCTTTTTAAACTGCTCTCCTCTCCGGCTCTGGCTCTTTTTAAACTGTTTTCCTCTCCGGCTCTCGCTCTTTTTAAACTGTTCTCCTCTCCGGCTCTCGCTCTTTTTAAACTGTTCTACTCTCCGGCTCTCGCGCTTTTTAAACTGTTCTCCTCTCCGGCTCTGGCTCTTTTTAAACTGTTCTCCTCTCCGGCTCTGGCTCTTTTTAAACTGTTCTCCTCTCCGGCTCTCACTCTTTTTAAACTGTTCTTCTCTCCGGCTCTGGCTCTTTTTAAACTGTTCTCCTCTCCTGCTCTCGCTGTTTTAAAACTGTTCTCCTCTCCGGCTCTCGCTCTTTTTAAACTGTTCTCCTCTCCGGCTCTCGCTCTTTTTAAACTGTTCTCCTCTCTGGCTCCAGCTCTTTTTAAACTGTTCTCCTCTCCGGCTCTCGCTCTTTTTAAACTGTTCTCCTCTCCGGCTCTCTATTTTTAAACTGTTCTCCTCTCCGGCTCTCGCTCTTTTTAAACTGATCTCCTCTCCGGCGCTCGCTCTTTTTAAACTGTTCTCCTCTCCGGCTCTCGCTCTTTTTAAACTGTTCTCCTCTCCGGCTCTCGCTCTTTTTAAACTGTTCTCCTCTCCGGCTCTCGCTCTTTTTAAACTGTTCTCCTCTCTGGCTCCAGCTCTTTTTAAACTGTTCTCCTCTCTGGCTCCAGCTCTTTTTAAACTGTTCTCCGCTCCGGCTCTCGCTCTTTTTAAACTGTTCTCCTCTCTGGCTCCGGCTCTTTTTAAACTGTTCTCCTCTCAGGCTCTGGCTCTTTTTAAACTGTTCTCCTCTCAGGCTCTGGCTCTTTTTAAACTGTTCTCCTCTCCGGCTCTCGCTCTTTTTAAACTGTTCTCCTCTCCAGCACTCGCTCTTTTTAAACTGTTCTCCTCTCTGGCTCTCGCTCTTTTAAACTGTTCTCCTCTCCGGCTCTCGCTCTTATTAAACTGTTCTTCTCTCCGGCTCTCACTCTTTTTAAACTGTTCTCCTCTCCGGCACTCGCTCTTTTTAAACTGTTCTCCTCTCCGCCTCTCGCTCTTTTTAAACTGTTCTCCTCTCCGGCTCTCGCTCTTTTTAAACTGTTCTCCTCTCCGGCTCTGGCTCTTTTTAAACTGTTCTCCGCTCCGGCTCTCGCTATTTTCTAAACTGTTCTCCTCTCCGGCTCTCGCTCTTTTTAAACTGTTCTCCTCTCCTGCTCTCGCTCTTTTTAAACTGTTCTCCTCTCCAGCTCTCGCTCTTTTTAAACTGTTCTCCTCTCCGTCTCTCGCTCTTTTTAAACTGTTCTCCTCTTCGGCTCTCGCACTTTTTAAACTGTTCTCCTCTCCGGCTCTCGCTCTTTTTAAACTGTTCTCCTCTCCGGCTCTCGCTCTTTTTAAACTGTTCTACTCTCCGGCTCTCGTGCTTTTTAAACTGTTCTCCTCTCCTGCTCTGGCTCTGTTTAAACTGTTCTCATCTCCGGCTCTGGCTCTTTTTAAACTGTTCTCCTCTCCTGCTCTCGCTGTTTTTAAACTGTTCTCCTCTCCGTGTCTCGCTCTTTTTAAACTGTTCTCCTCTCCGGCTCTCGCTCTTTTTAAACTGTTCTCCTCTCTGGCTCCAGCTCTTTTTAAACTGTTCTCCTCTCCGGCTCTCGCTCTTTTTAAACTGTTCTCCTCTCCGGCTCTCGCTTTTTAACCTGATCTCCTCCCCGGCTCTCGCTCTTTTTAAACTGTTCTCCTCTCCGGCTCTCGCTCTTTTTAAACTGTTCTCCTCTCCGGCTCTCGCTGTTTTTAAACTGTTCTCCTCTCCGGCTCTCGCTCTTTTTAAACTGTTCTCCTCTCCGGCTCTCGCTCTTTTTAAACTGTTCTCCTCTCTGGCTCCAGCTCTTTTTAAACTGTTCTCCTCTCTGGCTCCAGCTCTTTTTAAACTGTTCTCCTCTCCGGCTCTCGCTCTTTTTAAACTGTTCTCCTCTCTGGCTCCGGCTCTTTTTAAACTGTTCTCCTCTCAGGCTCTGGCTCTTTTTAAACTGTTCTCCTCTCCGGCACTCGCTCTTTTTAAACTGTTTTCCTCTCCGGCTCTCGCTCTTTTTAAACTGTTCTCCTCTCCGGCTCTCGCTCTTATTAAACTGTTCTTCTCTCCGGCTCTCGCTCTTTTTAAACTGTTCTCCTCTCCGCCTCTCACTCTTTTTAAACTGTTCTCCTCTCCGGCTCTCGCTCTTTTTAAACTGTTCTCCTCTCCGGCTCTCGCTCTTATTAAACTGTTCTTCTCTCCGGCACTCGCTCTTTTTAAACTGTTCTCCTCTCCGCCTCTCACTCTTTTTAAACTGTTCTCCTCTCCGGCTCTCGCTCTTTTTAAACTGTTCTCCTCTCCGGCTCTGGCTCTTTTTAAACTGTTCTCCGCTCCGGCTCTCGCTCTTTTTAAACTGTTCTCCTCTCCGGCTCTCGCTCTTTTTAAACTTTTCTCCCCTCCTGCTCTCGCTCTTTTTAAACTGTTCTCCTCTCCAGCTCTCGCTCTTTTAAACTGTTCTCCTCTCCGTCTCTCGTTCTTTTTAAACTGTTCTCCCCTCCGCCTCTCGCTCTTTTTAAACTGTTCTCCTCTCCGGCTCTCGCTCTTTTTAAACTGTTCTCCTCTCCGACTCCAGCTCTTTTTAAACAGTTCTCCTCTCCGGCTCCAGCTCTTTTTAAATTGTTCTCCTCTCTGGCTCTCGCTCTTTTTAAACTGTTCTCCTCTCCGGCTCTCGCTCTTTTTAAACTGTTATCCTCTCCGGCTCTCGCTCTTTTTAAACTGTTCTCCTCTCCAGATCTTGCTCTTTTTAAACTGTTCTCCTCTCCGGCTCTCGCTCTTTTTAAACTGTTCTCCTCTCCGGCTCTGGCTCTTTTTAAACTGTTTTCCTGTCCGGCTCTCGCTCTTTTTAAACTGTTCTCCTCTCCAGCTCTCGCTCTTTTTAAACTGTTCTCCTCTCCGGCTCTCGCTCTTTTTAAGCTGTTCTCCTCTCCCGCTCTCGCTCTTTTTAAACTGTTCTCCTCTCCGGCTCTCGCTCTTTTTAAACTGTTCTCCTCTCCGGCTCTCGCTCTTATTAAACTGTTCTTCTCTCCGGCTCTCGCTCTTTTTAAACTGTTCTCCTCTCCGGCACTCGCTCTTTTTAAACTGTTCTCCTCTCCGCCTCTCGCTCTTTTTAAACTGTTCTCCTCTCCGGCTCTCGCTCTTTTTAAACTATTCTCCTCTCCGGCTCTCGCTCTTTTTAAACTGTTCTCCTCTCCGGCTCTCGCTCTTTTTAAACTGTTCTCCTCTCCTGCTCTCGCTCTTTTTAAACTGTTCTCCTCTCCAGCTCTCGCTCTTTTTAAACTGTTCTCCTCTCCGTCTCTCGCTCTTTTTAAACTGTTCTCCTCTTCGGCTCTCGCACTTTTTAAACTGTTCTCCTCTCCGGCTCTCGCTCTTTTTAAACTGTTCTCCTCTCCGGCTTTCGCTCTTTTTAAACTGTTCTACTCTCCGGCTCTCGTGCTTTTTAAACTGTTCTCCTCTCCTGCTCTGGCTCTTTTTAAACTGTTCTCCTCTCCGGCTCTGGCTCTTTTTAAACTGTTCTCCTCTCCTGCTCTCGCTGTTTTTAAACTGTTCTCCTCTCCGTGTCTCGCTCTTTTTAAACTGTTCTCCTCTCCGGCTCTCGCTCTTTTTAAACTGTTCTCCTCTCTGGCTCCAGCTCTTTTTAAACTGTTCTCCTCTCCGGCTCTCGCTCTTTTTAAACTGTTCTCCTCTCCGGCTCTCGCTTTTTAAACTGATCTCCTCCCCGGCTCTCGCTCTTTTTAAACTGTTCTCCTCTCCGGCTCTCGCTCTTTTTAAACTGTTCTCCTCTCCGGCTCTCGCTGTTTTTAAACTGTTCTCCTCTCCGGCTCTCGCTCTTTTTAAACTGTTCTCCTCTCCGGCTCTCGCTCTTTTTAAACTGTTCTCCTCTCTGGCTCCAGCTCTTTTTAAACTGTTCTCCTCTCTGGCTCCAGCTCTTTTTAAACTGTTCTCCTCTCCGGCTCTCGCTCTTTTTAAACTGTTCTCCTCTCTGGCTCCGGCTCTTTTTAAACTGTTCTCCTCTCAGGCTCTGGCTCTTTTTAAACTGTTCTCCTCTCCGGCACTCGCTCTTTTTAAACTGTTTTCCTCTCCGGCTCTCGCTCTTTTTAAACTGTTCTCCTCTCCGGCTCTCGCTCTTATTAAACTGTTCTTCTCTCCGGCTCTCGCTCTTTTTAAACTGTTCTCCTCTCCGCCTCTCACTCTTTTTAAACTGTTCTCCTCTCCGGCTCTCGCTCTTTTTAAACTGTTCTCCTATCCGGCTCTCGCTCTTATTAAACTGTTCTTCTCTCCGGCACTCGCTCTTTTTAAACTGTTCTCCTCTCCGCCTCTCACTCTTTTTAAACTGTTCTCCTCTCCGGCTCTGGCTCTTTTTAAACTGTTCTCCTCTCCGGCTCTGGCTCTTTTTAAACTGTTCTCCGCTCCGGCTCTCGCTCTTTTTAAACTGTTCTCCTCTCCGGCTCTCGCTCTTTTTAAACTTTTCTCCTCTCCTGCTCTCGCTCTTTTTAAACTGTTCTCCTCTCCAGCTCTCGCTCTTTTAAACTGTTCTCCTCTCCGTCTCTCGTTCTTTTTAAACTGTTCTCCTCTCCGCCTCTCGCTCTTTTTAAACTGTTCTCCTCTCCGGCTCTCGCTCTTTTTAAACTGTTCTCCTCTCCGACTCCAGCTCTTTTTAAACTGTTCTCCTCTCCGGCTCCAGCTCTTTTTAAATTGTTCTCCTCTCTGGCTCTCGCTCTTTTTAAACTGTTCTCCTCTCCGGCTCTCGCACTTTTTAAACTGTTCTCCTCCCCGGCTCTCGCTCTTTTTAAACTGTTCTCCTCTCCGGCTCTCGCTCTTTTTAAACTGTTCCCCTCTCCGGCTCTCGCTCTTTTTAAACTGTTCTCCTCTCCTGCTATCCCTCTTTTTAAACTGTTCTCCTCTGCGGCTCTCGCTCTTTTTAAACTGTTCTCCTCTCCGGCTCTCGCTCTTTTTAAACTGTTCTCCTCTCCGGCTCTCGCTCTTTTTAAACTGTTCTCCTCTCCGGCTCTCGCTCTTTTTAAACTGTTCTCCTCTCCTGCTATCGCTCTTTTTAAACTGTTCTCCTCTGCGGCTCTCGCTCTTTTTAAACTGTTCTCCTCTCCGGCTCTCGCTCTTTTTGAACTGTTCTCCTCTCCGGCTCTCGCTCTTTTTAAACTGTTCTCCTCTCCGGCTCTCGCTCTTTTTAAACTGTTCTCCTCTCCGGCTCTGGCTCTTTTTATACTGTTCTCCTCTCCGGCTCTCGCACTTTTTAACGTGTTCTCCTCTCCGGCTCTGGCTCTTTTTAAACTGTTCTGCTCTCCGGCTCTCGCTCTTTTTAAAATGTTCTCCTCTTCGGCTCTCGCACTTTTTAAACTGTTCTCCTCTCCGGCTCTCGCTCTTTTTAAACTGTTCTCCTCTCCGGCTTTCGCTCTTTTTAAACTGTTCTACTCTCCGGCTCTCGTGCTTTTTAAACTGTTCTCCTCTCCTGCTCTGGCTCTTTTTAAACTGTTCTCCTCTCCGGCTCTGGCTCTTTTTAAACTGTTCTCCTCTCCTGCTCTCGCTGTTTTTAAACTGTTCTCCTCTCCGTGTCTCGCTCTTTTTAAACTGTTCTCCTCTCCGGCTCTCGCTCTTTTTAAACTGTTCTCCTCTCTGGCTCCAGCTCTTTTTAAACTGTTCTCCTCTCCGGCTCTCGCTCTTTTTAAACTGTTCTCCTCTCCGGCTCTCGCTTTTTAAACTGATCTCCTCCCCGGCTCTCGCTCTTTTTAAACTGTTCTCCTCTCCGGCTCTCGCTCTTTTTTAACTGTTCTCCTCTCCGGCTCTCGCTGTTTTTAAACTGTTCTCCTCTCCGGCTCTCGCTCTTTTTAAACTGTTCTCCTCTCCGGCTCTCGCTCTTTTTAAACTGTTCTCCTCTCTGGCTCCAGCTCTTTTTAAACTGTTCTCCTCTCTGGCTCCAGCTCTTTTTAAACTGTTCTCCTCTCCGGCTCTCGCTCTTTTTAAACTGTTCTCCTCTCTGGCTCCGGCTCTTTTTAAACTGTTCTCCTCTCAGGCTCTGGCTCTTTTTAAACTGTTCTCCTCTCCGGCACTCGCTCTTTTTAAACTGTTTTCCTCTCCGGCTCTCGCTCTTTTTAAACTGTTCTCCTCTCCGGCTCTCGCTCTTATTAAACTGTTCTTCTCTCCGGCTCTCGCTCTTTTTAAACTGTTCTCCTCTCCGCCTCTCACTCTTTTTAAACTGTTCTCCTCTCCGGCTCTCGCTCTTTTTAAACTGTTCTCCTCTCCGGCTCTCGCTCTTATTAAACTGTTCTTCTCTCCGGCACTCGCTCTTTTTAAACTGTTCTCCTCTCCGCCTCTCACTCTTTTTAAACTGTTCTCCTCTCCGGCTCTCGCTCTTTTTAAACTGTTCTCCTCTCCGGCTCTGGCTCTTTTTAAACTGTTCTCCGCTCCGGCTCTCGCTCTTTTTAAACTGTTCTCCTCTCCGGCTCTCGCTCTTTTTAAACTTTTCTCCTCTCCTGCTCTCGCTCTTTTTAAACTGTTCTCCTCTCCAGCTCTCGCTCTTTTAAACTGTTCTCCTCTCCGTCTCTCGTACTTTTTAAACTGTTCTCCTCTCCGCCTCTCGCTCTTTTTAAACTGTTCTCCTCTCCGGCTCTCGCTCTTTTTAAACTGTTCTCCTCTCCGACTCCAGCTCTTTTTAAACTGTTCTCCTCTCCGGCTCCAGCTCTTTTTAAATTGTTCTCCTCTCTGGCTCTCGCTCTTTTTAAACTGTTCTCCTCTCCGGCTCTCGCACTTTTTAAACTGTTCTCCTCTCCGGCTCTCGCTCTTTTTAAACTGTTCTCCTCTCCGGCTCTCGCTCTTTTTAAACTGTTCCCCTCTCCGGCTCTCGCTCTTTTTAAACTGTTCTCCTCTCCTGCTATCCCTCTTTTTAATCTGTTCTCCTCTGCGGCTCTCGCTCTTTTTAAGCTGTTCTCCTCTCCGGCTCTCGCTCTTTTTAAACTGTTCTCCTCTCCGGCTCTCGCTCTTTTTAAACTGTTCTCCTCTCCGGCTCTCCCTCTTTTTAAACTGTTCTCCTCTCCGGCTCTTGCTCTTTTTAAACTGTTCTCCTCTCCGGCTCTCGCTCTTTTTAAACTGTTCCCCTCTCCGTCTCTCGCTCTTTTTAAACTGTTCTCCTCTCCTGCTATCGCTCTTTTTAAACTGTTCTCCTCTGCGGCTCTCGCTCTTTTTAAACTGTTCTCCTCTCCGGCTCTCGCTCTTTTTGAACTGTTCTCCTCTCCGGCTCTCGCTCTTTTTAAACTGTTCTCCTCTCCGGCTCTCGCTCTTTTTAAACTGTTCTCCTCTCCGGCTCTGGCTCTTTTTATACTGTTCTCCTCTCCGGCTCTCGCACTTTTTAACGTGTTCTCCTCTCCGGCTCTGGCTCTTTTTAAACTGTTCTGCTCTCCGGCTCTCGCCCTTTTTAAACTGTTCTCCTCTCCGGCTTTCGCTCTTTTTAAACGGTTCTCCTCTCCGGCTCTGGCTCTTTTTAAACTGTTCTCCTCTCCGGCTCTCGCTCTTTTTAAACTGTTCTCCTCTCCGGCTCTCTCTCTTTTTAAACTGTTCTTCTCTCCGGCTCTCGCTGTTTTTAAACTGTTCTCCTCTCCGGCTCTCGCTCTTTTTAAACTGTTCTCCTCTCCGGCTCTCGCTCTTATTAAACTGTTCTCCTCTCCGGCTCTCGCTCTTTTTAAACTGTTCTCCTCTCCGGCTCTCGCTCTTTTTAAACTGTTATCCTCTCCGGCTCTCGCTCTTTTTAAACTGTTCTCCTCTCCGGCTCTCGCTCTTTTTAAACTGTTCTCCTCTCTGGCTCTCGGTCTTTTTAAACTGTTCTCCTCTCCGGCTCTCGCTCTTTTTAAACTGTTCTCCTCTCCGGCTCTGGCTCTTTTTAAACTGTTCTGCTCTCTGGCTCTCGCCCTTTTTAAACTGTTCTCCTCTCCGGCTCTCGCTCTTTTTAAACTGTTCTCCTCTCCGGCACTCGCTCTTTTTAAACTGTTCTCCTCTCCAGCTCTGGCTCTTTTTAAACTGTTCTCCTCTCCTGCTCTCGCTCTTTTTAAACTGTTCTCCTCTCCAGCTCTCGCTCTTTTTAAACTGTTCTCCTCTCCAGATCTTGCTCTTTTTAAACTGTTCTCCTCTCCGGCTCTCGCTCTTTTTAAACTGTTCTCCTCTCCGGCTCTGGCTCTTTTTAAACTGTTCTCCTCTCCGGCTCTCGCTCTTTTTAAACTGTTCTCCTCTCCGGCTCTCGCTCTTTTTAAACTGTTCTCCTCTCCGGCTCTCGCTCTTTTTAAACTGTTCTCCTCTCCGGCTCTCGCTCTTTTTAAACTGTTCCCCTCTCCGGCTCTCGCTCTTTTTAAACTGTTCTCCTCTCCTGCTATCCCTCTTTTTAAACTGTTCTCCTCTGCGGCTCTCGCTCTTTTTAAACTGTTCTCCTCTCCGGCTCTCGCTCTTTTTAAACTGTTCTCCTCTCCGGCTCTCGCTCTTTTTAAACTGTTCTCCTCTCCGGCTCTCCCTCTTTTTAAACTGTTCTCCTCTCCGGCTCTTGCTCTTTTTAAACTGTTCTCCTCTCCGGCTCTCGCTCTTTTTAAACTGTTCCCCTCTCCGGCTCTCGCTCTTTTTAAACTGTTCTCCTCTCCTGCTATCGCTCTTTTTAAACTGTTCTCCTCTGCGGCTCTCGCTCTTTTTAAACTGTTCTCCTCTCCGGCTCTCGCTCTTTTTGAACTGTTCTCCTCTCCGGCTCTCGCTCTTTTTAAACTGTTCTCCTCTCCGGCTCTCGCTCTTTTTAAACTGTTCTCCTCTCCGGCTCTGGCTCTTTTTATACTGTTCTCCTCTCCGGCTCTCGCAATTTTTAACGTGTTCTCCTCTCCGGCTCTGGCTCTTTTTAAACTGTTCTGCTCTCCGGCTCTCGCCCTATTTAAACTGTTCTCCTCTCCGGCTTTCGCTCTTTTTAAACGGTTCTCCTCTCCGGCTCTGGCTCTTTTTAAACTGTTCTCCTCTCCGGCTCTCGCTCTTTTTAAACTGTTCTCCTCTCCGGCTCTCTCTCTTTTTAAACTGTTCTCCTCTCCGGCTCTCGCTGTTTTTAAACTGTTCTCCTCTCCGGCTCTCGCTCTTTTTAAACTGTTCTCCTCTCCGGCTCTCGCTCTTATTAAACTGTTCTCCTCTCCGGCTCTCGCTCTTTTTAAACTGTTCTCCTCTCCGGCTCTCGCTCTTTTTAAACTGTTATCCTCTCCGGCTCTCGCTCTTTTTAAACTGTTCTCCTCTCCGGCTCTCGCTCTTTTTAAACTGTTCTCCTCTCTGGCTCTCGGTCTTTTTAAACTGTTCTCCTCTCCGGCTCTCGCTCTTTTTAAACTGTTCTCCTCTCCGGCTCTGGCTCTTTTTAAACTGTTCTGCTCTCTGGCTCTCGCCCTTTTTAAACTGTTCTCCTCTCCGGCTCTCGCTCTTTTTAAACTGTTCTCCTCTCCGGCACTCGCTCTTTTTAAACTGTTCTCCTCTCCAGCTCTGGCTCTTTTTAAACTGTTCTCCTCTCCTGCTCTCGCTCTTTTTAAACTGTTCTCCTCTCCAGCTCTCGCTCTTTTTAAACTGTTCTCCTCTCCAGATCTTGCTCTTTTTAAACTGTTCTCCTCTCCGGCTCTCGCTCTTTTTAAACTGTTCTCCTATCCGGCTCTGGCTCTTTTTAAACTGTTCTCCTCTCCGGCTCTCGCTCTTTTTAAACTGTTCTCCTCTCCGGCTCTCGCTCTTTTTAAACTGTTCTCCTCTCCGGCTCTCGCTCTTTTTAAGCTGTTCTCCTCTCCCGCTCTCGCTCTTTTTAAACTGTTCTCCTCTCCGGCTCTCGCTCTTTTTAAACTGTTCTCCTCTCCGGCTCTCGCTCTTATTAAACTGTTCTTCTCTCCGGCTCTCGCTCTTTTTAAACTGTTCTCCTCTCCGGCACTCGCTCTTTTTAAACTGTTCTCCACTCCGCCTCTCGCTCTTTTTAAACTGTTCTCCTCTCCGGCTCTCGCTCTTTTTAAACTGTTCTCCTCTCCGGCTCTCGCTCTTTTTAAACTATTCTCCTCTCCTGCTCTCGCTCTTTTTAAACTGTTCCCCTCTCCGGCTCTCGCTCTTTTTAAGCTGTTCTCCTCTCCGGCTCTGGCTCTTTTTAAACTGTTCTCCTCTCCGGCTCTGGCTCTTTTTAAACTGTTCTCCTCTCCTGCTCTCGCTTTTTTAAACTGTTCCCCTCTCCGGCTCTCGCTCTTTTTAAACTGTTCTCCTCTCCGGCTCTCGCTCTTTTTAAACTGTTCCCCTCTCCGGCCCTCGCTCTTTTTAAACTGTTCTCCTCTCCGGCTCTGGCTCTTTTTAAACTGTTCTCCGCTCCGGCTCTGTCTCTTTTTAAACTGTTCTCCACTCCGGCTCTCGCTCTTTTTAAACTGTTCTCCTCTCCGGCTCTCGCTCTTTTTAAACTGTACTCCTCTCCGGCTCTCGCTCTTTTTAATCTGTTCTCCTCTCCGGCTCACGCTCTTTTTAAACTGTTCTCCTCTCCGGCTCTCGCTCTTTTTATACTGTTCTCCTCTCCGGCTCTTCATCTTTTTAAACTGTTCTCCTCTCCGGCTCTCGCTCTTTTTAAACTGTTCTCCTCTCCGGCTCTGGCTCTTTTTATACTGTTCTCCTCTCCGGCTCTCGCACTTTTTAAAGTGTTCTCCTCTCCGGCTCTGGCTCTTTTTAAACTGTTCTGCTCTCCGGCTCTCGCCCTTTTTAAACTGTTCTCCTCTCCGGCTTTCGCTCTTTTTAAACTGTTCTCCTCTCCGGCTCTGGCTGTTTTTAAACTGTTCTCCTCTCCGGCTCTCGCTCTTTTTAAACTGTTCTCCTCTCCGGCTCTCTCTCTTTTTAAACTGTTCTCCTCTCCGGCTCTCGCTGTTTTTAAACTGTTCTCCTCTCCGGCTCTCGCTCTTTTTAAACTGTTCTCCTCTCCGGCTCTCGCTCTTATTAAACTGTTCTCCTCTCCGGCTCTCGCTCTTTTTAAACTGTTCTCCTCTCCGGCTCTCGCTCTTTTTAAACTGTTATCCTCTCCGGCTCTCGCTCTTTTTAAACTGTTATCCTCTCCGGCTCTCGCTCTTTTTAAACTGTTCTCCTCTCTGGCTCTCGGTCTTTTTAAACTGTTCTCCTCTCCGGCTCTCGCTCTTTTTAAACTGTTCTCCTCTCCGGCTCTGGCTTTTTTTAAACTGTTCTGCTCTCCGGCTCTCGCCCTTTTTAAACTGTTCTCCTCTCCGGCTCTCGCTCTTTTTAAACTGTTCTCCTCTCCGGCACTCGCTCTTTTTAAACTGTTCTCCTCTCCAGCTCTGGCTCTTTTTAAACTGTTCTCCTCTCCTGCTCTCGCTCTTTTTAAACTGTTCTCCTCTCCAGCTCTCACTCTTATTAAACTGTTCTCCTCTCCAGATCTTGCTCTTTTTAAACTGTTCTCCTCTCCGGCTCTCGCTCTTTTTAAACTGTTCTCCTCTCCGGCTCTGGCACTTTTTAAACTGTTCTCCTCTCCGGCTCTCGCTCTTTTTAAACTGTTCTCCTCTCCGACTCTCGCTCTTTTTAAACTGTTCTCCTCTCCGGCTCTCGCTCTTTTTATGCTGTTCTCCTCTCCCGCTCTCGCTCTTTTTAAACTGTTCTCCTCTCCGGCTCTCGCTCTTTTTAAACTGTTCTCCTCTCCGGCTCTCGCTCTTATTAAACTGTTCTTCTCTCCGGCTCTCGCTCTTTTTAAACTGTTCTCCTCTCCGGCACTCGCTCTTTTTAAACTGTTCTCCTCTCCGCCTCTCGCTCTTTTTAAACTGTTCTCCTCTCCGGCTCTCGCTCTTTTTTAACTATTCTCCTCTCCGGCTCTCGCTCTTTTTAAACTGTTCTCCTCTCCGGCTCTCGCTCTTTTTAAACTGTTCTCCTCTCCTGCTCTCGCTCTTTTTAAACTGTTCTCCTCTCCAGCTCTCGCTCTTTTTAAACTGTTCTCCTCTCCGTCTCTCGCTCTTTTTAAACTGTTCTCCTCTTCGGCTCTCGCACTTTTTAAACTGTTCTCCTCTCCGGCTCTCGCTCTTTTTAAACTGTTCTCCTCTCCGGCTCTCGCTCTTTTTAAACTGTTCTACTCTCCGGCTCTCGTGCTTTTTAAACTGTTCTCCTCTCCTGCTCTGGCTCTTTTTAAACTGTTCTCCTCTCCGGCTCTGGCTCTTTTTAAACTGTTCTCCTCTCCTGCTCTCGCTGTTTTTAAACTGTTCTCCTCTCCGTGTCTCGCTCTTTTTAAACTGTTCTCCTCTCCGGCTCTCGCTCTTTTTAAACTGTTCTCCTCTCTGGCTCCAGCTCTTTTTAAACTGTTCTCCCCTCCGGCTCTCGCTCTTTTTAAACTGTTCTCCTCTCCGGCTCTCGCTTTTTAAACTGATCTCCTCCCCGGCTCTCGCTCTTTTTAAACTGTTCTCCTCTCCGGCTCTCGCTCTTTTTAAACTGTTCTCCTCTCCGGCTCTCGCTGTTTTTAAACTGTTCTCCTCTCCGGCTCTCGCTCTTTTTAAACTGTTCTCCTCTCCGGCTCTCGCTCTTTTTAAACTGTTCTCCTCTCTGGCTCCAGCTCTTTTTAAACTGTTCTCCTCTCTGGCTCCAGCTCTTTTTAAACTGTTCTCCTCTCCGGCTCTCGCTCTTTTTAAACTGTTCTCCTCTCTGGCTCCGGCTCTTTTTAAACTGTTCTCCTCACAGGCTCTGGCTCTTTTTAAACTGTTCTCCTCTCCGGCACTCGCTCTTTTTAAACTGTTTTCCTCTCCGGCTCTCGCTCTTTTTAAACTGTTCTCCTCTCCGGCTCTCGCTCTTATTAAACTGTTCTTCTCTCCGGCTCTCGCTCTTTTTAAACTGTTCTCCTCTCCGCCTCTCACTCTTTTTAAACTGTTCTCCTCTCCAGCTCTCGCTCTTTTTAAACTGTTCTCCTCTCCGGCTCTTGCTCTTATTAAACTGTACTTCTCTCCGGCACTCGCTCTTTTTAAACTGTTCTCCTCTCCGCCTCTCACTCTTTTTAAACTGTTCTCCTCTCCGGCTCTCGCTCTTTTTAAACTGTTCTCCTCTCCGGCTCTGGCTCTTTTTAAACTGTTCTCCGCTCCGGCTCTCGCTCTTTTAAAACTGTTCTCCTCTCCGGCTCTCGCTCTTTTTAAACTTTTCTCCTCTCCTGCTCTCGCTCTTTTTAAACTGTTCTCCTCTCCAGCTCTCGCTCTTTTAAACTGTTCTCCTCTCCGTCTCTCGTTCTTTTTAAACTGTTCTCCTCTCCGCCTCTCGCTCTTTTTAAACTGTTCTCCTCTCCGGCTCTCGCTCTTTTTAAACTGTTCTCCTCTCCGACTCCAGCTCTTTTTAAACTGTTCTCCTCTCCGGCTCCAGCTCTTTTTAAATTGTTCTCCTCTCTGGCTCTCGCTCTTTTTAAACTGTTCTCCTCTCCGGCTCTCGCACTTTTTAAACTGTTCTCCTCTCTGGCTCTCGCTCTTTTTAAACTGTTCTCCTCTCCGTCTCTCGCTCTTTTTAAACTGTTCCCCTCTCCGGCTCTCGCTCTTTTTAAACTGTTCTCCTCTCCTGCTATCCCTCTTTTTAAACTGTTCTCCTCTGCGGCTCTCGCTCTTTTTAAACTGTTCTCCTCGCCGGCTCTCGCTCTTTTTAAACTGTTCTCCTCTCCGGCTCTCGCTCTTTTTAAACTGTTCTCCTCTCCGGCTCTCGCTCTTTTTAAACTGTTCTCCTCTCCGGCTCTTGCTCTTTTTAAACTGTTCTCCTCTCCGGCTCTCGCTTTTTTAAACTGTTCCCCTCTCCGGCTCTCGCTCTTTTTAAACTGTTCTCCTCTCCTGCTATCGCTCTTTTTAAACTGTTCTCCTCTGCGGCTCTCGCTCTTTTTAAACTGTTCTCCTCTCCGGCTCTCGCTCTTTTTGAACTGTTCTCCTCTCCGGCTCTCGCTCTTTTTAAACTGTTCTCCTCTCCGGCTCTCGCTCTTTTTAAACTGTTCTCCTCTCCGGCTCTGGCTCTTTTTATACTGTTCTCCTCTCCGGCTCTCGCACTTTTTAAAGTGTTCTCCTCTCCGGCTCTGGCTCTTTTTAAACTGTTCTGCTCTCCGGCTCTCGCCCTTTTTAAACTGTTCTCCTCTCCGGCTTTCGCTCTTTTTAAACTGTTCTCCTCTCCGGCTCTGGCTCTTTTTAAACTGTTCTCCTGTCCGGCTCTCGCTCTTTTTAAACTGTTCTCCTCTCCGGCTCTCTCTCTTTTTAAACTGTTCTCCTCTCCGGCTCTCGCTCTTTTTAAACTTTTCTCCTCTCCGGCTCTCGCTCTTATTAAACTGTTCCCCTCTCCGGCTCTCGCTCTTTTTAAACTGTTCTCCTCTCCGGCTCTCGCTCTTTTTAAACTGTTATCCTCTCCGGCTCTCGCTCTTTTTAAACTGTTCTCCTCTCCGGCTCTCGCTCTATTTAAACTGTTCTCCTCTCTGGCTCTCGGTCTTTTTAAACTGTTCTCCTCTCCGGCTATCGCTCTTTTTAAACTGTTCTCCTCTCCGGCTCTGGCTCTTTTTAAACTGTTCTGCTCTCCGGCTCTCGCCCTTTTTATACTGTTCTCCTCTCCGGCTCTCGCTCTTTTTAAACTGTTCTCCTCTCCGGCACTCGCTCTTTTTAAACTGTTCTCCTCTCCAGCTCTGGCTCTTTTTAAACTGTTCTCCTCTCCTGCTCTCGCTCTTTTTAAACTGTTCTCCTCTCCAGCTCTCGCTCTTTTTAAACTGTTCTCCTCTCCAGATCTTGCTCTTTTTAAACTGTTCTCCTCTCCGGCTCTCTCTCTTTTTAAACTGTTCTCCTCTCCGGCTCTGGCTCTTTTTAAACTGTTCTCCTCTCCGGCTCTCGCTCTTTTTAAACTGTTCTCCTCTCCGGCTCTCGCTCTTTTTAAACTGTTCTCCTCTCCGGCTCTCGCTCTTTTTAAGCTGTTCTCCTCTCCCGCTCTCGCTCTTTTTAAACTGTTCTCCTCTCCGGCTCTCGCTCTTTTTAAACTGTTCTCCTCTCCGGCTCTCGCTCTTATTAAACTGTTCTTCTCTCCGGCTCTCGCTCTTTTTAAACTGTTCTCCTCTCCGGCACTCGCTCTTTTTAAACTGTTCTCCACTCCGCCTCTCGCTCTTTTTAAACTGTTCTCCTCTCCGGCTCTCGCTCTTTTTAAACTGTTCTCCTCTCCGGCTCTCGCTCTTTTTAAACTATTCTCCTCTCCTGCTCTCGCTCTTTTTAAACTGTTCCCCTCTCCGGCTCTCGCTCTTTTTAAGCTGTTCTCCTCTCCGGCTCTGGCTCTTTTTAAACTGTTCTCCTCTCCGGCTCTGGCTCTTTTTAAACTGTTCTCCTCTCCTGCTCTCGCTTTTTTAAACTGTTCCCCTCTCCGGCTCTCGCTCTTTTTAAACTGTTCTCCTCTCCGGCTCTCGCTCTTTTTAAACTGTTCCCCTCTCCGGCCCTCGCTCTTTTTAAACTGTTCTCCTCTCCGGCTCTGGCTCTTTTTAAACTGTTCTCCGCTCCGGCTCTGTCTCTTTTTAAACTGTTCTCCACTCCGGCTCTCGCTCTTTTTAAACTGTACTCCTCTCCGGCTCTCGCTCTTTTTAATCTGTTCTCCTCTCCGGCTCACGCTCTTTTTAAACTGTTCTCCTCTCCGGCTCTCGCTCTTTTTAAACTGTTCTCCTCTCCGGCTCTCGCTCTTTTTAAACTGTTCTCCTCTCCGGCTCTCGCTCTTTTTAAACTGTTCTCCTCTCCGGCTCTGGCTCTTTTTAAACTGATCTCCTCTCTGGCTCTCGCTCTTATTAAAATGTTCTCCTCTCCTGCTCTCGTTCTTTTTAAACTGTTCTCCTCTCCGGCTCTCGCTCTTTTTAAACTGTTCTCCTCTCCGGCTCTCGCTCTTTTTAAACTGTTCTCCTCTCCGGCACTCGCTCTTTTTAAACTGTTCTCCTCTCCGGCTCTCGCTCTTTTTAAACTGTTCTCCTCTCTGGCTCCGGCTCTTTTTAAACTGTTCTCCTCTCAGGCTCTGGCTCTTTTTAAACTGTTCTCCTCTCCGGCACTCGCTCTTTTTAAACCGTTTTCCTCTCCGGCTCTCGCTCTTTTTAAACTGTTCTCCTCTCCGGCTCTCGCTCTTATTAAACTGTTCTTCTCTCCGGCTCTCGCTCTTTTTAAACTGTTCTCCTCTCCGCCTCTCACTCTTTTTAAACTGTTCTCCTCTCCGGCTCTCGCTCTTTTTAAACTGTTCTCCTCTCCGGCTCTCGCTCTTATTAAACTGTTCTTCTCTCCGGCACTCGCTCTTTTTAAACTGTTCTCCTCTCCGCCTCTCACTCTTTTTAAACTGTTCTCCTCTCCGGCTCTCGCTCTTTTTAAACTGTTCTCCTCTCCGGCTCTGGCTCTTTTTAAACTGTTCTCCGCTCCGGCTCTCGCTCTTTTTAAACTGTTCTCCTCTCCGGCTCTCGCTCTTTTTAAACTGTTCTCCTCTCCGGCTCTTGCTCTTTTTAAACTGTTCTCCTCTCCGGCTCTCGCTCTTTTTAAACTGTTCCCCTCTCCGGCTCTCGCTCTTTTTAAACTGTTCTCCTCTCCTGCTATCGCTCTTTTTAAACTGTTCTCCTCTGCGGCTCTCGCTCTTTTTAAACTGTTCTCCTCTCCGGCTCTCGCTCTTTTTGAACTGTTCTCCTCTCCGGCTCTCGCTCTTTTTAAACTGTTCTCCTCTCCGGCTCTCGCTCTTTTTAAACTGTTCTCCTCTCCGGCTCTGGCTCTTTTTATACTGTTCTCCTCTCCGGCTCTCGCACTTTTTAAAGTGTTCTCCTCTCCGGCTCTGGCTCTTTTTAAACTGTTCTGCTCTCCGGCTCTCGCCCTTTTTAAACTGTTCTCCTCTCCGGCTTTCGCTCTTTTTAAACTGTTCTCCTCTCCGGCTCTGGCTCTTTTTAAACTGTTCTCCTCTCCGGCTCTCGCTCTTTTTAAACTGTTCTCCTCTCCGGCTCTCTCTCTTTTTAAACTGTTCTCCTCTCCGGCTCTCGCTGTTTTTAAACTGTTCTCCTCTCCGGCTCTCGCTCTTTTTAAACTGTTCTCCTCTCCGGCTCTCGCTCTTATTAAACTGTTCTCCTCTCCGGCTCTCGCTCTTTTTAAACTGTTCTCCTCTCCGGCTCTCGCTCTTTTTAAACTGTTATCCTCTCCGGCTCTCGCTATTTTTAAACTGTTCTCCTCTCCGGCTCTCGCTCTTTTTAAACTGTTCTCCTCTCTGGCTCTCGGTCTTTTTAAACTGTTCTCCTCTCCGGCTCTCGCTCTTTTTAAACTGTTCTCCTCTCCGGCTCTGGCTCTTTTTAAACTGTTCTGCTCTCCGGCTCTCGCCCTTTTTAAACTGTTCTCCTCTCCGGCTCTCGCTCTTTTTAAACTGTTCTCCTCTCCGGCAATCGCTCTTTTTAAACTGTTCTCCTCTCCAGCTCTGGCTCTTTTTAAACTGTTCTCCTCTCCTGCTCTCGCTCTTTTTAAACTGTTCTCCTCTCCAGCTCTCGCTCTTTTTAAACTGTTCTCCTCTCCAGATCTTGCTCTTTTTAAACTGTTCTCCTCTCCGGCTCTCGCTCTTTTTAAACAGTTGTCCTCTCCGGCTCTGGCTCTTTTTAAACTGTTCTCCTCTCCGGCTCTCGCTCTTTTTAAACTATTCTCCTCTCCGGCTCTCGCTCTTTTTAAACTGTTCTCCTCTCCGGCTCTCGCTCTTTTTAAGCTGTTCTCCTCTCCCGTTCTCGCTCTTTTTAAACTGTTCTCCTCTCCGGCTCTCGCTCTTTTTAAACTGTTCTCCTCTCCGGCTCTCGCTCTTATTAAACTGTTCTTCTCTCCGGCTCTCGCTCTTTTTAAACTGTTCTCCTCTCCGGCACTCGCTCTTTTTAAACTGTTCTCCACTCCGCCTCTCGCTCTTTTTAAACTGTTCTCCTCTCCGGCTCTCGCTCTTTTTAAACTGTTCTCCTCTCCGGCTCTCGCTCTTTTTAAACTATTCTCCTCTCCTGCTCTCGCTCTTTTTAAACTGTTCCCCTCTCCGGCTCTCGCTCTTTTTAAGCTGTTCTCCTCTCCGGCTCTGGCTCTTTTTAAACTGTTCTCCTCTCCGGCTCTGGCTCTTTTTAAACTGTTCTCCTCTCCTGCTCTCGCTTTTTTAAACTGTTCCCCTCTCCGGCTCTCGCTCTTTTTAAACTGTTCTCCTCTCCGGCTCTCGCTCTTTTTAAACTGTTCCCCTCTCCGGCCCTCGGTCTTTTTAAACTGTTCTCCTCTCCGGCTCTGGCTCTTTTTAAACTGTTCTCCGCTCCGGCTCTGTCTCTTTTTAAACTGTTCTCCACTCCGGCTCTCGCTCTTTTTAAACTGTACTCCTCTCCGGCTCTCGCTCTTTTTAATCTGTTCTCCTCTCCGGCTCACGCTCTTTTTAAACTGTTCTCCTCTCCGGCTCTCGCTCTTTTTAAACTGTTCTCCTCTCCGGCTCTCGCTCTTTTTAAACTGTTCTCCTCTCCAGCTCTCGCTCTTTTTAAACTGTTCTCCTCTCCGGCTCTGGCTCTTTTTAAACTGATCTCCTCTCTGGCTCTCGCTCTTTTTAAAATGTTCTCCTCTCCTGCTCTCGTTCTTTTTAAACTGTTCTCCTCTCCGGCTCTCGCTCTTTTTAAACTGTTCTCCTCTCCGGCTCTCGCTCTTTTTAAACTGTTCTCCTCTCCGGCACTCGCTCTTTTTAAACTGTTCTCCTCTCCGGCTCTCGCTCTTTTTAAACTGTTCTCCTCTCCTGCTCTCGCTCTTTTTAAACTGTTCTCCTCTCCGGCTCTCGCTCTTTTTAAACTGTTCTCCCCTCCGGCACTCGCTCTTTTTAAACTGTTCTCCACTCAGGCTCTCGCTCTTTTTAAACTGTTCTCCTCTCCGGCTGTCGCTCTTTTTAAACTGTTCTCCTCTCCGGCTCTCGCTCTTTTTAAACTGTTCTCCTCTCTGGCTCCAGCTCTTTTTAAACTGTTCTCCTCTCCGGCTCCAGCTCTTTTAAAATTGTTCTCCTCTCTGGCTCTCGCTCTTTTTAAACTGTTCTCCTCTCCAGCTCTCGCTCTTTTTAAACTGTTCTCCTCTCCGGCTCTCGCTCTTTTTAAACTGTTCTCCTCTCCGGCTCTCGCTCTTTTTAAACTGTTCCCCTCTCCGGCTCTCGCTCTTTTTAAACTGTTCTCCTCTCCTGCTATCGCTCTTTTTAAACTGTTCTCCTCTGCGGCTCTCGCTCTTTTTAAACTGTTCTCCTCTCCGGCTCTCGCTCTTTTTAAACTGTGTTCCTCTCTGGCTCTCGCTCTTTTTAAACTGTTCTCCTCTCCGGCTCACGCTCTTTTTAAACTGTTCTCCTCTCCAGCTCTCGCTCTTTTTAAACTGCTCTCCTCTCCGGCTCTGGCTCCTTTTAAACTGTTCTCCTCTCCGGCTCTCGCTCTTTTTAAACTGTTCTCCTCTCCGGCTCTCGCTCTTTTTAAACTGTTCTACTCTCCGGCTCTCGCGCTTTTTAAACTGTTCTCCTCTCCAGCTCTGGCTCTTTTTAAACTGTTCTCCTCTCCGGCTCTGGCTCTTTTTAAACTGTTCTCCTCTCCGGCTCTCGCTCTTTTTAAACTGTTCTTCTCTCCGGCTCTGGCTCTTTTTAAACTGTTCTCCTCTCCTGCTCTCGCTGTTTTAAAACTGTTCTCCTCTCCGGCCCTCGCTCTTTTTAAACTGTTCTGCTCTCCGGCTCTCGCTCTTTTTAAACTGTTCTCCTCTCTGGCTCCAGCTCTTTTTAAACTGTTCTCCTCTCCGGCTCTCGCTCTTTTTAAACTGTTCTCCTCTCCGGCTCTCGCTTTTTAAACTGTTCTCCTCTCCGGCTCTCGCTCTTTTTAAACTGTTCTCCTCTCCGGCGCTCGCTCTTTTTAAACTGTTCTCCTCTCTGGCTCTCGCTGTTTTTAAACTGTTCTCCTCTCCGGCTCTCGCTCTTTTTAAACTGTTCTCCTCTCTGGCTCCAGCTCTTTTTAAACTGTTCTCCTCTCTGGCTCCAGCTCTTTTTAAACTGTTCTCCTCTCCGGCTCTCGCTCTTTTTAAACTGTTCTCCTCTCTGGCTCCGGCTCTTTTTAAACTGTTCTCCTCTCAGGCTCTGGCTCTTTTTAAACTGTTCTCCTCTCCAGCACTCGCTCTTTTTAAACTGTTCTCCTCTCCGGCTCTCGCTCTTTTTAAACTGTTCTCCTCTCCGGCTCTCGCTCTTATTAAACTGTTCTTCTCTCCGGCTCTGGCTCTTTTTAAACTGTTCTCCTCTTCGCCTCTCGCTCTTTTTAAACTGTTCTCCTCTCCGGCTCTCGCTCTTTTTAAACTGTTCTCCTCTCCGGCTCTGGCTCTTTTTAAACTGTTCTCCGCTCCGGCTCTCGCTCTTTTCTAAACTGTTCTCCTCTCCGGCTCTCGCTTTTTTTAAACTGTTCTCCTCTCCTGCTCTCGCTCTTTTTAAACTGTTCTCCTCTCCAGCTCTCGCTCTTTTTAAACTGTTCTCCTCTCCGTCTCTCGCTCTTTTTAAACTGTTCTCCTCTTCGGCTCTAGATCTTTTTAAACTGTTCTCCTCTCCGGCTCTCGCTCTTTTTAAACTGTTCTCCTCTCCGGCTCTCGCTCTTTTTAAACTGTTCTACTCTCCGGCACTCGCGCTTTTTCAACTGTTCTCCTCTCCGGCTCTGGCTCTTTTTAAACTGTTCTCCTCTCCGGCTCTGGCTCTTTTTAAACTGTTCTCCTCTCCGGCTCTCGCTCTTTTTAAACTGTTCTTCTCTCCGGCTCTGGCTCTTTTTAAACTGTTCTCCTCTCCGGCTCTCTCTCTTTTTAAACTGTTCTCCTCTCCGGCTCTCGCTGTTTTTAAACTGTTCTCCTCTCCGGCTCTCGCTCTTTTTAAACTGTTCTCCTCTCCGGCTCTCGCTCTTATTAAACTGTTCTCCTCTCCGGCTCTCGCTCTTTTTAAACTGTTCTCCTCTCCAGCTCTCGCTCTTTTTAAACTGTTCTCCTCTCCGGATCTTGCTCTTTTTAAACTGTTCTCCTCTCCGGCTCTCGCTCTTTTTAAACTGTTCTCCTCTCCGGCTCTGGCTCTTTTTAAACTGTTCTCCTCTCCGGCTCTCGCTCTTTTTAAACTGTTCTCCTCTCCGGCTCTCGCTCTTTTTAAACTGTTCTCCTCTCCGGCTCTCGCTCTTTATAAGCTGTTCTCCTCTCCGGCTCTCGCTCTTTTTAAACTGTTCTCCTCTCCGGCTCTCGCTCTTTTTAAACTATTCTCCTCTCCGGCTCTCGCTCTTATTAAACTGTTCTTCTCTCCTGCTCTCGCTCTTTTTAAACTGTCCTCCTCTCCGGCTCTCGCTCTTTTTAAACTGTTCTCCTCTCCGGCTCTCGCTCTTATTAAACTGTTCTTCTCTCCGGCTCTCGCTCTTTTTAAACTGTTCTCCTCTCCGGCACTCGCTCTTTTTAAACTGTTCTCCACTCCGCCTCTCGCTCTTTTTAAACTGTTCTCCTCTCCGGCTCTCGCTCTTTTTAAACTGTTCTCCTCTCCGCCTCTCGCTCTTTTTAAACTATTCTCCTCTCCTGCTCTCGCTCTTTTTAAACTGTTCCCCTCTCCGGCTCTCGCTCTTTTTAAGCTGTTCTCCTCTCCGGCTCTGGCTCTTTTTAAACTGTTCTCCTCTCCTGCTCTGGCTCTTTTTAAACTGTTCTCCTCTCCTGCTCTCGCTTTTTTAAACTGTTCCCCTCTCCGGCTCTCGCTCTTTTTAAACTGTTCTCCTCTCCGGCTCTCGCTCTTTTTAAACTGTTCCCCTCTCCGGCCCTCGCTCTTTTTAAACTGTTCTCCTCTCCGGCTCTGGCTCTTTTTAAACTGTTCTCCGCTCCGGCTCTGTCTCTTTTTAAACTGTTCTCCACTCCGGCTCTCGCTCTTTTTAAACTGTACTCCTCTCCGGCTCTCGCTCTTTTTAATCTGTTCTCCTCTCCGGCTCACGCTCTTTTTAAACTGTTCTCCTCTCCGGCTCTCGCTCTTTTTAAACTGTTCTCCTCTCCGGCTCTCGCTCTTTTTAAACTGTTCTCCTCTCCGGCTCTCGCTCTTTTTAAACTGTTCTCCTCTCCGGCTCTGGCTCTTTTTAAACTGATCTCCTCTCTGGCTCTCGCTCTTTTTAAAATGTTCTCCTCTCCTGCTCTCGTTCTTTTTAAACTGTTCTCCTCTCCGGCTCTCGCTCTTTTTAAACTGTTCTCCTCTCCGGCTCTCGCTCTTTTTAAATTGTTCTCCTCTCCGGCACTCGCTCTTTTTAAACTGTTCTCCTCTCCGGCTCTCGCTCTTTTTAAACTGTTCTCCTCTCTGGCTCTGGCTCTTTTTAAACTGTTCTCCTCTCAGGCTCTGGCTCTTTTTAAACTGTTCTCCTCTCCGGCACTCGCTCTTTTTAAACTGTTTTCCTCTCCGGCTCTCGCTCTTTTTAAACTGTTCTCCTCTCCGGCTCTCGCTCTTATTAAACTGTTCTTCTCTCCGGCTCTCGCTCTTTTTAAACTGTTCTCCTCTCCGCCTCTCACTCTTTTTAAACTGTTCTCCTCTCCGGCTCTCGCTCTTTTTAAACTGTTCTCCTCTCCGGCTCTCGCTCTTATTAAACTGTTCTTCTCTCCGGCACTCGCTCTTTTTAAACTGTTCTCCTCTCCGCCTCTCACTCTTTTTAAACTGTTCTCCTCTCCGGCTCTCGCTCTTTTTAAACTGTTCTCCTCTCCGGCTCTGGCTCTTTTTAAACTGTTCTCCGCTCCGGCTCTCGCTCTTTTTAAACTGTTCTCCTCTCCGGCTCTCGCTCTTTTTAAACTTTTCTCCTCTCCTGCTCTCGCTCTTTTTAAACTGTTCTCCTCTCCAGCTCTCGCTCTTTTAAACTGTTCTCCTCTCCATCTCTCGTTCTTTTTAAACTGTTCTCCTCTCCGCCTCTCGCTCTTTTTAAACTGTTCTACTCTCCGGCTCTCGCTCTTTTTAAACTGTTCTCCTCTCCGACTCCAGCTCTTTTTAAACTGTTCTCCTCTCCGGCTCCAGCTCTTTTTAAATTGTTCTCCTCTCAGGCTCTCGCTCTTTTTAAACTGTTCTCCTCTCCGGCTCTCGCACTTTTTAAACTGTTCTCCTCTCCGGCTCTCGCTCTTTTTAAACTGTTCTCCTCTCCATCTCTCGCTCTTTTTAAACTGTTCCCCTCTCCGGCTCTCGCTCTTTTTAAACTGTTCTCCTCTCCTGCTATCCCTCTTTTTAAACTGTTCTCCTCTGCGGCTCTCGCTCTTTTTAAACTGTTCTCCTCTCCGGCTCTCGCTCTTTTTAAACTGTTCTCCTCTCCGGCTCTTGCTCTTTTTAAACTGTTCTCCTCTCCGGCTCTCGCTCTTTTTAAACTGTTCTCCTCTCCGGCTCTTGCTCTTTTTAAACTGTTCTCCTCTCCGGCTCTCGCTGTTTTTAAACTGTTCCCCTCTCCGGCTCTCGCTCTTTTTAAACTGTTCTCCTCTCCTGCTATCGCTCTTTTTAAACTGTTCTCCTCTGCGGCTCTCGCTCTTTTTAAACTGTTCTCCTCTCCGGCTCTCGCTCTTTTTGAACTGTTCTCCTCTCCGGCTCTCGCTCTTTTTAAACTGTTCTCCTCTCCGGCTCTCGCTCTTTTTAAACTGTTCTCCTCTCCGGCTCTGGCTCTTTTTAAACTGTTCTCCTCTCCGGCTCTCGCTCTTATTAAACTGTTCTTCTCTCCGGCTCTCGCTCTTTTTAAACTGTTCTCCTCTCCGCCTCTCACTCTTTTTAAACTGTTCTCCTCTCCGAGGTTTCCCACCTGGCCCATTACAACAAGGGGCACACCATCAGCTCCTGGGAGATCCAGACTGCCGTGCGCCTGTTGCTGCCCGGGGAGCTGGCCAAGCACGCCGTGTTGAAAGGGACAAAGGCAGTGACCAAATACAGCAGCTCCAAGTAAAACTCCATGCTGCCCTGAAAGAACAAACCCAGAACACAACGGCTCTTTTAAGTGCCTCCCACAACCTCTCCGAAAGAGCTACACAAACGCGTGTTCCTTTCGACGCAATTGGGTGTGTTTTTCCTCAGTTTACTATAATTATTTGCTGATCAAATGTTTTTGAGAACAATTTTTGAAGTTCCAGCTGTAGCTTTAGTTGAGAATTCTCAGATAAGCAGTTCCATTATCCGTTTCGACCTGAGAGTCGCTGTTGAATTTCCTGCCCAGTAAATTATAAACACGGTCCCTGCTCGCTCTTTCCCTTTGCTGTCAGACAGGATGAATTAAAAGCTTGTTTTAGGGATGAGATTCGGATTTTAGTCACCTCGTTCTCTGTCAAGGCCTTTTCAATGTTTTTGTAAAGCCAGTTGGAAGCCAATCCGTTTGTTAACCCGGGAATACCTGCAGTGTTACAACGCAGAATGGGGGTTCATACAGAGACCAGAAAGGGGGAAGTTTGAACCCTCTGACCCTCTTCTCTTCTCACAGCAGGACTCCCAGTTCTGGTTTCACTCCCGCAGCAGCGCCTGTGCAAATGATCGATCGATAATCTGTGAAACCTCACAAAGATTGAGCTGGAATGTGTCCCGTCACAGAATCAATGCAAATTGATGCTCGCCCGATACAGTTTGAACTTGAACCCAAATTAATCCTAATTGTAACAGCCTAGAATTTGCAAGGGAGAGTCGGAATAAGACAAAAGGGGTAAAAAAATGTCCGGAAATCTTTGGCTGATAGTAAATTTCTTAACTTAATTCGCTGGTTTAGGAAAATATTGGCGGCCTTTTTGAAATTAATAAATGGTTGGCAGTTTGACTGTTGAGGCAGTTATTTCAACACACTTTTCATTGGCGGGAAAAAACAGACTGTGATTGGTCACCAGAAAGCACCAATGAATTTGACCGTAAAGCGACCAATCACAAGTACGCTATCTGCATTCCGCCAGAAGCTATAAGAAGTGCAGATGTGGGAGGAGATGTTAATTCGTTCTCTGAACGAGTGTATTGTGGAAATGTCTGGAAGAGGAAAAAGCCGGCGGTAATGCTCGGGCCAAGGCTAGGTCTCGCTCATCCCGGGCCGAACTGCAGTTCCCTGTGGGCTGTTATCACAGGCTCCTGCGAAAGGACAACTACGCTGATCATGTGGGTGCCGGAGCCCCGGTCTACATGGCTGCTGTGCTCGAGTATCTGACTGCTGAAATCCTGGAGCTGGCCGGCAACGCGGCCCGCGACAACAAGAAGACCCGCAACATTCCCAGACACCTGCAGCTGGCCATCCTCAATGACGAGGAGCTCAAAAAGCTGCTGGGAAAGGTGAGCATCGCTCAGGGCGGGGTGCTGCCTAATATCCAGGCAGTGCTGCTGCCCAAGAAAACCAGCACTGCCAGCTCCAAGAGCAAGTAAAGTGGACAGGATTCAATCTAATAACTCAAAGGGTCTTTTCAGAGCCACCCACTGCATCTGTGAAACGGTTGGTTACTGTTCTGATCTATAGGTCACAATTGTCCCAGATCTGAATTAACATGTTGATTCTTAAATTCTACATCCAGTATGATTTGGAAAGTTTGGGTGATTGGGCAGATGCATGGTAGATGCAGTACAATGTGGTTAAATGCGAGGTTATCCACTTTGGTGGCAAAAACAGGAAGGCAGATTATTATCTGAACTGCAATATATTGGGAGAAGGGGAAGTGCAACAAGACCTGGGTGCCCTTGTGCACCAGTCGCTGAAGGTAAGCATGCAGGTGCATCAGGCGGTTAAGAAGGCAAATGGTAAGTTGGCCTTCGTACAGCGATGGTTCGAGTACAGGAGCAAGGATGTCTTGCTGCAGTTGTACAAGGCCTTGGTGAGACCACACCTTGAGTATTGTATGCAGTTTTGGTCGCCTTATCTGAGGAAGGATGTTCTTGCCATGGAGGGAGTGCAGCGAAGATTCAACAGACTGATACCTGGGATGGCAGGAATGACTTATGAGGTGAGATTGGGTCGATTGGGCTTATACTCGCTGGAGTGTAGAAGAATGAGAGGCGATCTCATTGAAACTTATAAAATTATAACAGGACTAGACAGACTAGATGCAGGAAGGATGCTCCCGATGGCGGGGGAGTCCAGACCCAGGGGTCACTGTCTAAGGATAAGGTGTAAGCCATTTAGGACTGAGATGAGGAGGAATTTCTTCACCCAGAGAGTGGTGAACCTGTGGAATTCTCTACCACAGGAGGCAGTTGAGGCCAATTCATTAAATGTATTGAAGAAGGAGTTAGATATGTTTCTTAAGGTTAAAGGGATCAAGGGATATGTGGAGAAGTCAGGGACAGGGTACTGAATTTTGATGATCAGCCATGATCTCACTGAATGGTGGAGCAGGCTCGAGGGGCCGAATGGCCTACTCCTGCTCCTATCTCCTATGTTTCTATATAGTACCAGTGCGTGAGTGGTAGTGCTTTTCCTATAATCACCTGTCAATCCCACACTGGCACAAAGTACCAGAGAATGACAAATACATGATCTATTGTAGCCTTATCAGACAATTTAAAACTGGCACCTTGCACTAGAGATTCAAATCAAATCAAATCAACTTTTATTGTCATTGTTAGTGCACAAGTGCAGTACAACTAAATGTAGGCTTGCGGCTCCCGAGAGTATACAATTTGGATTAGGACACTTAAACATTTCAACATACATTTGTACATATATATTAGCATAAATATGACCATAATAAAGTGCATCGGCAGATGTGCAGGCTTTAGTGTTTATTTGTGGAGTTCAGTAGGATGACAGCCCTGGGAAAGAAGCTGTTCCTAAATCTGGTCGTACGGGTGCGAATGCATCTGTAGCGTCTTCCAGATGGTAGGAGGGCGAACAGACTGTGGCTGGGGGGGGTAGGGTCTTTGATGATGGACCGTGCCCTCCGTAGGCAGCGTTTCTGATATATATGTTCTATGGTCGTTAGCCGGGTGCCGGTAATGCGTTGGGCAGTTTTGACTACCCGCTGCAGGGCTTTCCGGTCATGGGAGCTACAGCTGCCGTACCATACCATGATACAGTTTGTCAGGATGCTCTCTATAGTACAGCGGTAGAAGTTAGGGAGGATCAGGGGTGACAGATTACATCCCTTCAGCCTCCTCAAGAAATATAGGCGCTGCTGGGCCTTCTTCACCAGAGAGGAGGTGTTGAGGGACCAGCCATAATCTTATTGAATGGTGGAGCAGGCTCGAGTGGCCACTTGGCCTATTCCTGCTCCTATTTCTTATGTTCTTATGCCCATCTGGCACCGACATAATACAGAGAGTGACAGAGGCGCTGCATATCATATATCACTTTTGTCAATCCCAGAATGACAGACAGTACCAGTAACTGACAGAGGCTGTGTCTTTCCTGTACTCCTCTGTCCATCCCACACTGACACACTGTACCAGTGAGTGACAGATACAGTATCTATCCCACATTGTGAGTGACATGCCTAAGTCCGAACTAGAGTCTTAACATTAAATGAAGCCAATTACAGAGATATGAGCGGCGAGTTGGCAAAGGTAGATTGGAAAAATAGATTAAAAGTTAGGGCAGTAGATAAGCAGTGGCCAGCATTTAAAGAAAGTTTTCATAATTCTGACCAAAAATTGAGATACATAAACTCCACGGGAAAAGTGATCCAACCGCGGCTAGCTAAAGATGCTCAGGATAGCATTAGATTGAAAGAAGATGTTTATAATGTTGCAAATAATAATAGTAAGCCTGAGGATTGGGAAAGTTTCAGAAACCAGCAAAGGTTGACCAAAAATTTATAAAAAGGGAAAAAATTGAATATGAGATAAATCTAGCAAGACATATAAAAATAGATTGTAAGAGTTTCTACAAGTATGTAAAAAGGAAAAGAGTAGCAAAAGTATACATTGTTCCCTTAGAGGCTCAGACAGGAGTAATTATTATGGGGAATAAGGAAATGGCAGAAACGTTTAACAAATTTTTTGTATCTGTCTTTGCAGTAGAAGACACAAAAAGCATAACAAAAATGGTGGGGAACCAAGGGTCTAATGAGATGAGGAACTTAACGTAATTAATATAAGTAGAGGAAAAGTACTGGAGAAACTAATGGGACTAAAAGCCAACAAATCCCCTGGACCTGACAGCCTACATTCTAGGGTCCTAAAAGAGGTGGCTGAAGAGATAGTGGATGCATTGGTTTTGATCTTCCAAAATTCCCTAAATTCTAGAATGGTCCCAGCAGAATGGAAGGTTGCAAATGTAACACCGCTATTCAAGACAGGAGGGAGAGCGAAAAAACAGGGAACTACAGGCCAGTTAGCCTGACATCAGTTGTCGGGAAAATGCTGGAATCCATTGTTAAGGAGGTGATATCAAGTCACTTAGAAAATCATAACATGATTAGGCAGAGCCAGCATGGTTTTATGAAAGGGAAATCGTGTTTGACATGTTTATTAGGGTTTTTTGAGGATGTAACTAGCAGGGTAGATAAAGGGGAACCAGTGGATGTAGTATATTTGGATTTCAAAAGGCATTCAATAAGGTGCCACATAAAAGGTTATTACATAAGATTAGGTCTCATGGGGTTGGGGTAAGAGAGTAGCATGGATAGAGGATTGGTTAACGGACAGTAAACTGAGAGCAGGGATAAGCCAATATTTTTCAGGTTGGCAGGCTGTAACTAGTGGTGTGCTGTGAGGATAAGTGTTGGGGCCTCAGTTATTTATTATCTATATTAATGACCTAGATGAAGGTATCGAGTGTAATGTATCCAAGTTTGCTGATGATACAAAGCTAGGTGGGACAGTAAGCTGTGAGGAGAACAGAAATAGTCTGCAAAGGGATATAGATAGACTAAGTGAGTGGGCAGTAAGGTGGCAGATGGAGTATAATGTAAGGAAATGTGAGGTTATTCACTTTGGTAGGAAGAATAGAAAAATAGATTTTTTAAATGGTGAGAAACTTTCAAATGTTGGTGTTTAGAGAGATTTGGGTGTCCTCGTGCAAGAAACACAGAAAGCTAGCATGCAGGTACAGCGAGCAATAAGGAAGGCAAATGGCAGGTTGTCCTTTATTGCAAGGGGGTTGAAGTATAAGAGTAAGGAAGTCTTGCTACAATTGTACAGGGCCTTGGTGAGACCACACCTGGAGTACTGTGCACAGTTCTGGTCTCCTTATCTAAGGAAGGATATATTTACCTTGAAGGCGGTGCAATGAAGGTTCACTGGATTGATTCCTGGGATGAGAGGGCTGTCCTATGATGAGAGATTGTGTAGAATGGGCCTATACTCTCTGGAGTTTAGAAGAATGAGAGGTGATCTCATTTAAACATACAAGATTCTGAGGGGTATTGACAGGGTAAATGCTGAGAGGTGGTTTCCCCTGGTTGGAGTGTGTAGAACTAGGGGCCACAGTCTCAGGATAAGGGGTCGGCCATTTAAGACTGAGATGAGGAGGAATTTCTTCACTCAGAGCGTTCTAAGTCTTTGGAATTCTCTGTCCCTGAGGGCTGTAAATGCTGAGTCTTTGAGTATATTCAAGGCTGAGATAGATAGATTTTGACTCGAGGAGAATCTAGGGATATGGAGATCAACGGGAAAGGGGAGCTGAAGTCGATGATCAGCTATGATTTTACTGAATGGCGGAGCAGGCTCGAGGGGCCAAATGGCCTACTCCTGCTCTTAAGTCTTATGTTCTTAAATTCTTAATAAAACAATATTAAAATAATGGGGAACGATAACTATAGAGGTGGAATCACATTCACGTAGCAGAGGTGGACAGATACAGAGTAAAACACACTCTCAGACATCAGGGAACTCTGTCGCATTTGAAAGGGTTTCTGCTGAATGATTGTCACTTGTTGCAGCATTCGCGTTCAGCCAGGAGACGGAATAGATTGGAGAGTGCAGATTGTGTCCACACATCCAGACCGCCTTGAGTCTGGTGCTGCCCGGGTAGCTGGCCAGGCACGCCAGCTCCATTTCAAACTCTACAATTTACTAACAAAAAATATAACAGAAAACACAATGGCACTTTTAAGAGCTACCCGCAGCCGCTCTGAGGGAGCCGCCAGTTTAATGTACTGAGGGAGCCGCCAGTTTGATGCAGGAAGGTTGTTCCAGATGGCCGGGCAGCCCAGAACCAGGGGTCACAGTCTAAGGATAAGGGGTAGGCCATTTAGGACTGAGATGAGGAGGAATTTCTTCACCCAGAGAGTGGTGAACCTATGGAATTCTCTACCACAGAAGGCAGTGGAGGCCAATTCATTAAATATATTCAAGAAGGAGCTGGATATATTTCTTAAGGTTAAAGGGATCAAGGGAGATGGGGAGAAGGCAGGGACGGAGTACTGAATTTGGATGATCAGCCATGATCTCATTGAATGGCGGAGCAGGTTCGAGGGGCCGATTGGCCTACTCCTGCTCCTATCTTCTAAGTTTCTATGTTTTGTATGCATTTTCTAGGTGCTGACTGTTCTATTTACGACCTGTTCATATCTGTTTAGAAGCTGTCTGGTTCTATGTAGGAGCTGTTTGTGTCTGTGTAGAAGCTGTCTGAGTCTGTGTAGAATCTGTCTGTTTCTGTGTAGGTGCAGTCTGGGTCTGTGTAGGAGCAGTCTGTGTCTGTGAAGAAGGTGTCTGGGTCTGCGTATTATCTGTTTGGGTCTGTGTAGGAGCTGTCTGGGCCTGTGTCAGAGCTGTCTGGGTCTGCTTAGAAGCTCTCTGGGTTTCTTTAAAAGCTGTCTATGTATTTGTAACTGCTATCTGGGTCTGTGTAGACCTGTCTGTGTCTGTGTAAAAGCTCTCTGTGTCTGTGTAGAATACGTCTGTGTCTGCGTAGGAGCTGTCTGGTTCATTTTAGGCACTTTCTTTGTGTCTGTTTAGAAGATCTCTGTATCTGTGTAGGAGCGGTCTGTGTCTGTGTAGAAACTGTCTCGGTCTGTGTCGGAGCTGTCTGTGTCTCTGTAGGAGCATTCTGGTTCTGTGTAGAACCTCTCTCGGTCAGTTTAGAAGCTGTCTTGGTCTGTATAGGAGTTGTCTGGTTCTGTTTTGAGACTGTCTGGTTGTGGGTAGAAGCTGTCTTGATCGGTGTAGCTTTAGAAGTGGTCTGGGTTGGTCTAGAAGTGGGCGGGTCCGTCTTTGAGCTGTCTGGGTCAGTGTAGAAGCTGTTTGGGTCTGTGTAGAAGCTGTCCGGGTCTGCGTAGGAGCTCTCTGGTTCAATTTAGGAGCTTTCTTTGTGTCTGTTTAGAAGCTGTCTGGGTCTGTGTAGGAGCTGTCTTGGTCTTGTTAGCAGCTGTCTGGGTCTGTGTTGACGCTGTCTGTGTCTGTGTAGAAGCTGTCTGTGTCTGTGTAGAAGCTGTCTGGGTCTGTGTGGACGCTGTCTCGTTCTATGAAGCAGCTGTCTGTCTCTGTTTAGGAGCTATCTTTGTCTGTTTAGAAGCTGTCTGCGCCTGTGTAAAATCTGTCTGGGTCTGTGTAGGTGCTGCCTGGGTCTGTGTAGAAGCTGTCTGTGTCTGTGATGAAGATGTTTGGGTCTGTGTAAAAGCTGTATGGGTCGGTGTAGAAGCTGTTTGTGTCTGTTTAGAAGCTGTCTGTGCCTGTGTAGAAGCTGTCTGTGTCTGCGTAGAAGTTGTCTGCGTCTGCCAGGTGCTGTCTGTTCCATTTAGCACCTGTTTGTGTCTGTTTAGAAGCTGTCCGGTTCTATGTAGGAGCTGTCTGTGTCTGTTTAGAAGCGGTCTGTGTCTGTTTGGAAGCTGTCTGTGAAGAATCTGCCTGGGTCTGTGTAGGTGCTGTCTGGGTCTGTGTAGGAGCTGTCTGTGTCTGTGAAGAAGATATCAAGGTCTGCTTAGAAGCTGTTTGGGTCTGTGTAGGAGCTGTCTGGGTCTGGTTAGAAGGTGTCTGGGCCTGTGTAGCACCTGTCTATGACTGTGTAGATGCTGTCTGGGCCTGTGTCAGAGCTGTCTGTGTCTGTTCAGAAGCTCTCTGGGTCAGTTTAGATGCTGTCTATTTATTTGTAGAGGCGGTCTGGGTCTGTGCAGAGCTGCCTTTGTCTGTTTAGAAGCTCTCTGGGTCTGTGTAGCAGCTGTCTGAGTCATAAGTACATAAGAACATAAGAAATAGGAGCAGGAATAGGCCACTGGGCCCCTCGAGTCTGCCCCGACATTCAATAAGATCATGGCTGATCTAGGGCTGAAAGCCACTTCCCAGCCTACTCCCCATAACTCTTTACTCCCTTATCTTGCAAGAATCTGTCTATCTCCACCTTAAATTTATTTAATGACCCAGCCTCCACAGCTCTCTGTGGCAGATAATGCTACAGATTTACGACCCTCTGAGACAAGAAATTCCTCCTCATCTCAGTTCTAAACGGGCAACCCTTTATTCTGAAACTACGCCCCAGATTTCTAGATTTCCCCACGAGGGGAAACATCCACTCCCCATCGACCTTGTCGAGCCCCCCAGCATCTTATATGTTTCAATATGTTCACCTCCCATTCTTCTAAATTCCAATGATTATAGTTCAAAAATGCTAAACCTTTCCTCATAAGTCAAACTCCTCATCTCTGGAATTAACCTAGTGAATCATCTCTGGACTGCCTACAATGCAAGTATATCCTCCCTTAAATAAGGAGAGCGAAACAGTATGCAGTACTCCAGGTGTGTTCTCACCAATAATCTCTCCAGTAGTAGCAGGGCTTCCCCGCTTTTATACTCCAACCCCCATTGAAATAATGATGAACATTCCATTTGCCTTTTGATTACTTGCTTTCCCTGCAAACTAACTTTTTGTGTTTCATGCACAATGACCCCTAGCTCACTCTGAACTGTAGCATTTTGTAATCTCAATAATAATTTGCTTTTTTATTTTTCCTGTCAAAGTTGACAACCTCGCACTTTCCCACATTATACTTCATGTGCCAAACATTTGCCCACTCACATAGCCTGTCTATATCCCTTTGCAGATCCTTTGAGTCCTCTGCACAACTTTCTTTCCCACCCATCGTTGTATCATCCGCAAACCTAGCTACCTTACACTTGCTCCCTTCATCCAAGTCTTTAATGTAGAATGCCGGGGGCTGCATTCCACAGCCACATCACGAATCAAAAAGTGATGTGGTCAAGAGGACGCAGCTGATTGGGTGGGTACGGCCAGGTGAGTATTTATACGAATCTATACTTTGACAGTAAAGTTTAATAGTTTGTAAAGTTTAGAAGATCTTAATTTTTGTGGTTATTGTTTCTAAGGTCTCTGTTGTGTAGCGGGGAGTGCTAGTAAGCAAGGGCACTTGAGTATATCATCAATTGTAGTGTAATTAGTGGTATTGATTTGATTTAATTTAATTAAATTAATTAAAGGGTAAGTCATGGCAGCACAGCTCGGCCCAGTGGCATGCTCCTCCTGCATTGTGTGGGAAATCAGGACACTTCCTGTGTCCCTGACGACCATGTGTGCGGGAAGTGTATCCAGCTGCAGCTACTGGCAGACCGAATTGCGGCGCGGGAGCTGCGAATGGATACATACTGGAGCAGTCACGATGCTGAGGACATCGTGGATAGCATGTTTAGGGATTTTGTCACACCGCAGGTAAAGGCTGCACAGGCAGGAAGTGAAGTGGTTAGCACCAGGCAGAGTAGTAGGCGCAGGCAGGAAGTGCAGGGGTCCCCTGTGGCCAGACCCTCTCAAACAGATATACCACTATGGATATTGTTGAGGGAGATGGCTTATTGGGGGAAGGCAGCAGCAGCCAACATCCTGGCACCATGGTTGGTTCTGCAGCACAGGCCGGGAGCAAAATGATTGGGAGAGCTATACGGATGGGGATTCCATTGTAAGGGGAATAGATAGACGTTCCTGCGGCTGCAAATGAGACTCCAGAATGGTATGTTGCCTCCCTGATGCAAGAGTCAAGGGTGGCTGCAAAGCATTCTGGAGGGGGAGGGTGAACAGCCAGTTGTCCTGGTGCATGAAGGTACCAACAATATAGGTAAAAATCGCGATGAGGTCCTAAAAGCTGAATATAGGGAGTTAGGAGGTAAATTTAAAAATAGGACTTCAAATGTAGTAATCTCAGGATTGCTACCAGTGCCACGTGCTAGTCAGTGTAGAAGTAGAACGATATTTCAGCTGAATACTTGGCTAGAGGAATAGTGAAAGTGGGAAGGATTCAAATTCCTGGGACATTGGAACCGGGCCTGTGGGAGGTTGGACCAGTACAGACTGGACAGTTTGCACCTGGGTGGGACTGGGACCAATGTCCTAGGGGGAGTGTTTGCTAGCGCTATTGGGGAGGGTTAATCTAAAATAGCAGGGGGTTGGGAACCTTTGCAGGGAGACAGAGGAAAGGGAAGCAAGGATAGAAACAAAAGTTAGGAAGGAGAAAAGCAGAAGTGGAAGGCAGAGAAATCAAGGGTGTAAATCAAACAGGGCTACTTTAAATAATAATATTTAAAGTAATAAAAGTGTTAAAAAATCAAGCCCAAAGTCTTTGTGTCTTAATACAAGGAGCATTCTTAATAAGGTTGGATAATTAGCTGCACAAATAGGAGTAAACGGATATGATGTAATTGGGAATGTGGAGACATGGCTCCAGGGTGCCCAAGGCTGGGAGTTCAACATCCAGTGGTATTCAATATTCAGGAAGGACAGGCAAAAAGGAAAAGGAGGTGGGGTAGCATTGCTGGTTAAAGAGGAGATTAACACAATAGTAAGGAAGGAAATAAGCTCTGAATAATGTGGAATATATATGGGTAGGGCTGAGAAATATCAAGGGGCAGAAAACGTTAGTGAGTGTTGTATACAGACACCAAACATTAATGCTGAGGTTGGGAAACAAATTAAATGTGAAATTAGAGACGCGTGCAATAAGGGCACAACAGTTATCATGGGTAACTTTAATCTAACCAATTTAGTAACAATACTGTGGAGGAGGAATTCCTAGAGTGTATATGGGATGGTTTCCTGGACCAATATGTCGAGGAACCAACTAGAGATCAGGCAATTTTAGACTGGGTATTATGTAATGAGAAAGGATTAATTAGCAATCTTGTTGGGCGAGATCCCTTAGGGAGGAGCGATCATAATATGATAGAATTCGCCATTAAGATGGAGAGTGAAGTGCTTGACACAGAGACTATGTTCCTGAATTTCAATAAAGGAAACTATGATGGTATGAGGCGCTAGTTGGCTAGGATGGATTGGGGAGCGTTACTTAAAGGGTAGACGGTGGATAGGCAATGGCAAACATTTAAAGATCGCATGGATGAAATACAGAATTTGTTCATCACTGTTTGGCATAAAAATAAAACAAAATTCTGTTTTAACCGTGGTTAACGAGGGAAATTAGGAATAACATAAGATCCAAGGAGTGGACATATAAATTGGCCAGAAAAAGCAGCCACCCTGAGGATTTGCAGCAGCTTAGCATTCTGCAAAGAAGGACAAAGGGATTAATTAAGAGGGGGAAAATAGAGTATGAAAGTAAGCTTTCAGGGAACATAAAAACTGACTGTAAAAGCTTCTATATATATATGTGAAGAGAAAAAGATTGGTGAAGTCAAGCCTAGGTCCCTTGCAGTCAGAATGAGGGGAAAGTATAATGTGGAACAAAGAAAAGGCAGACCAATTAAATACATACTTTGGTTATGTCTACACAAAGGAGGGCACAAATAACCTCCCAGGGATATTGCGGAACATTGGGTTTAAGGAGAGGGAGGAATTGAATAAAATCAGTATTTGTAGGGAAATGGTGTTATGGAAAATGATGGGATTAAAGGCCGTTAAATCCCCAAGGCCTGATAATCTACATCCTAGTGTGCTTAAGGAAGTGGCCCTAGAATTAGTAGATGCATTGCTGGTCATATTTCAAAATTCTATAGATTCTGGAACAGTTCCCATGAATTGGAGGGTAACTAATGTAATCCCACTATTTAAAAAAGGTGGCAGAGAGAATACAGGGAATTATCGACTGGTAAGCCTGACATCGGTAGTGGGGAAAATGCTAGAGTCCATTATAAAAGATGTAAAAGCAGAGCACTTGGAAAACAGTGACAGGATCAGACAAATTCAACATGGATTTACAAAAGGTAAATCATGCTTGACTAATCTACTGGAATTTTTTGAGGATGTAGCTGGTAGGATAGATACGGGAGAACCAGTGGATGTGGTGGAGTTGGGCATTCAGAAGGCTTTCGATAAGGTCCCGAATAAGAGATTAGCGTGCAAAGTTAATCCACATGGGATTGGGGATAAGGTACTGTCTTGGACAGAGAGCTGGTCGGCAGACATGAAGCAAAGAGTTGGAATAAATGGGTCTTTTTCCAAGCGGCAGGCAGAGACTAGTGGGTTACCGCAGGGATCAGTGCTAGGACCCCAGATATTCACAATATTTATTAACGATCTAGACGAGGGAACTAGATGTAATAGCTCCAAGTTTGCAGATGACACAAAGCTGGTGGGTGTGTGTGCTGTGAGGAGGATGCCGAGAAACTCCAGTATGATTTTGACAGGTTGGGTGATTGGGCAATTGCATGGCAGATTCAGCATAATGTGGATATGTGCGAGGTTATCCACTTTGGTGGCAAAAACAGGAAGACAGATTATTATCTGAACGGCAATAGATTGAGAAAAGGGGTAGTGCAACGAGACCTGGGTGTCCTTGTGCACCAATCACTGAAGGTAAGCAAGCAGGTGCAGCAGGTGTTTAAGAAGGCAAAGGGTATGTTGGGCTTTATAGCGAGAGGATTTGAGTACAGGAGCAAGGATGTCTTGCTGCAGTTATACATGGCCTTGGTGAGACCACCTTGAGGATTGTGTGCCGTTTTGGTCGCCTTATCAGAGGAAGGATGATCTTGCCATAAAGGGAGTGCAGCGAAGATTCAACAGACTGATACCTGGGATGGCAGGAATGACGTATGAAGAGAGATTGGGTCGATTGGGCTTATACTCGCTGGAGTTTAGAAGAATGAGAGGGGATCCCTTTGAAACGAATAAAATTCTATCAGGACTAGACAGACTAGATGCAGGAAGGATGTTCCCGATGGTCGGGGAGTCCAGAACCAGGGATCGCAGTCTAAGGATAAGGGGTAAGCCATTTAGGACAGAGATGATGAGTAATTTCTTCACCCAGAGAGTGGTGAACCTGTGGAATTCTCTACCACAAAAGGCAGTTGAGTCCAATACATTAAATATATTCAAGAAGGAGTTAGATATATTTCTTAAGGCTAAAGGGATCAAGGGATATGTGGAGAAAGCAGGGACAGGGTACTGAATTTGGATGATAAGCCATGACTGTTTAAATGGCGGAGCAGTCTCGAAAGGCCGAATGGCCTACTCCTGCCCCTATCTTCTATGTTTCTATGTTTATTCTGAGTGGTGCTTCTCCGCAATTAAGTTTGAAACTCTCCATGTAAACATTTACAACGCTGAGATCCGAAGGGAACTTCGTCTTATTATTTTTAATTCAAGGTATTACTAATCCAAGGCTTTAGTATATACAGTGAAATACTCCGTAATGCCATGTGCTGTGTTGAACAACCAATTACATTTATAATATCCTAAAACTCAATAACCTGCTAATAATCACCAAGCAGATTGTCCTTTTATATTTTAACTAAACTCAGCAGTCCTCATCCATCTCCGATAGTGAGCCTCGTTCTCAGTTTGCAGAAGCCACAAAACCTGATTACTAACTCTTCCTGATCCCAGGAACATCCTCAATGCTGGCAGACCGGGAAATCTCACTCTCCCTCTCGCTCTCTCAAATATCATACATTGTGGCTGCACTTTCAGTGATCCCAGACCCCAGAATTCGTCCAGTGCTCGCAAGGACTTCTGCAACCAATGCTCCAAGAAATCCCTTGCATGCTCTACTACACGGGAACCCCTTCAAAGTACTTCGACACCCATGCATCTGGATATAGTTCTAGTCTTCTATCCTCCATCTCACCTCCGAGATCTCAAAGCCAACTCCAGTAATGAATAATCAGTGTTCCTTGAAATAATTGGCTTAGCACTGCTGTTCTTAAATCTAAAGATACTACGGGAATTGAATGGTAACATATACAGATTTTCGCTCAAATACCATATACCATATTTATCGCACTGCCATAAATTTATAATTGGTGCCGAGATTGTCATGTCATCGAAACCAGTGGTTGAAATTACTGTTTTTAGCCATGTTTGAAGATACTTTTCTGCCTCACTAATGATGTGCTTGTTCATTTCAGCCGACCCTCCTCCATTCCCAACTCTCTCAGCTGCCCATAGCTCAGCGCATATTTTTGCTGAAACACTCACCCATACCTTTGTTACCTTGGTTATGCTGAACCGATTTAAAGGGCTGGTTAGCCCACAACTGGAGTACTGTATCCAGTTCTGGTCACCACAGTTTAGGAAGGATGTGAAAGCTCTTGAGATGGTGCAGAGTAGATTTACCAGAATGGTTCCAGGGATGGGGGACCTTAGCAACAAGGACAGGTTGGAGAAGCTGGATTTGTTTTCATTAGAGCAAAGGAGGTTGAGGAGTGATTGATAGAGGTGTACAAGCTTATGACGGGTTGGATAGGCTCGATGATGAAAGGCTGTTCCCACTAGTTGATGGTACAAAGACTAAGTGATACAGATTGAAGGCCTGGGCAAGAGATGCAGGGTGGACGTGAGGAAAAACTTTTTTACGCAGCGAGTGGTGATGAACTGGAATTTGTTGCCAACGGAAGTGGTGAAAGCGTTTTCAAGGGGAGGCTGGGTAAGCACTTGAGGGAAATAAACTTGCAGGGCTACGGGGATAGAGCGGGGGAATGGGACTGACTGGATTGCTCTGCAGGGAGCCGGTATGGACTCGATGGGCCCAATGGCCTCCTGATGTCTCTATGACTATGACCCTATTGCTCTGTGGTTGACCATTCCTATGCCTCCTCTCTTCCAACCTACATAAATTGCGCTCAGCCAATACTCGGCTGCCCGTATCGTTAATCGCACCAAGTCCCATTCACCTATCAACCCTTGTCATAGTTGATCTACATTGGCTCCAAGTCCGGCAACAGGTTAACCTTAAAATTCTGATCCTTGTTTTCATATTCATCTCTGCCCACGCCCCTCCTGATCTCTGCAACCTCTTCAGAAATCTACATCTGTCCGATATCTCGCTGCTCCTCCAATTCTGGCCTCTTTTGCAACCCTGATTTTAAATGCTCCAACATTGGCGGCCGTCCCTTTAGCTGCCTAAGCCCTGTGCTCTGGAATTACCTCCGTATACCTCTCTACTCTTTCACACGCTCCTTATAACCTGTCTCTTTGATCAAGCTTTTGGTTATCTGTCCTAATATCCTCTTCAGTGGTTCGGTGTCAAATATTGATTGATAATCGCTCCTGTGGAGCGCCTTGGAAGATCATACTACTTTAGAGGATCTGTACAAATACAGTTTGTTGATGTTGTTGACGCTTGGGTATCCAGATATATCTTAACAGAATCAGTTCTTCCTGCCAGTTTCAATTTTCTCGTCACTTAGTTCTTCGGTTTAAGATGGGGGCAGGGGTTAGGGCCCTAGCTAAAACATTAATTCCCCATTTGCACTATTAGGATTTTAATAGAACGCTGTATGAACTTGAGCTGTTCAGAAGGTGGATCGATTCAGCTTCCAGAGATGTTGTGATAAGATTTACAATGGGAACATAGGAGCAGGAAAAGGCCATTGAGCCCCTGGAGTCTGTTCCCCAATTCAATGAGATCATAGCTGATCTGCGACCTAACTTATACCCCCATTTCCCTTAATACAGTTGGTTAACAAAAAGATAACATCTCGAATATAAAAATAACAATTGATCCAACATCAATTGCCGTTTGCGGAAGAGAGTTCCAAATTTCTACCACTCTTTGTGTGTACACGTGTTTCCTAATTTCATTCCTGAAATGTCTGGCTCTAATTTCTAGGCTATGCCCCCTAGTCCTAGACTTCCCAACCAGTGAAAATAGTTTTTTCATTTGGAAACATAGAAGATAGGAGCAGGAGTAGGTCATTCGGCCCCTCGAGCCTGCGCTGCCATTCAATGCGATCATGGCTGATCATCCAAATTCAGTACCCGGTCCCTGCATTCTCCCCATGCCCCTTGATCCCTTTAGCCTTAAGAAATATATCCAACTCCTTCTTGAATATAATTAATGTATTGGCCTTTACTGCCTTCTGCGGTAGAGAATTCCACAGGTTCACCACTCTCTGGGTGAAGAATTTCCACTTCATTTCTGTCCTAAATGGCCTACCCCTTATCCTTAGACTGTGCCCCCTGGTTCTGGACTCCCCGACCATCGGCAATATCCTTCCTGCATCTAGTCTGTCCAGTCGCGTCAAAATTTTATAAGTTTCAATGAGATCCCCTCTCATTCTTCTAAACTCCAGCGAGTACAAGTCCAATCGAGCCAATCTCTACTCATATGTCATTCCTTCCATCCCACGTATCAGTCTGTTGAATCTTCGCTGAACTCCTTCCATGGATAGAACATCCTTCCTCAGATAAGGCGATCAAAACTGCACACAATACTCAAGATGTGGTCTCACCGAGGCCCTGTACAACTGCAGCAAGACATCGTTGTTCCTGTACTCAAACCCTCTCGCTACGAAGGCCAACACGCCATTTGTGTTCTTAAACGCCTGCTGCACCTGCATGCTTACCTTCAGTGACTGGTGCACAAAGACTCCCAGGTCTCGTTGCACTTCCCTTCTCCCAATCTATTGCCATTCAGATAATAATCTGCCTTCCTGTTTTTACCACCAAATTGGATAACCTCGCATTTATCCATGTTATATTGCATCTGCCATGCTTTTGCCCAATCACCCAACCAGTCCAAATCATACTGGAGTTTCTCAGATTCCTCCTCACAGCACACACGCCCACCCCGCTTTGTGTCGTCTGCAAATTTGGATATGTTACATCTAGTTCACTTGTCTAGATCATTAATATATATTGTGAATAGCTGGGGCCCAAGGACGGATCCCTGCAGTACCCCACTAGTCATTGCCTGCCACTCGGAAAAAGACCCGTTTATTCCAACACTTTGCTTTCTGTCGACCAACCAGTTCTCTATCCAAGCCAATAACTTGCCCCCAATCCCATGTGCCTTAACTTTACACACTAATCTCTTATGCGGGACCTTATCAAAAGCGTTCTGAAAGTTCAAATACACCACATCCACTGATTCTCCCTGATCTATTTTACCAGTTACATCCTCACAAAATTCCAGTAGATTAGTCAAGCACGATTTACCTTTTGTAAATCCATGTTGACATTGTCCGACCCTGTCACTTTTTTCCAAGTGCTCTGCTGTTACATATTTTATAATGGACTCTAGCATTTTCCCCACTACCGCTGTCAGGCTTACCGGTCACTAATTCCCCGTCTTCTCCCTACCACCTTTTTTGAATAGTGGGGTAACATTAGCTACCCTCCAATCCATGGCTACTGTTCCAGATTCCATCAAATGCTGGAAGATGATCAGCAATGCATCAACTATGTCTAGGGCCACTTCCTTAAGTAAACTAGCATGTAGATCATCAGGCACTGGGGATTTATGGGCCTTCAATCCCATCAATTTCCCTAACATCATTTCCCTTCAAATACTGATTTCTTTCAGCTCCTCACTTTCATCAGACCCTATGTTCCCCGAATCTTCTGGGAGGTTATTTCTGTCCTCCTTTGTGACGACCGAACCAAAATATGTATTTAATTGGACTGCAATTTCTTTGCTCCCCATTATAAATTCCCCTGATTCTTAATGCAAGGGACCTTAGCTTGACTTCACCAAACTTTTTCTCTTCACATATTAATAAAAGCTTTTACAATCAGTTTTTATGTTCCCTGAAAGCTTACTCTCATATTCTATTTTCCCTTTCTTAATTAATCCCTTTGTGTTCCTTTGTTGAATCCTAAACTGCTCCCAATCCTCAGGTTTACTGCTTTTTCTGGCCAATTTATATGTCCTCTCCTTGGATCTGATGCTATCCCTAATTTCCCTTGTTAGCCACGGTTGAGTCACCTTTATTGTTTTATTTTTATGCCAAACTGTGATGAACAAATTCTGTAGTTCATCCATGTGGTCTTTGAATGTTTGCCATTGCCTATCCACCGTCAACCCTTTGAGTGACATTCCCCAATCAATCCTACCCAACTCGCGCCTCAGACCATCGTAGTTTCCTTTATTTAAATTTAGGACTCTATGTTACCCATAATATCACAGAATCACAGAAACCCCACAGTGCAGATAGAGGCCATTTCGGCCCATCGAGCCTGCACTGACACATATCCCACCCGATCCCCGTAACCCCTACACCAACACATATCGCACTCTATCCCCGTAACCCCACGTATTTAATCCCCCTAACACTAAGGGTCAATTTATCATAGCCAATCAACCTAACCTGCACATCTTTGGACTGTGGGAGGAAACCGGAGCACCCGGAGGAAACCCACGCAAACACAGGGAGAATGTGTAAACTCCACACAGACAGTCGCCCGATGCCGGATTCGAACCCGGGTCCCTGGAGCTGTGAGGCAACAGTGCTAACCACTATGCCACCGTATTTTGATAACTTCGATAAAATCACATCTTAATCTTCTAAATAACACAGGATACAGCGATAGTTTGTACAATAAGTGCGTGATATTCACTGGTGTATTATTATAATTGTGTTGGTCCGTTGATTACAGAACAAACTTTGCCAGGAACCTGTTATTTTCGGTCCTGTATGTAATGAAGTGTACATTTGTTCTAACACAGCAGCAACATTGTGACACTGAACGCGCACCAGATCATATGTGTTAATGCAATGTTAATTTGCCCATTCTTCATTCAGAGCCTGAGTGTAACATCAGCAATGAATTCCATCGTTTCAGTCCCCCATCTCCTCCAACAAGGCCCAGTTATCCGGTATATCTGGTCAGAGAAGAACTCATCATTATCTGCGATGCTGCCAATGGTTACACTTTCGGTCAGCTTCAGTGGTTACTCAGGTGGCCGGTTGGCAATACAACCAATGGAATATACAAGGAACAACAATCGTTTACTAACTCAATAATAACTGTAAATAACAATAGTGACGGATGCTACAAATGCCTTTATGAGAAACAAGTGCCCGGACGCCGGATTAACGCTATTCCCAGTGATGCTGTGACTGCCCAAAGTGAGTTATACTTTCTGATATTTTATGCCATTCCAATTTTGTATAAAGGCTTCCAGATATCAGCAACACCTTCAGTTGAAGAAAAGTAAATATTGCTCTTGGGCTGGTGCACAAATGGGCGCTATCCAATCTGCTGCACGTTTTTGGTCCCGCCTGATGTTGACATCGATTGACTGCAATGGAACTGAATATCTACCTGTAAAACTTGGCTCTGATAACTGGTAAAAATCTCATTGTGTGTGCTCAACCCTCTGTGGAAACGGAAACTGGGCAGTGTGCAAAAGGGGCGACCGATTAATTCCCACCATTTTGTTGCTTCCGCACAACACAAATTTCACCACAAAAATATGCATTTACTGAGTTACCACGTTAAATTGTAGCGACCTCTAGAATTGTTCTCCTGCTGTCTCTTTATGGGGTAGAACTTCCTCCTGGGCAGCAACGGTATAATGGGCGGCATCGCTTCTTCTGCCTGTTCCACACCCCGGTGCATATAATGGGAGGCCGATTGCATTGCTCCCGTTTTGTGTTACACCCGATATGATTTAATACTGCAACATCTTCAGGAAATAAATTTATAACGAATTAACCCGAGCTAAGGCAGCAGGCTAAAAACCAATAATGTAATATTAGAATTGCTAGATGAAATTAATAGCAAAGCATCTGAATGATGCCGTTGGCGTCTCTATTGATGTTGGCTGCCTGTGTGTAGCTGCCTCAACTTCAGCTGGATAATATGGGCAATGTGGGAATGCTGCCCGTTATATGTCCCACTCGCTTTTGCTTTGCGTTGTTTTCAATGGAAAATGAAATAATGTGGGGCGGGCGGTGGGTATGACGGAAGGATGATCGGAAATCGCCGTTTTACGCCCCTAGGGATGTTGAGAGTTCTGGCACATATCTCTGTAATTGTGGCCCATGATAACAGAGCTAGTTTTACATTTCTGCGGTGGTGTAAATTGGGTGATGTCCATTGGCCGCCTGTAATACTTGCAAGCCTGCTTTTCCCGCCATTGACTTTATGTATAATGACCGGTCAATTCATTATCATCCGTTTTATACCACATCGCAAATTAATTTACCCTCAGAGTCTCGCGCCTTAGAGATTTATGTTGTGATATGAATATAAATTCTTTCAAATCTATAATTTTTAACCTTCTGTTCCAGGACAAAAGATGATCGCCAGTGTTTCTTTGTAGCACCAGCCGGGTCTCTATATGAAAAGAGAGTCAGCTCCCATTACATGTTCCGATTCCGACCAGAACAAAGTTAACAACTTCACTTTCTATCGGGACAATTTGTTACTGAGCTCCCTAGATATTAGTTCCCCTCATCATTTTGCCTCCATCGTTATCAGCAACCTTTCCGATATACGCACAGGATTTTACAGCTGCAAGTACGAGATGAGAGTGTTCGGAAGGCAATTATTATCACACCTCAGTAACTCTATGTTAATAACTGTAGAAGGTAGCTCTTCCTACTTTTGCTTTCCTTAACAAAACCTCAATTCCTACACCTAGAAAGAGTTTATGATTTCCTCACTCATGCAACAAACAATATATCCCGCATCCTTTGGCAAAACATACTCTTTCTGAACTGGTAAGAGATGCGGCTGTTACACAGCTGAATTTCGTCTTTGGCAGAAGCGACAAACGGGCGGAATCTTATTGGCCGCGTGTAATTTGCTCCGCCGGATATTCAGTTCAATTAACATGAATGGGACTGAACCCGCCGGTGAATCACCTGGCGGTAGAAAATCTGTGGAGTTACTGGTCGCTCATATCCAGTGTCTTTCACTTCTATTCGTGACAGTTGTTATGATTGGTAAAGCATTAGACTAACTGACTCCTGCTCTAGTGAATTATCCTCCTAAACGTTTTGCATTGCCACATCTCTGCTCACCTTCAACAATGTCGGCACATGCCATGTAACTCTACTCATAACTGGTATTATGTGGCTGTCTCTCCATATCTGTAGAGCTTCCCCTGTGGAAGCCCCAGAACTTTAAATGTGCTATTTCAGAGTGTGTTCCTGTTCTGCAAGACACAGCAGTAAGAATAGTGAGAACCATCTGGTTAAACATTAGTCATATTGGGATAGATATTCTACCTACCACTTGGGCAGAACCCCGGTGTTGCCATTGCAGAAACCAATGGAAATGTAACTGGAGACGGTTCTATAACCAGCTGCCAATGCTTAACGACAATTAATGCACTTAGCCAGCAAAATAAACAACAAGCCCATTGTCCAGGAATGAATCTTCTACTATGAGGATCCGAACCATGCTGAAACTGAAATGGGTCTAATATTTAGCACATTAAAGACAAACGTGAATTTGAAGTGTGAAGAATGAATGTGGTGGAATTGGTCATGGCGGGGCAGGGGGTAGGGAGTGCGGTTGTAAAACTGACGGTAGCACATTAGTGACCTGGTATATGCTCCGCCCGATATTCAATTCAGTCGCCGAGTAATATGCTGTCAATTGAACTTAATATCAGTCGCTACATAGAGCGGGCGGCCGATCCGACACTGTCCGGTTTTCGCCACTGTCCAATCCAATTTCTCGCCAATATTGACTTCTAACAACTCAATCATATCATCAGCAACTTGCTCAATTGTACTTAGCGCAACTCTACACTGAATTGACGGCAATGACTTCAGCATATGAAATTTAGTCAACTTCCCTCAATACGTTGTCTTTTCAGAGATTTTTAAACCAGTTATAACAATACATCCAGCAAATGATGACATCGGTGGAAACGTCTCTATTACCTGCACCAGATCGACTGTCTATCCGAGCATCATATTCTTCTTGCAGAGAGCTGGCGATGCCAGTTTCTCTGCCTCCCTCACTGTGTCAGCAGAGGATCATTCTGTCACCATCACCTTCACCAATGTGACTCAAGATGATGAAGGAGCCTACTCCTATCGCTATAAAGCAATGGTCAATGGAACAGTGTTAACATCAGCTATCAGTCAACTTGTGCAGGAGACTGTAAAGGGAGAGAGCGATTTATAAAGTGACATGTGGGTAAAGGTAATGAATGGCTACAGGGCTCGTGGCAATAAATACATTGTGAGATTTCTGGAGCCATACTGTATTGTAGGAGTCTACGTACTCCTAGCAAAAAATACTGATCTCGAAGAGGTTCAACAGAAAAGGTTTAATTGTTGAGGCTGCATGCTGAACACAAAATGGAGTCAGAGACTACACTAAGTACGGCTGCCTTTCATCAGTGCACAGCTTCGACTGCTCCTCCCCCGCTCTGGGCTTAACTATGTTGCAGATCGAGTTTCATAAGGTGTGATCCTTCTTAAAGGCATGACACCTGATTTATAGTCTACGGACCGGAAAGCGGATTGTGTCCATTCTGTGATCGGTACGCCACACAGCTCCCCCCAGAATCCGCTAGTAGGGAGTGTACGAACCGGCGTGGCGGCTTGATGGCACGGCCGGAACGGCTCTTGGTGGTTGGTGTCGGGAGCGGGGCGGTCGGATGCGTCGGGCTCTTATGCGGTCTGCCCTGCGGTGGGGGTTGGCCCACTTGAATGGGTTCATCGGGCTCTAGGTGCGCCAGCTTGAGCCGGTCGACCAACACCTTGTCAGTTCTGCTGCCCACTTCGAGGAGGAAGAACTTGTTCCCCGCCTGCAGTACCTTGTAGGATCCATCATATGGGAGCTGCAGAGGTCCTCGGTGGGCGTCATGGTGCATGAAAACAAATTTGGCCATGTGCAGGCTAGGTGGTACGTGGGTTGCTCATTCGGCGTGCCGCCCAGTGGGTACCGGAGCCAACTGTTGTGCTCGGTTGGCGAAAGCGCGGCATTGCTGGTCAGCCGACCAGGGGGTCATGGCAGTGGGCAGGATCTCTCTGGGTACGTGCAGCGGCTGGCTGTACACGAGTTCCGTCGCCGAGGCTTGCAGGTCTTCCTTGACAGCGGAGCGTAGGCCGAGTAGCACCCACGCGAGGCGGTCGATCCAAGCCTCATCCTCGAGGCTGGCACGGAGGGACGCCTTCATTGACCTGTGGAATCGCTCGCACAGTCCGTTGGCTTGGGGGTGGTAAGCCGTGGTGCAGTGAATGGCCACCCCGAGGTTTTGGGCGATGGCGGCCCACAGATCAGAGGTGAACTGCGGGCCTCTATGCGACGTCATGTCGGAGGGGATGCCGAACCGAGCGACCCAGGTACCAATGAACGCCCTCACAATGTCGGCGGTGGTCGTGGACGTCAGTGGAATGGCCTCGGGCCTGTGGGTGGTACGGTCCACGATTGTCAGCAGGTGTGTGTGACCTTGTGATGGCAGCAGGGGGTCGCTGAGGTCGATGTGGACATGGTCGAACCTTCTTTCTGGCACGGTGAACTCCTCGAGTGAGGCTTTGACGTGCTGGTGGATTTTGGCACGCTGGCAAGCTATGCAGGATCTGGACTAGATGCGCCCATCTTTGCGCAGGCTTGGCCAGACAAATCAGTTGGCCGCCAGTCTAATGGACGCGCGGGTGCCGGGGTGTGAGAGGCCGTGGACGATGTCGAACACCCGTTTTCGCCAGGACACCGGGACTACGGGGCGGGGTTGCGCCAAGGAGTTGTTGCATTTGACTGTGACGGCGGACGGGCCGCAGGCGACGTTGGTCAGTCGCAGCCCTGGGAGGGTTGTGGGCGCGGAGAGCATATCGGGGTCAGTGCATTGCTCCGCTGCCAGTTGAGCATAGTCCACTGCCAGGTGGGCGCCGTGGACGGAGGTGCGGGATAGGCAGTCGGCCACCACGTTGTCTCGACCAGAGACGTGCCGGATGTCTGTGGTGAATTCGGACACCGCGGCGAACTGACGTTGTTGCCTGGCTGACCACGGGTTCACAGATTTTTTCATCGCAAATGTCAAGGGTTTGTGGTCGACAAACGCGGTGAAGGGGCGGCCCTCCAGAAGCGATCTAAAATGGCGGAATGCCAGGTACTGTGCGAGGAGCTCGTGGTCAAAGGTGCTGTATTTGGCCTCCGGGGGGCGCAGTTGGCGGCTGAAAAAGGCCAGCGGTTGCCAGACCCCATCGACCCACTGTTCGTACATGGCGCCGACCGTGTGGTCGGAGGCGTCCATGGTGAGGGCCACCCTGGCGTTGGGCTGTGGGTGAGCGAGCATGGTGGCGTCGGCGAGCGCCTTTTTGGTGGAGTCGAAAGCGGTCAACATGTCCGCCGAACACTCGATCGCCATTCTGTCTTTCTTACCCTGGAGGGCTTCGTATAGGGGCCGCATGAGGGAGGGCGCTCCGGGAATGAAGCGGTTGTAAAAGTTGATCATCCCCAAGAACTCCTGGAGGCCTTTGATGGTGGTAGGCCGGGGGAACTGCTGGACGGCATGCACCTTGGCGGGCAGGGGAATGGCTCCATCCTGTGTGATGTGGTGGCCGAGGAATTCGATCCTACTGAGGCCGAATTGGCACTTGGCTGGGCTGATGATGAGCCCGTGCTCACTGAGCCGCTGGAACAGGGTGCGGAGGTGCTTGATGTGTTCCTGCTTGGAGGAACTAGCTGCCAGGATGTCATCCAGGTAGACAAAGAGGAACTTCAGGTCCCGGAGAACCGAGTCCATGAGCCGCTGGTAGGCCTGGGCCGCGTTTCTGAGGCCGAAGGGCATTCGGAGGAACTCGAATAGCCCAAAAGGGGTGGTTATGGCTGTCTTGGGAACGTCCGTGGGGTGGTCTGGCACCTGATGGTAACCGCGCACCAGGTCGACTTTGGAGAAGACTGAACGGCCGGCCAGTCTAGCTGAGAAGTCTCGAATGTGTGGTTTGGGGTACCGATCCGTCATGGTGGCATCGTTTAGGTGCCGGTAGTCCCCGCAGGGGCGCCTTCCCCCATCAGGTTTGGTGATGATGTGGAGTGGGGAGGCCCAGGGGCTGTTGGAGCGGCGGATGATGCCGAGCTGTTCCATTGTGGCGAGCTCGGCCCGCACGATCTCCAGCTTGGCTGGGTCCAGCCTGCAGGCGTGGGCATACACCGGTGGGCCTGTGGTGGGGATGAAGTGTTCTAACCCGTGCTTAGCATCCTTCGCGGAGAAGGTCGGGTTGGTGAGGGCTGGGAACTCAGCCAGTAGTGCTGAGTAGTGGTCCGTTGAGCGGGCGCGGCACTGCTATGCCATTTTGGCGGGTTGGCGGGGGGCCATGGCGCTCGGGATAGTTGACATGGTGTTCATGTCCACGAGGCGGCGCCGACCAACAGGCCGTGGGCACACAGGAAATCTGCACCGAGGAGCAGGGAGAACACATTGGCGGTGATAAACTCCCAGTGGCAGCGGCGGCCTGCGAGGTCGATGGTGACGGTGCGGGTGCCATACGTCCGGATGTCAGTGCCATTGGCGGCAGCCAGCGCAGGGCCGCGGCCGCTTCGCTGGATCTCGAGGGCGGACGCAGGGATGCTGCTGCGATGCTCGCCCATGTTGCATAGGAAACGGTGTCCGGAGGCGCTGTCCGTAATGTACAGCAAGGTGCCTGCTTGCCCCACGGCCATCGTGTAGGTCGGTGTGGGGGCGGTTGGAAACGTGCGGGGATGGCTGCAGTGGCATGCCCGTGCGCCTAACCGGGTATGGAAGTAGCAGTAGCCCTGGGTCGGAGGGCTTGGGGGACGTGGGGGCCTGGGGGGCCTCGTGGCCCAGCTGTGTGGCTGCGCGATAGAGGGTGGAGCACGCGCCAGCACTGCAGAGGCCAGGTCGGGTGTGACGGCGTGGTTGGAGCTGGCAGACAGGAGCTTATCAGCTTCGTCGGCCAGGGCCTCGAGGTCCATGAGGCTGGACGCCACGATCGCCGGGCGGATGCTGGGAAGTAGTTGGCGGATAAAGAGCATGCGGAAGAGGGAGCCGGGCGGTTTATCGTCGGTCAGAGCAAGCATGCATGAGAGCGAGTCTGATGGCATGGAGTCACCGAGGCCCGGTAGGTCGAGGAGGTGGCAGTTGCGCAAGAATTGGGAGGCTGTGAATTTTTTAATGAGCGCGGCCTTGAGATGTGCGTACTTGCCTTCCTCCGGAGGGTTTTGTAGTGTTGTCCAGGCTTTCGTGATTGTGGAGCTGCCCAGGGAGGCGAGGAGGTAGTCGTACATTGTTGGGTCGGCGGTGATGCCGCGGAGTCGGAATTGCGATTCGGCTTGAAGGAACCAGGCGGAGCCCAGGTTCTCCCAGAACTCCGGCAGCTTCCAGAAACTGTGTTTGTGTCAGCCATGGTTACACTTAGGAGTCGTCCTGAGCGTCAGGGTCACCAATGTAGGAGTCTACGTACTCCTAGCAAAAAATACTGAACTTGGAGAGGTTCAACAGAAAAGGTTTAATTGTTGAGGCTGCATGCTGAGCACAAAATGGAGTCAGAGTCTACACAAAGTACGACTGCCTTTCATCAGTGCACAGCTTCGACTGCTCCTCCCCCGCTCTGGTTCTAACTATTGAAATAAAGAGTAGATTTGCCTTTCTAAATCTAGGCTTTATTAACTTTAAAAACCCAGCAGCACATCTTCAACACCCAGTCCCAACCAAGGCTGTAGAGAACTGAATTTAAGATGGCCACCACAAATCACATGACATCAACTACCAATGAGTTTACAGCATATATCTCAAGGCAGGAAACAAACAACCAATTACAATACTTCTTACTAAACATAAAGAATAATCACCACATTCACCCCTCCTTTTAAAATATACTCCAACCTAAATAACCTTTACAATTTATAATTAATTATTTACAACTAAAATAATACAAATATAATATTTCAACTTTTTTAAAACATTACTTTCAATTTAAAAGTCAATTTTCAGTCGGTTGACCGGATATCTTGTTCGTGTCAACCTTCTTAACCCTGGTGAAATTCCTTGCCCTCCCACACCAGGAGACACAGAAGTATCTTCTGCAGGAAGGCTATCCATATCCCGATTATCAACGGTTTCCGGATTGGAAATCTCATCAGGAGGTAAACTGGGAGAGTCATGAACATCCATCGAAGGCTGACTAATAGAAGTATAATTATCTGCAATAGGATTGGAAATATTCGTAGTATCTGTAATGACATCCACATTATCTGAATCATGACTATTGTTAATATCCTCAGAAGAGGGCTGGCCACCACAAGGAGCCAAGTCTTTAATTGAAACAGTACGTTCTTTCCCATCTTGGAATCGAAAATGAGCATATTGGGAATTTGCCTCCAACAGCTCCACCTCCTCCACTAAAGGATCATATTTTGACAATCTAACATGACGTCGAAGCAGCACAGGCCCCTGCATAGTAAGCCATGAAGGTACCGAATATCCTGTAGTAGATCTCCATGGATAGTTAAAGAGCCTTTCATGGGGGATCACATTAGTAGCCGTTGAAAGCAATGATCTAATGGAATGCAGGGAATCAGGCAGTACCATTTCCCACTGTGTATTCTTAAGGTTCCGGGATGTCAAGCCAACATAACTGCCTTCCAGATCACCCCATTGTATCGTTCACACTGTCCATTACCCTGGGGATTATACGGGGTAGTTCTACTAGTAGAGATTCCCCGACTCTGAAGGTATTCCTTCAACTGGGAAGATATAAAAGAACTTCTCTGATCCGAATGAATATACGCAGGCATCCCAAAAATAACAAAAAGTTGAGTCAGACATTTGATAACTGTAGCAGCTGATACATCTGCGCAAGGAAAAGCAAAAGGGAACCTTGAAAACTCATCCACAACAGTAAATATATATCGGTTTTGAGTCATTGAAGGAAGAGGCCCCTTAAAATCAACGCTCAAACGTTCAAAAGGAGAAGTAGCCTTTATAAGATGAGCTCGTTGAGGCTTAAAGAAATTCGCTTTACACCGAGCACAAATAGAACATGATGAAGTCATCCGCTTGACGTCTTCAACTGAAAAGGGTAAATTCTTACTGCGTACAAAGTGTATCATCCTCGTAACCCCAGGATGGCATAAGGCATTGTGAAGATTAATAAGCGTATCTCCGTGAATCACAGAACAATAAGCCATCAACAGCGCATCAGCAGCAACATTATCCTTCCCCGGACGATAAACTATATCAAAATGGTAGCATGCCAACTCAATCCTCCACCTCATTATTTTATCATTCTTGATCTTTCCAAAATGTTTGACATCAAACATAAAGGACACAGATTTTTGGTCAGTTACCAACGTAAAATGTCGCCCCGATAAATAATGTCTCCATTTACGCAGTGCTTCTGCTATTGCATACGCCTCTTTCTCTATTGAAGAATGTCTTTTTTCACTATTATTCAAGGTACGTGAGAAAAAGGCCACAGGTATTCCATTTTGGTTCAGAGTAGCCCCAATTGCAAAATCAGAAGCGTCCGTCTCAATCACAAAGGGAACCTGCTCATCAATAGAATGCACAACTGCTCCAAGGATATCCTTTTTAAAATTATCAAAACACTTCCTGGCCTCCCATGATAGAGGATATGTCGTAACCCGAATAAGGGGCCGGATCTTCTGTGAAAAGTTTGCAATCCAATTAGAATAATAAGAAAACAGTCCAACAACTCGTTGCAAAGCCTTAGAATTAGTAGGACAAGGTAAATCAATCAATGGTCACAGACGTTCTGGATCTGGTTTAATCTTGTTTCCCCAAGATAATATACCCCAGTAGATTTACTGCAGTGGTCGAAAAGATACACTTCTCTTTATTGAAAGTTAAACCAACTTTTTCTGCAGCTTGAAGGAATCTTTCTAAATTAGAATCATGCTCCACCCTTGATTTGCCACACACCGTGATGTCATCTAAGTATGAAAAGGTGTCAGAGAGAGAGTTATCACTTATAAAAGCATCCATTGCCCGTTGAAAACAAGCAACACCATTAGAGACACCAAATGGTATTCGGCAAAACTTATACAGCTTTCCGCCAGCCTCAAAGGCCGTATATGGTTCATCCCTCTTAACAATAGGAATCTGATGATAAGCACTCTTTAAGTCAATAGTGCTAAAAACCTTATACTGAGACACTTTGTTGATAAGCTCATCAATCTTAGGCAAAGGGTACGCATCTAATTGAGTATACCTATTAATAGTTTGGGAGTAGTCTATCACCATTCGTTTCTTATGTCTCTCGTTAGTGGTGACAACTACCTGTGCCCGCCAAGGCAAACAACTAGGTTCAATGATTCCTTCCAATAAAAGACGTTGAACTTCAGAATTAATAAATTCTCTATCCTGACTGCTATACCTTCTTGACTTGGTAGCAATTGGCTTACAATCCGGCATCAAATTGGAAAAAAGTGATAATGGAGAAATGGATAAAGAGGTTAATCCACAAATAGCTAAAGGTGGCTTAGTCCCTCCAAACGAAAGACTGAGAGACTCGTGTAATTGAAGCACATCATGACCAAACAAAATATCCGCACAGAGATTAGGCAAAACAGATAGGCGTATATCAGTATACGTATTACCTAGAAGAATCAATTTCACAAGGCAACAACCAGCGACTTGTGAAGTGAGAGTCGTCTGAGCCATACACACCTGATAAGTAACAGGCAAAATTTTCAAACGCTTCTCCTTCGCAAACTGAAGACTTATAAAACTCTCAGTACTGCCTGTATCTATAAGGGCCTTCACTTCTAACCCATTAACTTGGGCCGTAACTATAGCTTTGTTTAGGCCATGAGCAAATGCAGCAGAAATTGATGCAATAAACGCCCTATCTAAAGGCTGAATAGTCGCAGAGAAGGTAATTGAACCTGATGGTGGAGCTGATGATTTACAAACACGTGCATAATGACCTCTCTTGCCGCATTTACTACACACAGCCACCCGAGCAGGACACTTCAGACGAGGGTGCCGGACGTTCCCACAAAAATAACACTTCTGAATCCTAGAGGCAACAGCCGCCGAAGTAGAAACTGTTTCAGAATCTAATAAACCACTCCTATTAAGTCCACATAATTCCCTTTCATCCGGAACTGCTGAAACCACAGTCGCAGGCTGATTAAAAAGAGCATAAGAATCCGAACTTCTCTGAGCCACATCCAATGTAGAGGCTTGCTCGAAAGCACTCTTAAGATCCAAAGTCTTATTTTCTAACAACCGCTGATGAATTGATCTAGACAGTAATCCATTAATAAAAGCATCCCGTACCGATTCTTCCTTATATTCTTCTGCCGTCATGGCCTTATAATTACAGTTAGCACAAAGGTGCCGAAGTGCTTGTAAATAAGTATCCAAAGATTCTCCCACCTGCTGCCTACGGGCAGATAGAAGGTGACGTGCAAATACCTCATTCTTTGGTTTAACAAAAATCTTTTCCAATGTAGAAATAGCCAATTCGTAAGTTTCACAGTCCAAAATATACTTATACACATCCGGAGCAATGTAGTTGATCAGCATATTCAGCTTATTTAGAGACTCTTGATCCAACACACACAAAAAGTTTTTAAATGTACAATACCAGTGTTTCCATTTATCATCTGCTCCTGCAGAATTAGGGTCAGCATTGAATCGTTCCGGTTGAAGATATCGCTCCATTCTGACTTAAAGTTAATAAATTGAAATAAAGTGTAGATTTGCCTTTCTAAATCTAGGCTTTATTAACTTTAAAAATCCAGTAGCACATCTTTCAACACCCAGTCCCAACCAAGGCTGTAGAGAACTGAATTTAAGATCGCCACCACAAATCACATGACATCAACTACCAATGAGTTTACAGCATATATCTCAAGGCAGGAAACAAACAACCAATTACAATACTTCTTACTAAACATAAAGAATAATCACCACAACTATGCAGCAGATCGAGTTTCTTAAAGGTGTGATCCTTCTTAAAGGCACGACGCCTGATATATAGTCTACGAACCGGAAAGCGGATTGTGTCCGTTCTGTGATCTGTACGCCACAGTATAAATGAATGAATTCATCCTGACAAACAGACAAATAACACATGGAACGAAAGAAAGGTGCATTAGACCCAAGAGATCTGTGGGTAAAATGTAGTTTAATCGAATGTAGCCCTTGACCTAGATTCGAGCTGGTGAAATTCCACCTGTGCGGGGATGGAACATGTGTGGAATCGCATCTGCTTCCAGTTATAAACCCGCTCGAAATTGAATGTAAATTGCTGGGTTCTATCAAGCACAGGCAATATGCGAAACCAAATTACCTCTTAAACAATTATGTTGAAAATTTCTCCCAGCACGTGTAATATTCGCTCTTACTTCCCAAATGTGATTCCACCATCGATATAGAAAAGGTAAGAGTAAGGTCCAGGAAGATATTGTTATCAAACAATGAACAACACAAATGGGTGCAGCTTCACCCAGTGGCTCAGTGGGTTCAAGCAATGAGGCACAGAGCATTGGCCACTGGCCTTTTAACAACCGGATAAAGAACAATAGTCACATTTCACGAAGCACTCGAGGGAGCTCTTTGGGCAGTAAACAATTTGAGCAAGGCCTCAACTGGGAGACGGGGGATTCAACGGCAAAGGTGAAAAGAGGGCATTCGCGGATACATCACCTGTTATACACCCGGCCCGAATTTAGTTCCCATTGAATTAAATAGGTGAATCTTACAATTGGCTGATGGCGCAGAATGTGCAGTATTGAAATAGACCCCCATTATAAACCGCGCCGGATTTCCCTTTCCACTGAATGGAATTTAAAATTGGGAGAGTTGCACATTCAGCGGCTAATTCAATGTCGCCCATTGTTCACCTGTGCCTGGTGTTCAAATTAATCCCAAATAGAAAGTAAAATGAGCTGCATGTATAACTGTCAGCCGATCCGTTCCCCCCTTTTGGTAAATCTCCCGAATTCGGATTTCACCCTTCGTCTTGCGAGGAGGAAATATTGATAGACCGTGAAGAATTCGCAAAAACTGAGCGCTGGTAAAAGCCAAAAATAGTTTAATGCGGTTTGTGTATTAATAAAAACCACTGTATGCTCTTTTAAAACTATTAAGTAATATAAAAACCATCAGGTTGTTTCTGACACAAATATTCACATCGAAGAAAATTCAGCACAGCTAATATTTATAGAAGCATGCAGCCCAGAAGGAGGCTATTCGGCCCATGGTGCCTGTGCTAGCGCTCTGAAAGAGCTCTCCAAAAAGTCCAACTCCCCTACTCCTTCCCCTTAGCCCTGCAAGTTACTGTCGAAGATGCTTACGACTCTTTTTCAGGCATTGCAGTCCAGATCATAAATCGCTGAGTTAAAAAAAAATCTCCTCACCCTTCCTCTGTTTTTTTTTGACAAATATATTAAAAGCTGTGGCCTTTGCTTAACAACGCTCCTGCTAGTGGAAACAATTGCTCCCTACGTACTCGATAAAAAACCCTCATAATTTTGAATAAATCTCTTAATCTTTCCTCCAAGGAGAGCAATCCCAGCTTTTCTAGTCTCTCCACATGACTGAATTCCCTAATTCTGGTATATCTCTTCTGTACCTGCTCCAAGGCCGTGACATTCTTTCTAGAGTGTGGTGAACATAATAGTACACAAGACTCGAGCTGAGGCGTAAGCAGTGATTTATAAAGCTTTACCATAACTTCCTTGTTTTTGCCTCTATTTTGAAACCAACGTGTCCTGGATACATTTTTCGCAGCCTTCTCAACTTGTCCTGCGACCATCAAAAATGTGTATATGTGAATCGACAGTTCTCTCTGTTCCCGCACCCTGTGTAAATGTTTTCCATTGAGTCTATTCTGCAGCTCCTCATTTTTTTCCCTGCCAAAATGCATCACTTCACAAATTTCTGCATCAAATATATCTACCATTGTTCTGCCCAATGCACCATTCTTTCTCTTTCCTTCAAAATCTGCTGCTATGCTCCTCAGTGCTCACTATATCTCTATGCTTTGTGTCATTTGCGAACTTGGCAATTATTCCGCCGATACACCGTGCAGTTCATTAATATATATCAGAAAGAGTGATGGTCCTAATATCAACTCCAGGGGACACCAATTTATACATCCCTGCATTCTGAAATACAGCCATTCACCACTGCTCTCTGCCTCCTCCCTCTCAGCCAATAGCGAGTCCATGCTGCCAATACCCTTTAAACTCCAGGGCTTCAAATTTGCTGCGGTTGAGTTTATTTTAAGTGACATTTACTGCACAACGAGTCTTCGACTACTTATTAGATCTCAAGCATTGTGAAAAGTTACCAAGTGTAAAATGAATTAGTGGTGAAATTCAGACATGAACCTATCTGCCTAATGCAGCTGCCTGTTATTTCACAGCCAAATCAACGATTGAAATGATGGTTCGCAATGTTTGTGTGACTGAGGTGGGAGTGTTGGAGCAGTCGCTGTAGCGATCGCCATAAGGAACCAGAAAAGAAAAGGTAAAATAAAGAATTTATCATCATTTAACTATCTTCAACTTAAAAAGACCAAGTGTTTCATTGCTATGATGATACAACCACATGTGTTTGATACACACATTGAGTTAAATCATGCATATATTTATTTCTACAATGGGAAATAATAAATTCCCGGCCGACTCCAGTCAACTTGACATCCTTCCAGCTTCTAGTCTGTAGAGCCCTGTTAGAATTTTATAAGTTTCGATGAGATCCCCTCTCATTCTTCTAATCTCCAGCGAGTACAAGCCAAATTGATCTAATCTCTCCTCATACGTCATTCCTGCCATCCCAGGTATCAGCCTAGTGAAACGTCACTGAACTCCTTCCATGGCAAGATCATCCTTCCTCAGATCAGGAATACAATAAAATTATATCCGGCATCTCAAAGAGGGAGGAAACAAAGAGAAAGGGAGAGAGATTAAGATGAATCATAAATTTATATAAAGTGGAATTCTAAGTTTATCCGGGTAGAAATCTGTCCCGGGCAGTAGCAGAAGAGGGAGTTACTGGATTGGTCGCTCATTCCATGCCCCACCTGATTTTGAGTTCCATTGAAACTAATGGAATTGAATATTGAGCAGCGCGTGTAGCAGGAGGCCGACCGTCCAAGCTGAACCTCGACTCCAATGATACTTCTGTGTACTCGGCTTGTGTAATGATTGGTTAACAGAACTTACATTGAAATGAATCACTGATAGAGATCGGTAAATTGAGCATCATGATCTAACCTGTCTCATGGAATACAATACTTTTTGTTCTGAAATTCGCAGGGCATGCCAGTTTGGTAAAAGCTGCCGCCAACTTAAATGAAATGAATCCTACCTTCAACGCAAAGGCCACGTTTTGAGAACATAAAGACACCACAATGCAACATATGATGTGATAATTTATACTGTTTTCTTATTTAGATGGTTATCATTCTAAATCGGTAGCACTCCCCATAATAATAAAGGATTCCGCTCTCCTCTCACATCTAACCTGGTGTAGGTTTTTTATAATGAATTCGGCCCAGAGAAAAACGCATATCAATGATAACTGCAAGTTTCCGATTTCGCTTTTGGAATAGCCATCGTTTATTTGTCTTTATAGCAACAGGGACGTTATTTTGTACAATGCATTTTCAGACTATCATTAGCACCCTCACTCTTTTTATATGAATGGAAGTCTCTTGTATCAACAATATCAAACAGAAGACAAAACACGTAACATGAAGTTGTATTCAAATAACGTTTTACCATATTTTATATAATGCGCTTAACTCATTACAATATATTAATGGTTATTTTTACTGGCTTCCTAATGGAATCAGCAAAATTACTTTTGCAATATATGGCAGGTTGTCCAGCTGCATTCAATTTGTGTTCCTTCTGTAATTTCACTTAACTGATTTCATTCTGTTTTTGTTAAATGTGGTTAATAGGTGTGATCAATATATGAGATTAACGTATTGGATAAATAACCTTTATTTTTGAAATCCCATTACTGTTATAAATTTCGTCATGACTCAGAATGCTGAAGATTGTCAGCCAATGCAAAAGCATCATGATTTAAGATACCACACACACTCACACACACACACAGATACACACACACATAACGGCATGCACAGACACAGACACACACAGATACACAAACACAGATAAACACACACAAACAGCTACACATAACGTCATGCACAGACACACACACACAGATAAACAAACAGAGATACACACAGATACAAATATGCATAACGTCATGCACAGACACACACAGATACACAAACACAGATACACACACAGATACAAATAACGTCATGCACAGACACACACACACACAGATACACATAACGCCATGCAAAGACACACACACACAGATGCACAAACACAGATACACACACAAACAGATACACATAATGTCATGCACACACGCACACACACACACAGATACACCTACACATAACGTCATGCACAGACACAAATGCATACCCATAGACCGAAACTTGCGCACAAAACACGGCCACACACACATATATAAACATATACACATATACAACACATTCACACACAAAAACACACACACACAAATAAACATAAGCACACACACAGCCACACAATCACAAATATACAAATATACAATTAGTAGCAGAAATCGGCTACACAGCCCTTCGAACCTGCTCAGACATTCAATAACAACATGACTGATCATCGACCGCAACCCCACTTTCCCACCCGAACTCCATATCCCTTGATTCTCCTAGAGTCCAAACATCTCTCGCTCTCAGCCTTGAATATACTCAATGAATCAGCATCCACAGCGCTTTGGGGTAGAGAATTCCCAAGATTCATAATCCTCTCAGTGAAGAAATTCCTCCTCATCTCAGTGTTATACCCCTTATCCTGAGACTGTTCCTCCTATTTTTCGACTCTCCAGCCAGGGGAAATAACCTCTCAGCATCTACCCTATTAATCCCTCTCAGAATCTTATATGTTCCAATGAGATCACCTGTCATTTTTCTAACTCCATAGAGTAAAGGCTCAATCTACTCAAACTCGCAAAGGAAAAAGCCCACATCCAAGGAATCAGTCTAGTGAACCTTCTCTGCACTCCCTCTAAGGCATGTATGCACTTTCTTAGATAAAGAAAACAAAACTGTGTTCAGTACTCCAGGTGTGGTCTCACCACAAAGCTCTGTACAATTGTAGTAAGACTTCCATACTCGTATTCACCAACCCAGTTACAATAAAGGACAACAAGCCATTTGCCTTCTGCATTGCTTGCTGTGCCTGCATGCTAACTTTCTGTGTTTACTGACCGAGGGCAACTAAATCTCTCTGAACACCAACATTTAAAAATTTCTCAGCATTCAAAATAATCTGCTCTTCTATTCTTGCTACTAAAGTGGATAACCTCACACTTCTCCACATTATAGTCCATCGACTACATAAGTGCCCACTCACTTAACCTCTCTATATCCCTTTGGAGGCTCTTTGTGTTCTCCTCACAGCTTACTTCCCCACCTAGCTTTGTATCATCAGCAAACTTGGATATATTGCACTCGGTCACATCATTAATATAGATTGTAAATATACATAAAGACACACACACACGCACATGAATTGCTTTATATGCAGAATGTATATATTTCGCATCTCTCACAACCACGGGTTTGGGGAATGGAGTCGGGGGGCGGGCTGCAGGCAACTCATATGCGAAAAAGCACAATCGCATCTGCCACCAGGCCAGCGGCGACTGCATAAAATCCGGACAATCTGAGGTCCATAATGTAATGATATCAGCAAATAGTGATGTTATTTGCCTATTTGATTATGATGCCTTAGCAGCATGATTGCAGGTATTGATTATTTATGCCTGACCAGCAGAGGTCATGTGACCGAGACAAGCGAGGCAGTTTCGTTCTCGATGCATCACTAGCTTAATGTCTCCTGTAATGATGTTAAATTTGAGTTGAATATACTTTAGATTAAAAGACATTCTCTTTCATAAATGTCTCATCATTGAACCCACAAAGAAGTCAATACATGGTGTCAGAAGTGGCTGAAAGAGATGAAGAGAAAAATTCTGAAGTTAAACCAGCTCTCCACAGATTAACAAGCCAAAAGAGAACATCGTTGCTTACCATTAGAGAATAGCTAACGAAGTGAAAAATGGAAGGTTTACTCCCACCAGCGGTGCATCATTTGACAGGTAATGTGGCTGAAAATTGGAGGAGATTCAAACAACGTGTGGGTTGTATTTATCAGCAATCGGAGCTGACGAGAAAAGTAATGAAAGGAAATCTTCACTGTTCTTACATGTCGTGGGTGATGAAGCGCTGGAGGTGTATAATAACTTCACATTCGCTGTTGATGGAGACAAAATGAAGCTAGATAAAATAATGGAACAGTTTGAGGCCTACTGCATACCTAAATGTAACGTGATGTTTGAGAGGCACAGATTTTTCACATGTGTACAGAAAACGGGTGAGACTATTGATCAGTATGTGACTGAACTGAGAAACAGAAACAAATCGTGTGAATTTGAGGGACTGACAGACTCGCTGATAAAAGACAGACTGGTGTGTGGTATTCCAGATAATGGTCTAAGGGAAAGACTGCTAAGAGAGCAAGATCTAGACCTGGGAAAAGCCATAGCACTGTGTAGGGCTACAGAGACTGTGAAGTTGCAGGCAAAGGAGCTGTTCAGTGATAGTAGCTGCAACGTGGATGCAGTGAGTAAGAACGGACACAAACCGTTTAACAAAAAGAGCGCCAATGTGAAAAAAGAGGTGTGGCCAGCAAACGAAAATGAAAGGGACAATCGAAAGTCATGTAGTCGATGCGGTACACAGCATACACCAAAAGAGTGTCCAGCATATGGTAAAAAATGCAATAGTTGCAACAAGAACAACCATTATGCCCGTTGCTGTAAGAAGCAAATGCAACAAAGCAAGGTCCATGCAGTAGATGAAAGCGAGATAGAGGAGTTCAATGTAGATGTTGTGTCTGAAAACAAAGAAGAAAGAGACTGGATGTTCACACTAAAAGTGAATGACATACATATTCCATTTAAATTGGATACTGGAGCACAAGTTAATGTGATATCAGAGACTGATTTAAGAAAATTAGACCCAGACCAAAGATACATGGAATAAAAGTGAAAGTGGCAGGATACACAGGTACTGATATACCAGTGAAAGGAAGATGCATTGTCAAAGTAACACACAAGAACAGAGAGCACACGCTAGCATTAATCGTGGTGCCAAAGGATGTGCAAGCCATACTAGGTTTAAAAGCCTGTGAGAGACTGAACCTGGTAAAGAGAGTCCTCATTGTGGAAAGCGAAGGAGAGACAGTCTATGATGAACTGAATGTTGCGTACACACTGGGTAAGCTGATGTATGCAGCAGACACGTTGTCCAGAGCTGTTGACCCAGGAGAGCCCGCAAACACAGTGAAAAGACTGATGTACAAGGCAAAAGACAGTGGAACTGACTTCTACCAGAGCATGCTTGTATACCGCACAACGCCGCTCGAGTGTGGTATGTCACCAGCCCAACTCCTGATGGGACGTCGGCTAAGGTCAAACCTACCCATCCCGGAGAACCTCCTGAAAACAAAAGAGGGGGAGAAAGTGAGGAAGTCCAAAGAGCAACAGAAAGAAAAGCAAAAGTGCTACTATGACAGAGGAACACAAAACCTACCTGAACTCCACTCTGGTGACCAAGTAAGGTTCAAAGACAAAACAAACACATGGACTCAGAAGGGAACTGTCCTGAGTGAAGTTCAACCAAGATCATACACCATTCAGACAGATGAGGGTGCTGTTCTGAGAAGAAATCGTCGAGATCTTCTCATGGGACCCGCCACAGCAGGTCAAGAGACTGATACTGTTGAACAACCTGATCACACAGCTGAGAACCAATCATCTGAGGCAACAACTCAGATTCAAGGACAATCAATCAGAAAATCCTCAAGACACGTGAAGCCTCCTGAGAGACTCATTGAGCAAGTTTAAGGACTATTGTTATAGAAGGAAGTAATGTTATCTTATTCTTTCTTCAAGTTCTAGTGTATTTACATATTTCATGCGAACACACAAAGCAAGGTTAAAAAACCTTGATCATGATAATGATAATGTAAGTTCATTAAGTGTTACAGTTAAAATGCAGATTAATACAAAGAAAACATATTGTTAGTTAAAAGGAAAATACTTTTGTTTTAAGGAAAGGAGATGTAATGATATCAGCAAATAGTGATGTTATTTGCCTGTTTGATTATGATGCCTTAGCAGCATGATTGCAGGTATTGATTACTTATGCCTGACCAGCAGAGGTCATGTGACTGAGACAAGCAAGGCAGTTGAGTTTAGTTTCAGTTTCGTTCTAGATGCATTACTAGCTTAATGTCTCCTGTAATGCTGTTAACTTTGAGTTGAATATACTTTAGATTAAAAGACATTCTCTTTCATAAATGTCTCTTCATTGAACCCACAAAGAAATCAATACACATACCTGTAGTAATGGTTGTGTAGGAACACATTGTGCAGCTTTAAGCAGGGTTCGGCACTATTTTTGTTGCACTTATTACAGTTCTACGGAGTACTACATCTGCAGAGTACAATACTCGGGAATTTGGCTAGTGATGGGGTTGTTAAGGATTGATCTCTTTGAAAAATGTCATTACATTTTGCATTTAACATTTGGGCCTAGAAATTCAGTTGCGTTTGCGCCCACTTATTGGCTATAAAGTGGTTTGCACCTGAAGTTTTTTATCGCCCGAAATTCAGATGGACCGTAACATCGGCCTTAGCCGGTAGCGCCGCCCCAGCACCGATGACATCATCGGTGTGCGCAGCGCCCCGGTTGCAATGCTATTCCGGCCAGATGGCCAAATTCAGTTGCGGCTGCCTCGCCCGTGGCAGCCGCAAACAGCGTTTGTGAAACAGGGGTTTGCAGCTCCGAAAGGCCGGCACATAAAGGTGGAGCGGCGGCCGGCCGCTTTCCCGGCGGCCGCCTGCCCGCACCTCCCTCCCCGGACTCCTGCACCACCCCCCCACGGCATTGATGTCTGAGTCCCGCGAGCCCGGCACTTCTCCGTGGTGCTGGGCTCATTTGCCGGGGGAATCCTCCGGCGATCTGACGGCTGCAGGCAGCTCCTCCTTAAGAGAAGGAGGAGGCCTGCAGTACCCCAGCCTGCCGCACCGCATCGGGTGCCGCAGCGGGAGCTGGACGCCTGAAAGTGACATTCATCGCCCCTAGCGAGGCGGCCAAACCCTGCAATAGCGCCCACCGCCGTCTTGGCCTGTCACAACTGAATTTTAGGCGGGCGCTACGGGAATCCTGGCGAGCGCAAAATTTTGGGCGCAAAATACCTGGTGGGGCCAGACCGAATTTCTAGGCCCTGGTGTTTAACTTAACTTTAATCTTAACTTGTAGTTTATTTCACAATGGTAAACAAACTGCCTGCTAGTGCCAGTTGCACAGTTAAAGCGGTATCTAGCTAGAACTGGTTACCTGGTAATTCCTGTCAGCAGGGGCTGAATCAGGGGTTTGGAATTTATGCTGGTGTAATAATGCACGGAGGTAAGTAGCACACAGTCCAGGTCTAAGGATTACTGCTTCTACAGAGTAATGAACTCGGAAATTTGCTGAGTGAGGGTACTGGCTGAGGTGGGGGTGTGGGGGTAAAAGGTTCTGCTTGATGAATAACAAAAATAAACAGCAAGGTTAAATTATGACTGTGGGCTAAGTTACAGTAAAGACCTAATCCACCATCAACATCCTGGGGGTTACCATTGATCAGAAACTGAACTGGGCCAGCCATATAAATACTGTGGCTACAAGAGAAGGCCAGAGACTGGGAATTCTGTGGCGAGTGTCTCACCTCCTGACTCCCCAAAGCCTTTCCACCATCTACAAGGCACAAGTTAGGAGTGTGATGGAATACTCTCCACTTGCCTGGATGAGTGCAGCTCCAACAACACTCAAGAAGCTCGACACCATTCAGGATAAAGCAGCCCGCTTGATTGGCACTCAATCCACCACCTTCAACATTCACTCCTTCCAGCACCGACGCAGTGTGTACCATCTACAAGATGCACTGCAGCAACTCGCCAATGCTCCTTCAACAGCACCTTCCAAACCCGCGACATCTACCACTTAGAAGGACAAGGGCAGCAGACGCATGGGAACATCACCACCTACAGGTTCCCCTCCAAGCCACACACCATCCTGACTTGGACCTGTATTGCCGTTCCTTCACTATCACTGGGCCAAAATCCTGGAACTGCCTTCCTAACAGCATTGTGGGTGTACCTGCACCATATGGACTGCAGCAGTTCAAGAAGGCAGCTCACCACCATCTTCTCAAAGGCAATTATGGATGGGCACTAAATGCAGGGCTAGCCAGCGATGCCCACATCTCATCAATGAATAAAAATAATTTAAATAATAACTAATTTTAATATACTCAATTGACTATTAATATTTTCTAATCCAAGTAATAGCCTTGGATGAGTTAATGACAGGAATTACCAGGTAACCAGTTCTAGCTAGATATCTCATTATCTCATCCAAGTTTATTGCTTGCATTAGAAAATATTAATATTCAACTGAGTATTAAAAAAATTGTCAATTTTATTAGTTAAAAAAATACAATAGAGTTGGCAGGGCAGGTGAGGTGTTGCAGCTGTAGCAAGTGGAAGATGGTGGACCCCAGTGAGAGCCAGAGCAACCACGTCTGCAGTAAGTATCTGCAGCTCGAACAAATTCAGCTCTGAATGGATGAGCTGGAGTCCGAGCGTTCGACATTGCAATACCTCAGGGACGGAGAAGGTTACTTGGACTCTTTGTTCCAGGAGGCAGTCACAACCTTCATGTTAAATATTTCAGATTTGGTACGTGGTCAACGACAGGAGGGTCTGACTACGATTGAGGCAAGTATAGGGATGTAGAAGGTAAACATAGAAACATAGAAACATAGAAGATAGGAGCAGGAGTAGGCCATTTGGCCCCTCGAGCCTGCTCTGCCATTAAATGCGATCATGGCTGATCTTCCAAATTCAGTACCCTGTCCCTGCTTTCTCCCCATACCCTTGATCCCTTTAGCCTTAAGAAATATATACAACTCCTTCTTGAATATATTTAATGAATTGGCCTCTACTGCCTTCTGTGGTAGAGAATTCCACAAGTTCACCACTCTCTGGGTGAAGAAATTCCTCCTCATTTCTGTCCTAAATGGCTTACCCCTTATCCTTAGACTGTGACCCCTGGTTCTGGACTCCCCGACCATCGGGAACATCCTTCCTGCATCCTGTCAGAATTTTATAAGCTTCAATGAGATCCCCTCTCATTCTTCTAAACTCCAGCGAGTACAAGCCCAATCAATCCAATCTGTCCTCTTACATCATTCCTGCCATCACACGTATCAGCCTGGTGAATCTTCGCTGAATTTCTTCCATGGCAAGATCATCCTTCCTCAGATAAGGCGATGAAAACTGAACACAATACTCAAGATGTGGTCTCACCAAGGCCCTGTACAACTGCAGCAAGACATCCTTGTTCCTTTACTCAAACCCTCTCGCTACAAAGGCCATCATGCCACTTGCCTTCTTAACCAACTGCTGCACCTGCATGCTTACCTTGAGCAATTGGCGCACAAGGACACCCAGGTCTCGTTTCACTTCCCCCTCTCCCAATCTATTGCCATTCAGATAATAATCTGCCTTCCTGTTTTTGATACCAAAGTGAATAACCTCGCATTTATCCACGTTATATTGCATCTGCCATGCTTTTGCCAAATCACCCAATCTGTCTAATCATCCTGGAGTTTCTCGGCATCCTCCTACCAGCACACACGCCCAACCAGTTTTGTGTCATCTGCAAATTTGGAGATATTATATCTAGTTCCCTTGTCTAGACCTTTAATATATATTGTGAATAGCATTGGAGAAGTCTCAGCCCTTGCACTTGTCGAACCGGTACGACGTTCTTGCTGCCTGTGTGGACGAGAGCAGGGACTGCAGCAAGGTTGAGTAAACTGAACACAGCATGGTTGTACAGGGGGATATTCATGTTGGGGGAGTAAAAACGAATGAAGTAGTGGAAGGGAACAGTAAAGTTAGGCGAAAAACACTGTTCTCTGCAGCCGAGAGCGTGACTATAGAAGGCTGTGTTGCCTGCCCATTGCCAATTTTAAGGACATCTCGTTGGGGCAGGAGAGGAACTTGAAGTGAGAGAGGAATGATCCAGTTGCCATGGCCCACGTAGATACCAATGGCATAGGTAGGTCTAAGAAAGAGGTTCTGCTAAGTGAGTTTCAGGAGCTGGATCCTAATTAAAAAGCAAAACCACGATGGTAATTATCTCTGCATTACCACCTCATCCACGAACAAATTGGCATAGGGTCAATCAGATCAGAGATTTGAACGCCTGGCTCAAGGATTGGTGTGGGACAAATGAGTTTCGATTCATGGGGAACAAGCACCAGTACTGGGGAAAGAGGGGCTTCTTCCATTGTAACGGGCTTCACTTGAACCATGCTGGGACCAGTGTCCTGGTGAATTGAATAACCTGGGATGTAGATAGGGCTTTAAACTAAATAGCGGGGCGGGGTGGGGGGGGCGGCTGGTTCAGGTGAGGGGAAACTTAGAAAGTTAAATAGAAAGGAGAAGGCCAAAATGCAAGGTAGCTTAGGGGTAATGAGAATCAGAGTGTGCGAGGAAGGGACAAAGCGTACAAACATAAGAGTGCACCAGCAAACAGGGTCAGAGTAGGTAAAATAGCAAAAAGACAACACTAAAGGCTCATTATCTGAATGCACGCAACATTCAGAACAAGATAGATGAATTAACGGCAGAAATAGAAATAATAAGTTAGGTCTGAGAGTGTTAAAGAACAAGCCTGCAGGCTTTGTGTCTTAATGCGAGGAGCATTCATAATAAGATGGACTAATTAGATGTGTAAATAGATGTAAACGGATATGATATGATTTGGATTACGGAAACATGGCTCCAGAGTGAACAGGGCTGGGAACTCAACATCCAGGGGTATTCAATATTCAGGAAAGACAGGCAAAAATGAAAAGCAGGTGGGGTAGCATTGCTGGGTAAAGAGGAGATTAACATAATTGTAAGGAAGGATATTAGCTCTGATGATGTAGAGTCTCTATGGGTAGAGCTGAGAAAAACCATGGGACAGAAAACGTTAGTGGGAGCTGTATACAGACCCCCAAACAGTCATGTGGAGGTTGGGGATGGCATTGAACGGGAAAATAAAGATGCGGGCAATAAGGGCACAGCAGATATCATGGGTGACTTTAATCTACATATAGATTGGGCTAACCAAAATAGTAACAATAATGTGTAGGAGGAATTCCTGGAGTGTATACAGGATGGTGTCCTGGACCATCTGGAGATCAGGCCATCTTAGACTGGGTATTATGTAATGAGAAAGGATTAATTAGCAATCTTGTTTTTCGAGACCGCTTGGGGCGGAGCGATCATAATGTGATAGAATTCTTCATTAACATAGAGAATGAAGTATTAGACGCACAGGCTAGGGTCCTGAACTTAAATAAAGGAAACTACGATGGTATGAGGTGCGAGCTCGGTAGGATTGATTGTGGAATGTTACTCAAAGGGTTGATGGTGGATAGGCAATGGCAAACATTTAAAGATCGCTTGGATGAACTAAAGAATTCGTTCATCTCTGCTTGGCATAAAAAATAGAACAGAAATGTTGACTCAACCGTGGCTAACAAGGGAAATTAGCGATATCATAAGATGCAAGGAGAGGACACAAAAAGTGGCCAGAAAAAGCAGTGCACCTGAGGATTGGGAGCTGTTTAGGATTCAACAAAGGAGAACAAAGGGATTTATTAAGAGGGGGAAAATAAAGTATGAGAGTAAGCTTGAAGCGAACATAAAAACTGACTGTAAAATCTTCTATAGATATGTGAAGAGAAAACGATTGTTGAACTCAAGCGCAGGTCCCTTGCATTCAGTATCAGTGGAATTTATAATGGGGAACAAAGAGATGGCAGACCAATAAAATACATACTTTGGTTCTGTCTTCACAAAGGAGGACACATATAATCTCCCAGAGATGTCAGGGAACATAGGGTCTAATGAGAGGGAGGAACTGAAAGAAATCAGTATTTGTAGGCAATCACAAACATATGAACATACAATTAGGAGCTAAAATAGGCCATACGGCCCCTCGAGGTGGCTCCGCCATTCAATGAGGTCATGGCGGATCATCCAAACTCAGTACCCTGTCCCTGCCTTCTCCTCATATCACTTGATCCCTTTAGCCTTAACAAATATATCTAACTCCTTCTTGAATATATTTAATGAATTGGCCTCAACTGCCTTCTGTGGTAGACAATTCCACAGCTTCACCACTCTCTGGGTGAAGACATTCCTCCTCAGCTCTGTCCTAAATGGCTTACCCCTTATCCTACTCCTGCTCCTATCTTATTTGTTTCTATGATCTACTAGCCATTACAGAGACGTGCTTGTAAGGTGAGCAGGGCTGGGAATTGAATATACTGTGATATTTGTCATTTCATAAGGATAGCCAGAAAGGAAAAGGTTGGGGTTGTTCTGTTAGTAAGGGATGTGATCAGTACATAGTGAGAAATGATCTTGGCACGGGAAATCAAGATGTAGAATCAGTTTGGCTGGAGTTAAGAAATAATAATGGAAATAAGTAACTGCTGGGAATAATCTATAGGCACCCTAACATTTGTTACACTCTAGGACAGAATATCAGTCAGGAATTAATGGGGGCTTGTAAGAAAGGAATTGCAATAATCGTGGGCGATTTTAATCTTCATATAGATTAGACAAATCAAATTGCCAAAGGTAGCCTTGAGGACTAGTTTATAGAGTTTATTCAGGACAGTTTCTAAAGAACAATACGTTGTGGAACCAAGCAGTGAACATGCTATTTTATATATGGTAGTTTGTAATGAGACATAATTAATTAATTATCTCATAGTAAAGGATCCTGTAGGGAAGAGTGATCATAACATGATAGAATTTCACATTCAGTTTGAGGGTGAGAACCTTGGATATGAAACGAGTGTCTTAAACTTAAATAAAGGCAATTATAATGGTATGAAGACAGATTTGGCTAAAGTGGACTGGGAAAATAGATTGAAATGTAAAACGGTAGATAAGCAGTGGCAGAACTTTAAGGAGAAATTTCATAACTCTCGACAAAGATATATTCCAGTGAGAAAGAAAGACTCGACGAGAAAGATGAACAATCCACGGCTAACTAAGGAAGTTAAAGATGGTATCAAATTGAAGGAAAAGGCATGACATTTTGCAGATATTATTGGTAGGCCAGAAGATTGGGAAATATTTAGAAACTTGCAAAGGATGACTGTAATCAAATAAAGAGGATGAAAATAAATTATGAGAGTAAAAGAGCAAGAAATATAAAAAACAGGCAGTAAGAGCTTCTACAAGTGTATAACAAAGAAGAGAGTAGCGAAAGGAAACGTTGGTCCACAGTGGATGAGTCTGGGGAATTAATAATGGGAAAGAAGGAAATTGCAAAGACTTTCAACAAATATTTTGTATTTGGCTTCAAGAGAGATGTAAAAGTCTCCCAATGTTAGTGGAAAATCAAGTGGCAAAAGGGAGGGACTTAAAACAATCACTGTCACTAGAGAAAATCTACAAGATAAAATAATGGGACAAAAGGCTGACACCGTGTTCAGCCTGCAGGCACCAGCTTTGCAGCAACTGAGAAGCTGCATGAGGCAGAGCGAACGGCATACTAGTCATGACCGAGTGGTTAAGTCAATGGTCAATAGCAACCCATTGCGGTTTACCCGCATAACTTTGAATCCTGTCGATGATGTCATCCAAAGTGATACAGTTTTACTTAATTTTCCTGCTGCCTTTCAGTTCCTGCGCCGAGGCACATTCAAAGCTACATAGAATTATCACAGAATCATAGAAAATTACAGCACAGAAGGAGGCCTTTCGGCCGATCTTTTCCATGCCGGCCAACAAAGAGCTATTCCAGCCTAATCCCACTTTCCAGCACTTGGTCTGTAACCTTGTAGGTTACGGCACATCAAGTGTATATCCAAGTACTTTTTAAATGTGATGAGGGTATCTGCCTCCACTACCCTTTAGGCACTGATTTCCAGACCCCCACCATCCTCTGGGTGAAAACAAACTCTCCTCGAATCCCCTCTAAACTTCCAAACAAGTACTTTAAATCAATGCCCCCTGGTTATTGACACTACTGCTAAGGGAACTTGGTCCTTCCTATCCACTCTATCTTGGACCCTCATAAAGTACGACACATCAATTAGGTCTCCCCTCAGCATCCTCTGTTCCAAAGAACACAAGCCCAGCCTATCGAATTTTTCCTCATAGCTAAAATTCCCCAGCCCAAGCAACATCCTCGTAAATCTCCTCTGCACCCTCCCTAGTGCAACCACATCCTTCCTCTAATGTGGTGACCAGAACTGCATGCAGTATTCTAGCTGTGGCCGAACTGGTGTTTTATTCTATTCAAGCATAACCTCCCTGCTCTTTTATTCTATGCTTCAGCTAATAAATGCACGTATCCCATGTGCCTTCTTAACCAACCAGTCTGGCTTGTACAGGTCCCACCTCCCCCAGAAATGGTCCCACTGCCTCAGGATTCTAGATCCCACCTGCATGCGCCATCGCTCCAGCCATGCATTCATATGTTCTATCCTCCTGCTTCTGCAGTCACTAGCACGTGGCACCAGGGGTAATCCGGAGATTGCTAGCTTTGAGGTCCTGCTTTTTAATCTTTCTCCTAGCTCCCTGAAATCTGCCTGCAGGACCTCATTTCTCTTTCTACCTATGTCGTTGGTACCGATGGGGACCACGATCTCTGGATTTTCACCTTCCCCCTCAGAATGCACTGCAGCCGCTCAGTGACATCCTTGACCCTGGCAGCAGGGAGGCAACATATCATCCTGGAGTCACGTCCGCAGCTGCAGAAAGGTCTGTCTATTCTCCTAATTATAAAATACCCTACAACTATTGCTCTTACGCTCTTCCTCCTCCCAACCTGGGCAGCGGAGCCACCCATGGTGCCGTGGACTTGGCTCTTGCTGCAATCCCAGAGGAACAGCGCCCAAACCAGTATCCGGAACTGAATATTGAGCCAGATGCACTCAGGGGACTCCTGCAGTACCTGCCTGGTCCTTCGCTTCTGTATGGCGGCCATCCATTCCCTTTCTGCCAGCACACTCTTAGAACATAAGAAATAAGAGCAGGATTAGGGCATATGGCCCCTCGAGCCTGCTCTGCCATTCAATAAGATCATGGCCTGATCATCGACCTCAACTCCACTTTCCCGCCCGATCTGCATACCCCTTGATTCCCCTAGAGTCCAAAAATCTATCTATCTCAGTCTTGAATATACTCAATGATTCAGCATGTACAGCCCTCTGGGGCAGAGAATCCCAAAGATTCACAACCCTCTGAGTGACGAAATTCTGACTCATCTCAGTCTTAAATTGCCGACCCCTTATTCTGAGATGATGGCCCCTAGTTCTAGACACTCCAGCCAGGGGAAACACGCTCGCAGCATCTACCCTGTCAATCCACTTCAGAATCTTGTATATTTCAAAGAGATAACCTCTCATTCTTCTAAACTCCAGAGAGTATAGGCGCATGCTACTAAATCTCTCATCATAGGACAGCCCTCTCATCCCAGGAATCAATCTAGTGATCCTTCTTTGCACCACCTCCAAGACAAGTATATCCTTCCTTAGATAAGGAAATCAAATCTGTGCACAGTACTCTGGTTGTGGTCTCAACAAGGCCCTGTACAATTGTAGCAAGACTTCCCTACTTTTATATTCCAACCCCCTTGCAATAAAGGCCAACATACCATTTGACTTCTTTACTGCTTGCTGTACCTGCATGCTAGCTTTCTGTGTTTCTTGCACGATGACATGCAATTCTCTCTGGATAGCAACATTTGAAAGATTCTCAACGTTTAAAACAAATCTGTTTTTCTATTCTTCTTACCAAAGTGAATAACCTGACATTTCCCTACATTATACTCCATCTGCCACCTTACTGCCCACTCACTTAGTCTATCTATATCCCTTTGCAGACTCTTTGTGTTCTCCTCACAGCTTACTGTCCCACCTAGCATTGTATCATCAGCAAACTTGGATGCATGACACTCATTCCCTTCATCTAGGTCATTAATATAGATTGTAAATCACTGAGGCACCAACACTGATCCTTGCGGAACACCACTAGTTACAGCCTGCCCACCTGAAAAAGATCCGTTTAGCACTACTCCCTGTTTACTGCCCGTCAACCAATCCTCTATCCATGCTACATATATAACCTCCAACCCTGTGAGCCCTAATCTCGTGTACTAGCCATTCATGTGGTACTTTATCGAATGCCTTTTGGAAATCTAAATATACTACATCCACTGGTACTCTTTTATCCAAGATCTGTACATGAGGACATAAGAATAAGGAGCAGGATTTGGTCATGCGGCCCTCGAGCCTGCTCCACCATTCAATAAGATCATGGCTGATCCTCTACCTCAACTGAAACTTCCCGACCTAGTCCCATATCCCTTCCTTTTGGTAATGTCCAAATCCTTCTTGGTTAGGAATGTACTGAACATCCACAGGCCTCTGCGGTAGAGAATTCCAAAGATTCACAACCATTACTTTGAAGAAACTTCTCTTCCTCTCAATCCGACATGGCTTGCCGCTTGTTCTGAATCTTTGATCCCTAGTTCTGGACTCCACAGCCAAAGGAAACGACCTCTCAATATGTGACCTGTCAAGCCCTGCAAGAATTTATCTATTCTTTCATTGTACATTGTGCTGATTTCTTTTCTCCACAGAAAAAACAATGTTTAACTGGGTGGACACGCAGCAGGAAATGCAATGCAGCCGCAGATTTATTCTCTTCCACTTTCTGTGAATCACAAACTGCTGCCTAAATGGGAAAAAAATCAGGACACAAGAGAAAAGCCGATTTGAATTCTGTCCGTGGTGTCGAATTGCCTCAATTTGGCCAAGCGACATTTGAAGCAGCACTTTGAATCAGACTTTACGTACAATCCCTCTACAACTCCATCCCACACCTGGACTGCCTTAGGGCGCTATGTTTCTTCATTGAACAGAGGTCCAACCAGTTCCCATCCATCACCACCCTACTCCGCCTGGGTGAACTTGTTCTCACATTGAACAACTTTTCCTTTGACTCGACTCATTTCCTCCAAATTAAAGCTGTTCATATGGGAACCCGATGGGTCTGAGCTATGCCTGCCTTTCCGTGGGATTATGGAACATTCTTTGTTCCAATCCTACTCAGGCCCCCTCCCTCACCTATTATTCGGGTACATTGATGATTACATTGGTGCCGTTTCCTGTTCTCGCCCTGGACTTGAAAATTTTATTCACTTAGCTTTCAATTTCTACCCTTCCCTCACCTTCACATGGTCCATTTCCGACTCTTCCCATCCTTTCCTCGACTTCTCTGTCTCCATTTCTGGGGAAAATTTATCGACCAGCAACCACTATAAGCCCACTGACTCCCACAGCTACCTGGACGACACTTCCTCCCACACCGCTTCCTGTAAGGACTATATTCCATTCTACCAGTTTCTCCACCACATCTGCTCTGACGATGCCACCTTCTATACAAGTGCTTCTGATATGTCTTCCTTTTATCTCAGTTAAGGATTCCCCTTAAGTGTGGTTGACACGGCCCTGGACTGTGTCCTTTCTATCTCCCGCACTTCTGATCTCACCACTTCCCCTCCCTCCCGAATCCATAATAGGGTTCCTCATGACCTCACCTTTCACCCCACAACTCCACAGTCAATTGAACATCCCCTGCCATTTCCTCCACCTCCAGCATGATCCCACCACCAAAGGTATCTTCCCCTCCCCTCTGCTTTCAGCATTCCATAGGGACTGCTCCCTCGGAAACACCCTTGTCCATTCCTCAACCACCCACAAAATCCCCTCCCCTCTGCATGGGACCGTCTCGTGCAAGCAGGAGATGCAACACCTGCTCTTTTACCTCATTAATTCCCACCGTCTAGGGCCCCAAACACCTCTTCCAGTTGAAACGTCAATTTACTTGTAATTCTTGCAATTTAGTATACTGTACTCGCTGCTCACGATGCGGGCTCCTCTACATTGATAGACAAAACGCAGATTGGGTGACCACTTTGCGGAACATCTCCGTGCAGTCCACAAGGGTAAACCGGCGCTCCGGTCGCTTTACACTTTAATTCTCCACTCCACTCCCATTCTGACCATCTTACACTGTTTTAAAGAAACTCAATGCAAGCTCGAGGAACCGCACCTGGTCTTTCGAAAAGGCACTTTAAAGCCTTCTGGACTCAACATTAAGTTGAACAATTCCAGACAATAACCCCTGCCCCTATTTCTGATGATTCTGCCATCCAAATTTGCAGCATTCAACCACTCCTGGCTTCCACCCTATCACAGGCCTTTCCTTTTGTTCTTTCCTATCCTCCTGTTTTCTCTGCCTCTGCACCTGCTTAAAAACTGCTATATCTCTAACTTTATTCAGTTCTGGCGAAGTGTCACAGAAATGAAAAGTTAATTCTGTTTCTCGCTCCACGGATGTGGCCTGAGTGTTTCCAACATTTTCAGTTGTTATTTCCTTCATTAGTATATTGAAATTATTGTCTCTCTGATAATATTGAAACTAATTAAAGAAATATCTGTGATCAATTTGTGAGACCAATTGAGTAAAGAGAAAATTATTTTTTCCTGCCACTACGAAATCCAGCCTTTTGAAATCACTGATTGTAATGTCAGAAACGGAGCAGCCAATTTTTGCAAATAAGCTCCTACAAACAGCAATGTGATAATGACCAGATATTATGTTTTTAGTTGTCTTAAATGTGGGATAAATATTGGCCTGGGCCCAGGGAATAAGTCCCCTGCTCTTTTTTGCAATATTGTCCTATGAGATTTTACATCCACCTGGCAGCAGACGGGTCCTTGGTTTAACGTCTCCTCTGAAAGACAGCCGCTCCGACAGTGTCCTTACAGTGCAGTGCTGGGGTTTGTGCAAGTCTGTGTCCTTACATTACAGTGCTGGTTGTTGTAAAGGTCTATGTCCTTGCAGTGCAGTGCCAGCAGATTTTTAAAGGTACGTGTACATACAGTGCAGGTGCCGTTATTATAAAGGACTGTTTTCTTAAAGAAAACCGAGCTGCAGCCATACAGGTCTCTGTCCTTAGATTGAAGTGCAGGGTGTTGTTTGAGGTAATATAAGAATTGGGAGCATGATGTAGGCCATACAGCCCTTCGAGCCTGCTGCACCATTCAATAAGATCATGGCTAATCATGGAACTCAACTCTACTTTCCCACCTGATCTCCACAGACCTTTATTCCCCGAAAGTCCAAAAATCAATCTATCTCTGCCTTGAATATATTCAACGACTGAGCATTCACAGTCCTTTGGGGTAGAGAATTACAAAGATTCACAACCTTCTGAGTGAAGAAGTTCATCCTCATTCAGACTTAAATGGCTGTCCCTTCTTCTAGTTCATTAATATAGATTGTAAATGTCTGAGGCTCCAGCAATGATCCTTGCAACACCCCACTAGTTACAGCCTGCCAACCTGAAAATGCCCCGTTTATCCCTATCTGTTTCTGTCCGTTAGCCAATGCTATATCCATGCTATTATATTACCCCCAACCTCACGAGCCCATATCTCACGTGCAATGTTGTCGAATCTTAACTCCCCTCAGAATTGGCTTAGCAAGCCACACAGTTGTTCCAAACCGCTACGACAGACTTTAAGAAGAATAAAACTGAATGGACAACTCTGCATCGAACAAGGCATTGGATTCGGACACGACAAAGTTACACCCAGCCCAGTCGACCCTGAAAATTGCTGCTCACTAAAACCTGGGGAATCTGCCCAAAATTAGTAGACTTGTCCCACAGACTAGACAAGCAATAGCCTGACCTAGTCATACTCACAGCATCATAGCATTCAGCAAACATCCCAGAATCCTCCATCACTATCCCTGGATATGTACTGTCTTACCGGCAGGACCGACACACCAGTGGTTGCTGCATAGTCGGGAGGGAATGGAACTCTAAGTCATCAAAATTGACACCGGACCCCATGAAGTCACATGGCTACAGGTCAAAGATGGGCAAGGAAACCTCCTGCTGTTTGTCACCTATCACCCTCCCTCAGCTGATGAATCTGTATTCCTTCATGTTTAACACAACTTCGAAGAAGGACTGAGGTTGCAACGGTACAAAATATACTCTGGGTGGGGGACTTCAATGTCCATCACCAAGAGTGACTCGCCAGCACCAGTACTGACCAAGCTATCAGAGCCCTGAAGGATATAAAAGTCAGGAAAGGCTTGCCGCATGTGATGATACAATCAACATGAAGAGAAAAGAAAACAACTTGACCTCATCCACGCTAATCCACGTGTCGCAGATGCATCTGTCCATGACAGTACTGTGGAGATATGACCGCCACACAGTCCTTGTGGAGACCACATCCAGTTTTCACATTGAGGGCACCCTTTTCCGTGTTGTGTGGCACTACCATCGTGCTAAATGGGGTAGATTCAGAACAAATCTAGCCATTATAACTGGGTATCCATTAGGGGCTGTGGGCCATCAGCAGCAGCAGAAATGTAATCTGTACAATTGTAACCTCATGGGATGGCCGGCATATCCCTCACTTTACTAGTACTATCAAGCCAGCGGACTACCTCTTGTTCAATGAGAAGCGTGGAAGAGCATGCCATGAACTTCACCAGGCCTAGATATAAAGAGCTGCCAATCTGGTGAAGCTACAAGTCTGGAATCCATGCATGAGAAACAGCGGAAGCATCGTGATATAGACAGAGCTAACCGATCCCACAAAGAACGGATCAGATCAAAGCTCTGCAGTCCTGCCACATCCAGCCTTGAATGGTGGCTGGGGATGGGAAATAAATACGGCCTTTCCAGCGACGCCCTTATCCCATGAACAAATAAAGAATAAATCAGCCCAGTCGATTGTTTTCGAGATTAAAATGTCCAATTTCCTCCACTCTTTCCTCATAAACCAGAGCTTTGGCTTTGGGGAGCAGACTCCTGGCCGTTCCCTGCTCTGTGCCCCGCACTTAATGTCTCCCCGATATTTCGGTGAATAAAGGTGAACAGATTTCTTAAACATTGGATGGAGCCGAGCCGCACACAGTTGCACGGTGATTTCCCTGCCTTGTACTCTGTTGTTTGGGATTGTAGATGAATATTTTATTGATATTTTTGATTGCTTTATTGCCTTTGTTGGATTGTTCACTGTTCAATCTACTTAACTTCCCAGGGCTCTTTATAACTTATCCTCAGCTCGAAGAACACTTTTATTTTAATGCCTAGAATTCTAATTCCTCTAACTGTGTGGTATTTTACACGGGCCTGCATTAAATTACACCGCCCATTAATGTTCTCACTTGAATATTTTGCCTAAAATGTCGTGTTGTTTCTGAGCTGTGTTCTCCGCCTAGAGCACCCTTTCTGATTTGACAATATCTAAAATTTGATCAGTTGACATTGAGTTTCCTAGACTTTGTTAAAGAGGGAAATTAGCAACAATACTTTTCCCAACACCGATCCCCGCAAAGCCCACACAGTTCTCCCCCGCCCTGCCATGCCCTAAATCCTGTAACATTTAACCATTGTTTTCTAACTTTCAAAGTCTTTGTTATCCAGTTCCAAAGTGTGATGTGTCACATTGAAACGTTCATTCCCATAGCAGTATTAACCTGGGAGTAAAGCGGCTGACGCAAACTGTTTGTTCAAATGACTGTAACTAATATCAGTGGCCCTGGGACAGAACTGTATGCTGGAGATTTCCCTGCTTTATAAATGAGGGCTGCTTTCAATGTCTCACTTCACAGTTTTCACCGGGGCTGATGTATCCATCACAACAGGAATAGTCGCTTCTCACATTAAATGGAAGCCCCGATACTTCAACAGATAAGAGCCATTTACTGCCCTATTCTCGCAGCTGTTGGTGTTCCTGGTAAGAGATTATTAAAATATACGAATCGTGTAAACTCTGTTAACTACATGGCTTCTCATGCTGCGTGTCTGACAAAGCAGCTGCTTTTTTGAGTTCCTCTCTTGCAGTTATGTAAGCTGTAGTGTCAGTTTAACCTCAATGTTCCTGTTTAATTAAGGTGGTGTCTTCTTTCACGCTCTAGTTTCTAGTGACGTCACCGTGCTTTTTCTGAACTGTCTGTCTTGCAAGCTGGGCTCCGGATCAAAGGACTCCATCAAATGAGAAATGGTGTCGCCGGACATGAAGTGTGTAAAATGGCAATCATTGCATAGTGATAATTAATGTCGGGTTTGACGCATTCTCCAAAATTCACATTGAAATAATTAACAATGTAATTGAATGAGTTTCCTGGGTGTTACAGTATTGCAAGGAACGAACGTCCTACTAATCACTTACTTTCTATTACAGCGATATTTATTTTGAACTGTGCACAGTGAGCACATCAGCAATGTTGGCCAAACGACAAAGTTGAAAATATTAATGGAATTTCGATGTCTTATTTACTTATGGTTGGAAGCAAGATTCAATCATGTCTGCATCTTGACCACGTCCATTGATCTCATGATTCAGCTCAGTCTAATTTTGTCCTACATTCCTGTTGTTGCGTTATGTTGTAAATCATTTTTCTAACTATAAACGAAATGCATTTGAAAGTGGAGCTGTTTGATGTTATGTATTGTCACGTTCTTGTGTATCATTAGGAAACCTAAGTTACCGCATTAATTGCAGATGAGAATCGGCTCTGGGTGGGCTCCGATATCTCTCCAGTTAGAAAGTGGTGCATCATATTATTGAGCACAACGCAATCATTTAACATTAAGCTCAATGCTTATTGGAATGGCTCTCCCTGAAGTTACAGGTTCTCCCAGTAGACTTCGTTTCAATATGTTTTTTTGTTGGCTTGGCTTTGTTGCCAGCGCTCCAGCATTTATTTCAGGAAGTTGTGTGTTCTAGTCTCTCTCTGGTACTTAAAACTATAACGAAACTAACATGTCATTCAAGGGGTGCTGAATGTCAGAGATTTGTAGAAATACCAATCCTTCAATGGTTACATCATAGTGGGGTCATTGCAGCAAGAAGCGCAGGGGAACCGAAACATGTGTCTGCTGAAAATCATATTTTAATAATATCCTGTAAGTGAATAGGAGTCCAGAAAGAAGTTATATTTGGATAGATCAGTGGATAATGCAGGACAAAATAATTTGAGTATGTCAGTGTTTGATTCGATAGATAATTGTGAGGATAATTCTTTGGATATTTCAGTGTTTAATTCTATACCAAATTGAGAGGTGAATTCTTTGTAGATTCTAGTGTTTAATTCGATGTATAATTGTGTGGATTATTCTTTGGATATTTCAATGTTTAATTCGACGGATAATTGAGTGGATAATTCTTTGGATATTTCAGTGTTTAATTCGATTGATAATTGTGTGGTTAATTCTTTGGATATTTCAGTGTTCAATTCGATGAATAACAGAGATGATAATACCTTGCATATTTCAGTGTTTAATTCTATAGATAATTGAGTGGATAATTCTTTGGATATATCAGTGTTTAATTTGATTGATATTTGTGTGGCTAATTCTATGGATATTTCAGTGTTCAATTCGATGGATAATAGAGATGACAATTCTTTGCCTATTTCAGTGTTTAATTCTATAGATAATTGAATGGATAATTCTTTGGATATTTCAGTGTTTAATCCTGTAGGTAATTGAGAGGATAATTCTTTGGATATTTCAGTGTTTATTTCTATAGATAGTTGAGATAATAATTCTTTGCATTGTTCAGTGTTTAACTCTTTAGATAATTATATGGATAATTCTTTGGACATTTCAGTTTTTAATCTGCAGATAATTGTGAGGATAATTCTTTGTATATTTCATTGTTTAATTATATAGATATTGTGAGGATAATTCCTTGGATATTTCAGTGTTTAATTGGATGGATAATTGAGTGGATAATTCTTTGTAGATTTCAGTGTTAAATTCGATGTATAATTGTTTGGATTATTCTTTGTAAATTTCAGTGTTTTATTATATAGATATTGTGATGGTTATTTTTTGGATATTTCACTGCTAAATTCGATGCAGAATTGATAGTATAATTCACTGTACATTTCAGTGTTTAATTCTGTAGAGAATTGTGTTTATTTATATATAGATAAATGAGTGGATAATTATTTGTTTATTCATTGTTAAATTCGATGGAAACTTGTGTTGGTAATTCTTTGGATATTTCAGTGTTTTATTATATAGATATTTTGAGGATAATTATTTGAAACATTCAGTGTTTCATTCTATAGATAAGTGTCTGGATAATTCTTTGGATATTTCAGTGTTTAATTCTATAGATAATTGAGATAATAACTCTTTGTATAGTTCAGTGTTTAATTCTTTAGATAATTATATTGAAACCTCATTGGATATTGCAAAGTTTAATTCAATGAATAATTAAGAGGATAATTCTATGAATATTTCAGTGTTTAATTTCGATGGACAATTGAGTTGATAATTAATTGTATATTTCTGTGTCTAATTCTATAGATATTGTTAGGATAATTCCTCAGGTATTTCAGTGTTTAATTCTATACAGAATTGAGAGGATAATTATTTGTAGATTTCAGCATTAAATTCGATGAATAACTGCGTGGATTATACTTTGGATATTTCACTGTTTAATTCGATGGAAAATTGAGAGGATAATTCTTTGGATATTTCAGTGTTTAATTATATAATTAATTGCATAGATAAACCTTTGGATACTTCAGTGTTTAATTTGGTGCATAATTGAGAGTATAATTCCTTGTACATTTCAGTGCTTATATCTGTAGATAATTGTGTTTAATTGTATAGATAATTGAGTGGATAATTATTTGGATATACAGTGTTTAATTCGCTGGAAAATTGTGTTGGGAGTTCTTTGGATATTTCAATGTCTACTGTAATAGATATTGTAAGGATAATTCTTTGGATATTGCAGTGTTTAATTCGATGGACAATTGAGTAGATTATTATTTGTATATTTCAGTGTTCAATTCTATAGATATTGTTAGGATAATTCTTTGGATATATCAATGTTTAATTCTATAGATAATTGAGAGGATAATTCTTTGGATATTTCAGTGTTTAATTCTATAGATAATTGAGAGGATAATTCTACAGATATTTCAGTTTTTAATTCTATAGATAATTGAGAGGATAATTCTTCAGACATTTCAGTGTTTAATTCTATACAGAATTGAGAGAATAATTCCTCAGATATTACAGTGTTTAATTCTATAGATAATTGAGAGGATAATTCTTCAGATATTTCCGTGTTTAATTCTATACAGAATTGAGAGGATAATTCTTTGTAGATCTCAGCATTAAATTCGATGAATAATTGCGTGGATTATTCTTTGGATATTTCACTGTTTAATTCGATGTAAAATTGAGAGGATAATTCATTGGATATTTCAGTGTTTAATTATATAGTTCATTTCACAGATAATCATTTGGATACTTCAGTGTTTAAATCGGTGCATAATTGATAGTTTAATTCCTTGTATATTTCAGTGTTTATTCATGTAGATAATTGTGTTTAATTATATAGATAATTGAGTGGATAATTATTTGTATATTCAGTGTTTAATTCGATGGAATATTGTGTTGGTAATTCTTTGGATATTTCAATGTCTACTTTTATAGATATTGTGAGGATAATTCGTTGGTATTTCAGTGTTCCATTATATATAGATAATTGTGTGGATATTTCTTTTCGAAATTTCATTGTTTAATTCGATGGATAATTGAGAGGATAATTATTTGTAGATTTCAAAGTTTAATTCGATGGATAATTGAGATGATAATTCATTGTATATTTCAAAGTTTAATTCGATGTATAAGTGAGAGGATAATTCTTTGTATATTTCAGTGTTTAATTTGATGGATAATTGAGAGGATAATTCTTTGTATATTTCAGTGTTTAATTTGATTGACAATTGAGTGGATAATTCTTTGAATATTTCAGTAGTTCTTTCACTAGATAATTGAGTGCATAACTGAGTTCGGAATTCTGTTGAAATTCGTTGAATAATTCGATAAATAATTATTTTGATAATTCTGTTGATAATTGTTTAGATAATTCTTTGGACATTTTAACATTTAATTCATAGATAATAGTGTCGAAGTTTTAGAGGACAATTCTTCGATTGTTTCAGTTTTTTGAGTTTGGACAATTATGTATAATTTATGGGTTAAATATATATATAATCCATGTGAATGAATTTCTCGAAATTGCAGATCAAATGAAAGTTCTGTCCATGTATCTGTTATTCGTTATCATAATATTGACTTTCATATTTCAAATTAATCCGTGTTAATTTAAACTCATCTCTTCATTCAGTCTGGTGCCGGAGTCTGGGGGGAGGGAGGGAATTCTGCTTTGAATTATCGAGTGTTTTATCCACAGTTTGTAACATTGCTATGTAAAGACTCTGTGGTCAACAGCAGCAACATAATTGATATCAGACAGACAGCAGTGGGAAGCCTCCATCCAAACCATCTTCAGTTCCTGCCCACATGTGAATGTAGAAGCTTTCTCCACATCTATGTATGAAAACACGCCTATCCTCGTATCCGGTCCATGCGCTTTCTGCCCAATACCTGCTCCTGGCTTCCCTCCAGAGGGCGCTGTTCATGAGCTCTGGCAGCATCCAATGACTGATTGGGTCCACCTCTAACTATATCACAATGATTCAGAACTTTCAACAACACATTACTTCTTTTTCACTTCTCTATCATACAGCAAGCTCGATTTTGAAATGGAGGAAACACGTGTTCCAATTGGATCTTCATGCTGCCAAGTCCCCATTGCAGCTTTACCCCTCCAATCCCCATTTCTCCTTGGCCAGGCACAGTTCCCATGGAACCGTCACCAGGCTGAGCCCCCATTGAAATTTCCCCCTGCCCAAACCCCAATGCACCTTTCCGCTGCTCAAACCCAACTGCAACTGCTCTCTGCCCAAATCCCACTGCACCTTCCCCCTGCACAAAACCCACTGCACCTTCCCCCTGCTCAAACAACACTGCCCCTACCCCCTGCCCAAACCCCACTGCAGCTTCCCCCTGCTCAAACCCAACTGCAACTGCTCCCTGCCCAAATCCCACTGCACCTTCCCCCTGCCCAAAACCCATTGCACCTTCCCCCTGCTCAAACAACACTGCCCCTTCCCCCTGCCCAAACCCCACTGCAGCTTCCCCCTGCTGAAACCCAACTGCAACTGCTCCCTGCCCAAACCCCACTGCACCTTCCCCCTGCCCAAACCCAACTGCACCTTCCCCCTGCCCAATCCCCACTGCACCTTCACCCTGCCCAAACACCACTGCTCCTTCACCCTGCCCAAACCTCAATGCACCTTCACCCTGCCCAAACCACAATGCACCTTCACCCTGCCCAAACCCCAATGCACCTTCACCCTGCCCAAAACCCACTGCACCTTCTCCCTGCCCAAAAACCACTGCAAAATCCCCCGGACCAACCCAACTGCACCTTCCCCCTGCTCAAACCCCACTGCAGCTTCACCCTGAACAAACCCCACTGCACCTTCACCCTGCCCAAGACTCACTGCACCTTCCCCCTGCCCTAACCCCACTACACTTTCCCCCTGCCCAGGTTCCATTGTACCTTCACCCCGCATGGTTCCCATTATATAGAATAGAATGACATACAATTTTCCATCACAGAAACCGGCCATTCTGCCCAACAGATCTATGCCAGAATTTTTGTTCCACGAAAGTCATCTCCCACCTTTCTTTGCCTCACTCCAACAACAATTCCTTCTATTCATGTTTGCCTCCTGTACTTAACTAGCTGCCCCTTACATGCATCTATGCTAAGCGCCGCAGCCTCTATATATCATAGAATCATAGCATCATAACGGCACAGAAGGAGGCCATTGGGCTCGTCGACTCCATGCCAGCTGTCTTTAGAGCAATCCAGTCAGACTTAATCCCCCCGGTGGTTGTTTTATGAAAAAAGGTTGAGCAGGATGTACCAATACTTATTGGAGTTTAGAGGAATTATAGGCGATCTTATTGTTACATATAAGATTCTGAGGGGGCTTTACTAGGTAGATGTAGAGAGGATATATCCCCACGGGTGGAATCCAGATCTTGGGGGCATAGTTTCAGAATAAGGGGTCGCCCATTTAAAACGTAGATGAGGTGGAATTTCTTCTCTCAGCAGGTCGGGAAGCTCTTGCATTCTGTACCTCAGAGAGCTGTGGAGGCTGGGTCATTGAATATATACAAGATGGAGATAGACTGATTTTTGAAATATAGAGGAGTCAAGGGTGATGGAGAGCGGGCAGGAAAGTGGAGTTGAGGCCAAAACAGATCAGCAATGATCTTATTGAATGCAAACGAGTTTCAAATTCTAACCCATTTTGCACTTTCTCCAGTGCTTCTACATACTTGTTGTACTAAGCAGATCATAACTGTGCACTGCACTCTAAGTGTGGTCTCTCCAATGTTCTATATAATTTTAACATACCTCCTCTGTTATTGCGACCCATTTCTCTAGAAATGAACTCCGTTGTTTTGACAGCACGTTTTATGGCTTCCTTAACCTTCTTAGCTACTTTAATAATTTGTGAATTTGTCCCCCTAAATCCATTTTCTTCTCTCCCCCATTTGGAATCTTATTTTCCAAGTCTCATGCGGCCTCCTTATACCACCTAACAAAATTCACCACCTCACACATATATAGTTATTGAAAATCATTTATCATTTACTCTCCTTGATTCCATTCTGTTAATATCTTCTTGAATTTTGTCACAGACTTCCTCAGTGTTAACTTTACCGCATAATTTGGTGTAATCCGCAAATTTCGATGTTATACTTCTGATTCCCAAGTCCAAACCTCCACTATAAATTGTAACCAAAAGTGGCCCCTGTGGAATAACACTTCCCACCTTCCGCCAATCTGAACAACTACCTTTAATATTTACCCTCTGTTTTCTATTTAGCAGCCAGTTTACTATCCATGCGGCTACATGTCCACTGAGTCTACATGCTCGGACCTTAGTCATGAGTCTACTATGGCGGTGGAAGCTCTTTGAACGTCTATGTATACTACATTCACAACTTACCCTTAACTACTCTCTCTGCTAGTTTGTCAAATAATGCTATAATGTTGGTCAAAGATGTCCTTCCCTTTTGAAATCCATGCCGACAAGTCTTGATTATTGACATAATAAAGACTCACTACACACTTTAATTGACTTGTAACAAAACATGGAGGTCTAGTTAGTAGCCACTAGCTTCCTGTTTCCAGACTGTCTCTGGCCAAGCTGGGCCCACACCCTAGTATTTATACTCCTCGGGCGACGCACTCAGCTGGCCGTTCAGTAGTACTTCCTGAGTTACTTCTTGTAGAGTTTGCGATTTATGACAATTATGTTTTCGGATTTTAGCGTTTCTTCTATTTTATGTTTGAGCAAAGATTTCAATACCTTTCCTCTCGCCGATTTTAAGCAAACTGGACGACAGAATTTGTTTTACATATAATAAATAAAAATAAAATATATATATATAGTGCCTCTGCTATCTCTTCCTTAGCTTTGAGTATGAGGGGAACTGTCTTTCCAGACCCCAGGTTTATCATCTAGTTAATTAATGTCTAGTTCATTAAAAATCTCACTCCTGTCTATCTTAGAAGCCGTGGTTACCTTTCTGAATTCTTTGGCTAACTTCACGTGCACCATGTTTGTGACGCTGGTAAAAACTGCGGTAAAATAACTCTTCAATATTTCTCATTTCACTGCCTTTATTTTAGAGTTTGTCTTGTTCATTCCTTAGTGGCTATATCCCTATTTTCCTATTCCTATGATTATAAAATACTTAACTATTTATTTTTATATTGGTTGCTAATTTAATTTCGTATTTTGTTTTGAGTTCCTAATTATTTATATTCATTTAAGGACAGAAGAACATAAGAAATAAGATCAGGTGTAGGCCACACGGGACCTCAAGCCTGCCCCGCCAATCAACAAAATCATGGCTGATCATCGACCTCAACTCTACTTTCATGCCCGATCTCCATATTCCTTGAGTCCCTAGATTCCAAAAATCTATCTGTCACAGCCTTGAATATATTCAAAGTCTCAGCATTCACAGTCCACTGCAGCAGAGATTTCCAAAGGTTCACAACCCTCTGAGTGAGGAAATTCCTCCTTATCTCAAGGTTCTATTGTAAGGGGAATAGATAGGCATTTCTGCGGCCGCAAACCAGACTCCAGGATGGTATGTTGCCTCCCTGGTGCAAGGGTCAAGGATGTCTTGGAGCGGCTGCAGGGCATTCTGGGTGAGGGTGGTTGAGCAGCCATTTGTCGTGGTGAATATAGGTCACAACGATATAGGTTGAAACCTGGCATGAGGTCCTAAAATGTTGAATACAGGGAGTTTGGAGGTAAATTAAAAAATAGGACCTCAAAGGTAGTAATCTCAAGATTGCTACCAGTGCCACGTGCTAATCAAAGTAGAAATAGAAGGATATTTCAGATGAATACGTGGCTAAAGGACTGGTGCAAGGGGGAGAGATTCAAATTCCTGGGACTTTGGAATGGCTTCTGGGGAGGTGGGACCAGTACAAACTGGACGGTTGGCACATGGGCAGGACCGGGACCGATGTCGTTGGGGGAGTATTTGCTACTGCTGTTGGGGAGGGTTTAAAGTAAAAGGGCAGGGGGTTGGGAACCAGTGCAGGGAGACAGAGGAAAGGGAAACAAGGAATGCACCAAAGGCAAAAGACAGGAAGGAAAAAAGCAAAAGTGGCAGTCAGAGAAATCAAGGGTTTATATTAAACATGGCCAAAGTAAATAATAATTTTAAAAGGATTAAGAGTGCTAAAAAAACAAGCCTGAAGGCTTCATGTCTTAATGCAAGGAGCATTCATAACAAGGTGGAAGAATTAGCTGTGCAAATAGATGTTAACGGATATGATATGATTGGGATTACAGAAACATGGTTCCAGGGTGACCAAGGCTGGGAAATCATCATCCAGTGGTATTCAATATTCAGAAAAGACAGGCAAAAAGGAAAAGGAGGTGGGGTAGCATTGCTGGTTAAAGAGGAGATTAACACAATTGTAAGGAAGGATATAAGCTCTGATGATATGGAATCTGTATAGGTAGAGCTGAGAAATACCAAGGGACAGAAAACGTTAGTGGGAGTTGTATACAGACCTGCAAACAGTAATGCTAAGTTTGGGGATGGCATTAAATGGCCAGATGAGATTTGAAAACAAGAATGAGAATATTAAAATTTTGGCTTTGGCAGACCGGGAGCCAATGAAGATCAGTGAGCTCAGTGGGTGCTGGGTGAACGGGACTTTGTGCAAGTTGGGATGTGGGCAGCAGAGATTTGGACGACTCAAGTTTATGAAGGTTGGAAGAGGGTAGGTCGGACAGAAAAGAGTTGGGGCAATCAATCCTAGAGGCCACAGCAGCATAGATGAGGGGGTCAGCAGCAGTTGAGATGAGGCAGGGGCTGAGTCGGTGATGTTACAGAGGTGGAAGCAGGCAGTCTTTGTGATGGAGCAGATATTTGGTTGGAAGCTCATATCGGGATGAATAAAACACCAAGTTTGGGCAAGGCTGGTCCAGCCTCAGAGAGTTGCAAGGGGGTGATGGAGCCGGTGGCTAGGGAATGAAGGTTATAGCGGGGACCGAATACAATGGCTTCGGTCTTCCCAATATTTAGTTGGATGAAATTATAGTTCATGACAAATAGTGTGAAATTATGGACAAGGGACGTGTTGGGTGAGCTGGTGGTGAGGTGGAGCTGGGTGTCTTCGGCATGCCTTTGATTCAGACGTTGTGCTTTCAGATGATGTCGCTGATGGGCAGCATGAAGATGATAAATAGGAGGAGTCCAGAGGTAACGGTGCGGGAGTGGGAAGATAATCTGCTGCAGGCTCCGATTATATCGATAAGATTAGAACCAAGTAAGTGCAGTCCCCTGCAGCTGGCAGAGGCTGGAGAAGCATTGGAGGAGAATTGTCTGGACAAAGGATGCAGACAGGTCGTGAAGGAAGAGGGGGGATAGATTACCACAGTCACAGTCACATAGGATGCCATTTGTGACTTTGTTAAGGGCCGTTTATGTACTGGGGCAGCGGGTGACACCAGATTTGAGGGGTTCAAACATGGAATTCTGTGAAAGATGGGCACGGATTGGGAGGAGACAGCACGATCAAGGACGGGGTAAGGAATGGAAGGTTGGAGATTGGGCGGTAGTTGGCAAGGACAGAGGCTTCAAGGTTGTTTTTTGAGCAGGTGCTGATGACGGCGGATTTGAAGGGGAGGGGACAGTATGTGGTGAGAGAGAACTGTTAACAATATCAGCTAACATGGGGGCCAGGAAGTGAAGTTGGGTGGTCAGCAGTTTGGTTGGAATAGGATCGAGCGAGCAGTAGGTGGGTCTCATAGACAAGTTGAGCTCGTAGAGGGCATGAGGGGAGCTATGAGAGAAATTGGATAACGATGCGAGTTCAGATTAGATGGCAGATGGCAGCCACCAGTGCGTGAATGATTTCCTATTAATCAGTGCAATAATAACTTGAAAGTTCACTCAAAACAATTTGAATAATGAGGGTTTTACTGCGACTCTGAGTGGAAACAAATCTCACTAATCTTTGTATCTCTTGCAGTTAACTTGGTGGCGATTGTGATCCTGTCCCGAGGAAAGTGCGGTCTCTCCAAATGTATCACTCGCTACCTGGTGGCCATGGCAACGGCCGATCTCCTGGTTGTTTGTACGGATGTAATATTAAGCTGCATTGTTGAAATTTATTTCCCCGTTTCATTCTTGACCATTACCCCCGTGTGCTGTCTGAATATAGTCCTGGTTTGTGCAGCCACAGCGGCCTCGGTCTGGTTCACAGTGGTTTTCACCTTCGATCGATTTGTGGCCATTTGTTGTTCGAAGCTGAAAGCAAAATATTGCACCGAGAAAACGGCGGCTGTCGTTATCGGGGTGGTGAGTGCGCTGGGATGTTTAATAAACATTCCCTGGTACTTTATATTTGACCCTGAATATAAAATGGAGAACGTACCCCGGGGTTGTGCCTGGAAACCCACCTTTCTTACTTCACCCGCGTGGGCAGCGTTTGACGTCTTTAATCTTACTTTAATCCCTTGTGTCCCATTCGTTCTGATTTTGTTGCTCAATGTTCTCACCGCTAGACACATTTTAGTGTCCAGTCGAGTCCGCAGGGGACTCCGGGGCCTCGGCAATGCAGAGAATCACAAGGATCCAGAGATGGATAACCGAAGGAAATCCATCGTTTTGCTCTTCAGTATATCGGGCAGTTTTATTTTGTTCTGGACGACCATGGTTGTTTATTTTCTGTTTGTCCGTATTACCGTCTTTGATTATGATGATGTTAAGGACATTAAATCGGTGGGATTCATGCTTCAGGTTCTCAATTGCTGCACAAACACATTTATTTATGTGCTGACCCAGGATAAATTCAGAGAGGAGTTAAAGAATGGGGTAAAATATCCACTGCATTCAATTGCAAAAGTATTTAAATAAGTGAAATAGCTGAAGTGTTTCCCACACAATATTTATCGGCGATTGCAATAGAGCTCAAAACATGTTTAATGGTTCAATCGATATTGGTACAACATTTTAAGCAAAGTTGCAAATCGATGCTTGCTGTAATATATTCTCCTTAATAAACTGTGTTATGTACCGTCACAGATGTGATTCTTATGTTAAAACTTTTCCTGTTATTAACTGTGAAAATTAAAATAAACGAAGACTGAACATGCCCAGGTAATTCAGCTTCTCTTCTGATGGGAACAATTGTTCTAATGATACACGATGCTGCATCATTCTTCCAGCGGACACTAAATCCATCCAATAAATCATCGTGTGCAACATTAATAATCACCTGGGCATGTTCAGCCCATATCAGGCCAGCCAAAGAAACTGGAGACAAGCATGGCCCGTAAGAGTGTTGTGTAAAAAGGAAGATTGTCAATTGCAGCCACTTTCCTCTCAATGCAGCAAACAATATCTGAAATGTACTGCCTTACGACCTTCCACAAGATCTGAGACACTTCCTTCACCAGCAAGTCTTACTTTACCTAATATCTTTAACCAGCAAGACGCAGTTGAAGGCTCTTGTGACAGATATTCTGTTACCAATACACGTTTTCACCCAATGAATGAATGCGCTATGAATCCAGAGATGTATCACGTATTATTTTTGATCAGTTTCACTCGAGCAACTTTCTTCTATCATGAGAACTAGCCTAAAAGCAAAGACAAGGTAGAATTAACCTCACTCCCCATGGGTTGTGCTCTAAAAACCCACCTGCAAACTAAGATGCTTGTGCTCGCTCGATGAGGCAAGAGGCCTGTGCTGAAAATGCAAACAATAAGAGCTATGAAGGAGACGTTCATAAACGTCTAATACCAGGTATATCAGAATCATTACTTATATTGTACATGTAATAGTGGTTCAAATTACACTTAACATTACCTATAACTCAACGTTGCTGTTTTAATTGAGGGACTCAATTCCGATATCGGTTTACAGGCTTAATCAGATCTAATCCAATCATATGCATTTGATCAAAACTACCACTTTTTTTTTACCTTTTTCTCTTAACATTATTTAGGATGTGATAACAGGGCACTTAGAAAATCATAATATGATTAGGCAGGCTCAACATGGTTTTTTGAAAGGGAAATTGTGTTTAGCAAATTTATTGTAGTATATTGAAGATGCAGCAAGCAGGGTAGATGAAGTGGAAGCAGTGGATGTACTATATTTGGATATCCAACAGTCATTCGATAAGGAGCCACTTTAAAGAATGTTATGGAAGATAAAGACTTATTAGGTCGGGGTAAATTACTGGCATGGTTAGAGGATTGATTAACGGGCAGAAAACAGAGAGCAGGGTTAACCGGGTCATTTTTCCGGTTGACAGGCTATAATTATTGGGGTGCCGCAAGGATTATTGTTTGGGCCTCAATTATTTACAATCTAAATTAATGATATACATGAAGGGGCCGAATGTAATGTACTCAATTTTCATGACGATAGAAAGCTAGGTGGGAAAGTAAGTTGTGTGGAAGATACAGAGATCCTGCAAAGTGATATAGACAGGTTATGCAATTGGGCAGTATAATGTGAGGAAATGTGAGGTTATTCACTTTGGTAGGAAGAATAGAAAAAGGGAATACGTTTTAACTGGTGCCAAAATATTGAATGTTGAAGTTCAGAGAGATATAGGTGTTATCGAACAGGAACCTTAGAAGGTCAGCATGCAGGTACAGCAAACAATTAGGAAGGCAAATAGCTTGTTGGTCTTTATTGCAATGGGATGGAGTGCAAAAGTAAGGAAGCCTTACTACCATTGTACAGGGCTTTGGGGAGACCACACCTGGAGTACAGCGCACAATTATGGTCTCCTTAATTGAGGAAGGTTATACCTGCCTTAGAGACAGTGCAACAACAGTTTACTAGATTGATCCAAGAGATGGGAGGATTGTCCTATGATTAGAGTTTGAGTAGATCGGGCCTATGTGGCAAGAGTGGAGGCGGTGATGCTACTGAGGCGGAAGTCAGTGGACTTTGTTATAGCGTGACTGATGGTTATAACGCAGAAGCTAGGATCAGAGAGATGCTGAGGGTCATTGGCAGCTCACGGCCAATGTGGGGATTGGTACTGGTGGTTAGGGAACAATGTTTGTAAAGTTTGTAAAATTTGACTAAAGATGATGGCTTTTGCCTTGCCAATGTTTGTTTAGAGAAAGTTATGGCTCATTCAAAGCAGGATGTTGGAAAAGTAGTCGGATAACACAGGAAAGGGGGGTCGAGAGAGGAGATGTTAAAACTGGTGGCTTCAATGGACATGTAGAAGAGGATCCCATATCTGGTGATGGATGTTTCAATGGGAAGGAGGTAGATGAGGAAGAAGAGAGGGCTTGGATATGGAGAGATAGAAAATAAACAAAATGGGCGTCCATAAACCTATAAATCTGCCGGATATACTGAAAACCAAAATGATGGATTTCCTTCGGTTCTCCATCTCTGGGTCCTTGTGATTCTCTCCATCGCTGCGACGCCGGAGTCCCCTGCGGACTCTACTGGCCGCTAAAATACCTCTGACCGTCAGAGCTTTGAGCAACAAAATCAGAAAGAACGGGACACAAGGGGATAAAATAGGTGCAACAACTCAAATGCGACCCATGCGTGGGATGGAAAGAAGCTCGGTTGATTGACACAATCCCAGGGAACATAATCAAGTATATTCTTAGGTTCATAAATAAAGTACCAGGGGACAGGATCTAAATAGCCCAGCACACTCACTGTACCGGTAACCACAGTGGCCGTTTTCTCGGTGCAATATTTTGTTTTCAGCTTCTCACAACAAATGGTCACAAATCGATCAATGGTGAAAGCGACTGTGAGCCAGTCAGAAACCGCCGTGGTTGGATAAACCAGGAAGGTAACGAGACTTAACACGGGAGTAATTCTCAGGAATGATTTGGGAAATAATTCAGATACATGCACCTCAATATGGGATCATTGATGACGGCCAGAAGATCGGTCATTGCCATTCCCACCAGTGATACATTTAGAGTCATAGAGTCATAGAGTAATACAACACGGATAGAGGCCCTTCGGCCCATCGTGTCCGCGCCGGCCATCAAGCCCTGCCTAATCTAATCCCATTTTCCAGCATTTGGCCCGTAGCCTTGTATGCTATGGCATTTCAAGTGCACATCCAAATGCTTCTTAAATGTTGTGAGGGTTTCTGCCTCCACAACCCTTTCAGGCAGTGAGTTCCAGACTCCTACCACCCTCTGGGTGAAAAAGTTATTTCTCAAATCCCCTCTAAACCTCCCGCCCTTTACCTTGAATCTATGCCCCCTAGTTATTGACCCCTCTACTAAGGGAAAAAGCTCCTCGGCATCCATCCTATCTATGCCCCTCATAATTTTGTACACCTCAATCATGTCCCCCCTCAGCCTCCTCTGCTCCAAGGAAAACAAACCCAATCTGCCCAGTCTCTCTTCATAGCTGAAGCGCTCCAGCCCTGGTAACATCCTGGTGAATCTCCTCTGCACCTCTCTAACACGATCACATCCTTCCTGTAGTGTGGCGACCAGAACTGCACACAGTATTCCAGCTGTGGCCTAACCAGTGTTTTATACAGCTCCATCATAACCTCCTTGCTCTTATATTCAATGCCTCGGCTAATGAAGGCAAGTATCCCATATGCCTTTTTTACCACCTTATCCACCTGTTCCGCCGCCTTCAGGGATCTGTGTACTTGCACACCCAGATCACTCTGACCCTCCGTCTTGCCTAGGGTCTTTCCATTCATTGTGTATTCCTTTGCCTTGTTAGTCCCCCCAAAGTGCATCACCTCGCACTTTTCCAGGTTAAATTCCATTTGCCACTGTTCCGCCCATCTGACCAACCCATCTATATCATCCTGCAGACTGAGGCTACCCTCCTCGCTATTTACCACCCTACCAATTTTTGTATCATCCGTGAACTTACTGATCATACCCTTTACATTCATATCCAAGTCATTAATGTAGACCACAAACAGCAAGGGACCCAGCACCGATCCCTGTGGTACCCCACTGGCCACAGGCTTCCAGTCACAAAAACAACCTTCGACCATCACCCTCTGCCTTCTGCCACTAAGCCAGTTTTGTATCCAATGTGCCAAGGCACCCTGGATTCCATGGGCTCTTACCTTCTTGACCAGTCTCCTGTGCGGGACTTTATCGAAGGCCTTACTGAAATCCATGTATACCACATCCACTGCGTTACCCTCATCCACACACCTAGTCACCCCCTCAAAAAATTCAATCAAATTAGTCAGACATGATCTTTCCTTGACAAAGCCATGTTGACTATCCCTGATTAATCCTTGCCTCTCCAAGTGGAGACAAATTTTGTCCCTCAGGATTTTTTCCAATAATTTTCCTACCACTGATGTTAGGCTCACTGGCCTGTAGTTCCGCGATTTTTCCCTAATACCCTTCTTGAATAATGGTACTACATTAGCGGTTCTCCAGTCCTCTGGCACATCCCCTGTGGCCAGAGAGGTCCTGAATATATGTGTTAGGGCCCCCGCAATCTCCTCCTTTGCCTCACACAGCAGCCTGGGATACATTTCATCCGGGCCTGGGGATTTATCCATTTTTAGGCCAGCTAAAACCGCCAATACCTCCTCCCTCTCGATGTTAATATGTTCGAGCATATCACAGTCCCCCCGCCCTATTTCTATGTCTACATCGTCCTTCTCCACAGTGAAAACAGATGCAAAAAATTCATTTAGAACCCATATTCCAGCATTTGGAGGGACCGCACTTTCCTCGGGACAGGATCACAACCGCCACCAAGTTAAATGTAAGAGAGAGAAAAGGAAGCAGAGAAATTACTGATCAGAGCTGGAGCCAAAGCAGCAGTTTGACAAGAACTGCGCTGATATTGCCAGATTTGATGCTGCATTGAACGGTGGAAACTGATTCATGGACCTGGGCAACGCTTCAGGGCAGAGAAATGTATTTAAATACAATTATCATTAATTAAAAGGAACTTTGATAAAGAAAGTGAATAAAGTGAGCAGCGGATCCACTGGATGGGCCGAGTGAGGTCACAGCACAGTGGTCTCCTCTACATTGGGGAAACCAAACGCAGATTGGGTGAACGCTTTGTGGAACACCTCCAATCAGTCTGTAAGGGTGACCCCGAGCTTCCGGTCGCCTATTATTTTAATTCACCACTCCATTCCCACTCAGACCTCACCGTCCTTGGCCTCTTGCATTGTTCCATGGAAGCTCAACGTAAACTCGAGGAACAGCACCTCATATTCCGATTAGGCACTTTGTAGCCTTCTGAACTCAATATCGAGTTCAACAATTTCAGATCATAACCTCGGCCCCTATTACATTTTAACATATTTTTTTCCACCGCTTTGTTTTGGATCTCACCCCGCCCCCTTTCCTTTTTTTTCTCTCTCTCCCACACGGCAGCTGTCTCCCAACCTGCCAGTACACTTCACATTTAATCTTGCTGTCTTTTGTCTCCACTGTCCTATTACCATCTCGTCTGGTTTTGAACACCTCTTAATGTCTCTTTTACTTCTTTTACTTCTTTTGTTCTATGGCAGCCCTGCATTCGATCTTTTTTATTTCCTTTCCATTTGCAAAAGGGATAGGCCCGAAACGTCACTCTTATTTCTCTCCACGGATGTTGCAAGGCCTGCTGAGTTTTCCAGCATTTTCTGTTGTTATTGAGGGCACAGTGCCAGTGGTCAAAGGAGGAGAGGTATCAGGGAGCGGGTATCCAAAGTGTTAAATCCGGATTTAAGCTACAGATAGAGTGAAAGAAATTTAAGGCTGGGATGATTTCGGGACAGGGGGAGGTGCTGCTGCTGTGTTTGCTCCGGGTTAACGGATCCGACAGTGTCTGGCACTAAACGGGAAAGGCCGAGAGCCACGGCAGGGAGTTTGACGCTTTGGATCTGTTGGAAAAGGTAGCTGGAAACCGAGTCATACTAAGCGAGATGATTAAACACACAGACGATAAAATGAAACTGGCTATCCTAAAACTCTTCAACTTGGTTCTGAGTGTCGGTTACTTCCCTGATATCTGGAACAAAGGACTCATAACGCCCATATACAGAAGTGGGGACAAAGTTGACCCAAATAACTATCGAGGCATCTGTGTAAACATTAACCTGGGGAAGGTATTCTGTAGTATCATAAACAAAAGACTTGTAAACTTCCTTGAGGAGCACAATGTCTTGAGTAAAAGCCAAATTGGATTCCAACCAAACTATAGAACATCAGATCATATCTTCACCCTACAGACCCTAATTGACAAACATGTTCATCAAAACAAAAGCAACATTTTTGCCTGCTTTATAGATTTCCAGAAGGCTTTCGATTCCATCTGGCACGACAGTCTATTCCTGAAACTTATCGAAAGTGGTGTAGGGGGAAAAACATATGATGTAATTAAATCAATGTATAGCAACAATAAATGTGCAGTTTAAATTGGAGACAAACAAACAAAATACTTCCCACAGGGGCATGGTGTGATGCAGGGCTCGCCCATCTCACCAACACTCTTTAATAATTACATAAATGAATTGGCAAAACTACTTGAAAAATCTACAGCACCCGGCCTCACCCTATATGAATCCAAGGTTAAATTCCTCCTCAATGCAGATGACCTGGTTCTGCTGTCACCAACTAAGGAGGGTCTACAGCAGAACCTGGATCTGCTGGAGTCGTTCTTTCAGACATGAACCCTGACAATAAAACCCCAAAGAACCAAAGTCCTTGTGTTCCAGCAAAGATCCAGACATCAGGGACGCAAAATAAATTTCACACTCGGAACAACTAAAATCGAACAAAACACTAACTATACATACTTGGGCTTAAAAATCAGTTCTACGGGAAATTTTCATCTGGCTGTGAATGAACTGAAAGAGAAAGCGAGAAGGGCTTTCTATACCATTAAAAAATCAATCCAAATAGAAATCCCAATTAGCATTTTGCTCAAAATTTTTAAATCAATAATTGAACCAATTGCACTCTATGGCAGTGAGGTTTGGGGACCGCTAACACAAAAAGAATTTGCAAAATGGGACAAGCACCCAATTGAGATCCTACATGCAGAATTCTGTAAAAGTATCCTCCGGACTCAAAGGAAAACCATAAACAATGCATGCACAGCAGAACAAGGCCAATATCCATTAATAAACAACATCCAAAAAAGAGCCACCAAATTTTGGAAACACCTAAAAATGAGCATCCCCCACTGCTATCATTACGAAGCCCTGAAATGCCAAGAGAGGACCATAAAGAAGAATACCCTCTGTCAACTAGTCCTGGGACTCAGTGAAGTAACTACTAACACTACTAACAATAACCAGCCCCAGGACAGTGACAGCGTAACAGAAAGAATTCGACCCAACACAATCGTCACTAAGCAAAAGGAAAAACATCTGTCATATTGGGCAGAAACAACAAAAACTCAAAACAAACTCAATTGCTACTTGGCCCTAAACAGACAATACAAAATGGCTGATTACCTGACCATGATAAAGGATAGCAAACTGAGAAAAACCTTGACAATGTGCAGACTTAGTGAACATAGCCTGGCCATCGAAAAAGGTAGACACAGGCAGACCAGCTACGAGGAGAGGACAGGATATGCTCTCACTGCAGTCAGGGAGTGGTGGAGACAGAGATGCACTTCCTCACAGCTTGTAGAAAATATCAGGGCATAAGGGAGAATTTCTACCCAAAATTCACAAAAACATGCTCGAAATTCAGAAATTTGAATGACGACCAAAAACTCCCATACCTACTAGGGGAAGAGAGAAATTGTGTAACCTTAGCGGCACACTATCTTAAAGCTTGCCATAAACAGAGGGACAACCAGTAAATCTAAGAAAAGAGTGTATACAAATTATATGAATGTATATTTATACACTCAGGGATATATCTGTTTATACACTGTATGGATAGAGCTGTGTTTGTGTTCAACCATGAATGTTTTTCGATGCTTTGGCAACATAAGATGTACCTTGTCATGCCATTAAAGCGATTTGAATTGAATTGAATTGAGTGAGATTGGGAGGGAAACCAGGAAAAGGACACGGGGGAGCTGGAGGGGTGTCAAGAGCAGAGGGTTTGGGAATGCGGACAAACTGAAGAAACGGGTGAGGAGACAGAGGATTCAATGCAGGGGGAGGAGAGGCTGGGATTCACAGGGAGAGAATACAGCAGAGAGTGAGAGGAAGTTAATGTATAGATCACAGTAACACCACTCAAATAATAAATTCAAACATTCATTTCTGTGCTTACTGGTATCAGCTTGTGGGTTTAAAATGTGGTCAAATAATTAACTCAGCAATTCAGTTACATCAAATTCAAATTCAAATATATCCGTTATAACTGCCTCATTTTTTAATAATAGATTACGATTACTAATTCATGCATCCTATATGTTAATTAATTTTTAAGAATGTGTACTTATAAGTCATAAAGTAAGGAAAAATAACATTCACGAAAACAGACAGAGGATCTGACGCACAAACACAGGGAGCGGGTCCAACAATAACATCTCACCAAATCTGACCACATCCTAATAACACCTTGAAGTCACATCTACTTGTAATTTTACTCGAGGTTTCAGTAGCTCGCTCTATCTCGCTTTCACTAAAACATATCCTTCTCGCTTGCCTTCTCCCTCTCTGTTTCTCTATTGCTCCTCTATCTTTCCGCACTGTCTGTATTCTCTTTGCCAAAGCTTTTTCACATCCGATTCAATCCTATCCTACAACGCCGAAATTCTGCTCACATGCTTCGTGCTCATTGATCCTATTCTCAGTGTCAGTTTGTCCATTGGCGAGATCTCTGAAAAATTTAATATCTCTGCAGATGATCCACGCCTCCTCCTGTTCATCTGCACTCTTCCCCTCATCTGTAATACATGGAATCAACAGAATCGAATATCTCTACCAGACAGAACTAAAAGTATATGAAGTCCTTTCTCCTGTAATTATAAATTGCAGCGTTAGATGGGACGATTGTTCAGTTAACAAAACGCCAACATCACAGCTGCTTCTTATAATCTCCAGATCAATGGAAGGGCTTCTGATTCCAACAGATACAGTGCAAACTGATACAGCATATCCTCAAAATATTTCATATTACAATGAAGTCCAGTGACAGTCAGTGAGTCCATCACACTGAAGCAGAGAAGGAGCTATGAAAGTGTCAGCAGCAATGAAGGTAATCACAAGGATCCAGAGATGGAGAACCGAAGGAAATCCATCGTTTTACTCTTCAGCATATCTGGCAGTTTTATACTGTTATGGGTGACCCTGATTTTATATTTATTTTCTATCAGCGAATTGCAAAGATTTATGCTTCCTCCGTCAATGACCCTCTTTATATCCCAGGAGCCACAGCAGGAATGCTGCAGCTTCTCAGTTCCTGCACCAACACGTGTATTTATGCTGTGACCCAGACTACATTCAGAGAGGAGCTGAAGAACGCGGTGAAATGCCCACTCAATCTACTAGTTAAGTTCGTTAAATCATTGAAGGGGCGGAAGGGTTTCAAGCAGTAGAACTGATTCCCATTTCATGCTTCATTCCCTCAGTCCCCACTGGGGCGAAACTACATTTTTATTAACAGCCCAGAGCCCTGAAATGATCTTAAATCTGATCCTGTTATTATTCTTTGTTGATCATCTGACCTATTGAGGCGGGACTCGCTCCGAAGACGACACTTGAATTGTTTCACAAAAAGGCGGCACTAAAGTGCTCAGCTGGAGTTCCAGTAAAGGCCCGCCCTGCACCGACAGCAACATGGGCAAACCCGCCAATCACAGTCGCTGCTGTGGGCCTGGTCAGAGCTCTGCACATAAATGGGGACACAGAATGACAGAGATAGATAAAGAGATAGGTTATCAATAGATAGAGAAAGGCAAAGAAAAGAATACAGAGTTACATAGAGAGATAAACATAGATATAGTGGCAGGTGGAAAGTGGAAATGACAGATAGTGAGAGCCCTAAAACAGAGAAAAAACATAGGTCAGAACTCAGAAGGGAAGAAAGAGACAGAAATGAAACGTAGAGCAACCGAAAGTGAAACTGATTGCAGAGCGTAGAGAGCAGAGGTAACACGTTAAATAAAGTAAACACAAGAGACCAATCAAAATAGGTAAAGAAGCAAAGAGTAAGAGATGTAGATGTTGAAATCGATAGAGAAACAGGAGAGAAAAAAGAATAGAGAGAAAGAGGGAGAGAGGGAGAAATTAATGGGCAAATACACTGAGAAGGCACAAAGAGAAACCGGCAAAAGATGAGATGGAGGAAAATAGAAAGAGATAAATATAATGAGGAAAGTTACACGGAGGAAAACCATAAACAGTAAAGGCACAGGTATATAAATTTAAAAAGCAGCAGAAATTAAGAGAAAGATAGGAGTTTGTGAGCAAGAGAAAACTGCGAGGAATTGTTGTACAAATGGAGACAGAAACTGAGAGAGGTCGAGGAAAGTTAAACACGAATAATACAGTCACGCAGGGGATTTATCAGCTTTCATTCCCATTAATTTCTCCAGCACTATTTTTTTACTATTAATGATTTCCTTTAATTCCTCCTTCTCCTAGACCCTTGGTTCGATAGCATTTCTGGAAAGTTAACTGTTTCCTCTTCCATGAAGACAGAACCACAATATTTGTTTAATCATCGCACCATTTCCTTGTTCCCCGTTATAAATACTCCCGTTTATGACTGTCAGGGACCTCCATTTGTCTTCTCTAATCTTTTACTTTTTACATACTTGTAGAAGTTTTTACAATCCGATTTTATGTTCCTTGAAAGTTTTCTCTCATACTCTTTTTTTCTCCTCTTAATCTATCTCTTTTCCCTTTTTAGCTGAACTCTAAACTGCTCCCAATCCTCAGGCTTGCTACTTTTCCTGGCAACTTTATATGACTTCTCTTTCGATCTAATACTCTCCTTAATTTCTTTTGTTAGCCGTGGTTGTGGCTCTTTTGCTTTTGTGTTTTTGCGCCAGAGAGGGATGAATAACTGTTCCAATGTCACAGTGTTCTGGTTGACGGTCAGATGTAGTTTTAATTACATTAATAGAGTCATGTTTAGAGATGTTTGATGACACTAAGCTCCTTAAAAAATGCTATGTTCAAAAGTGACTCCCGCTGTTACACTGCCTCCGATCCTTCCCGTGCTGATGGCAAGAATTCAGTCATGGCCATGTGATGCCGCGTTGACAATCACCCTATACATCGATGATAAGCAGAAACTGCACCACGGGCACATAAGGTAAATAGCAGAGGATCCACAGTGCGAGTTAAGAATTTTTTTATGCAGCAAGATGTTCTGTTCTGGGCTGTCCTACTTGAAATGGTCGTGCTAGCAGATTGAATGTTAAGTCTTGAAAGAAAATTGGATGTACACATGTAAAATGAAAAAACGTGCAGGGCAATGGGGAAAGAGCAGGAAGTGGGATGAATTGGATAGCTCTTTCAAAGAGCCGCCACAGGCACGGTGGGCCGAATGGCCTCTGTCGGTGCTGTTTCATTCTAAAATTCTATGATTCTATGATTCGGTGTCTACGATTCTATATCAAGTTAGGAAGTGACAACATCCAAGCTTCGACAATTGTTGTATTTGCCTGGAGATCACTAAGCTGCTCATGTGCAAAGTTTTTCAATTGCTCCATTGTGCTTTTCCGTTTAGTTCTTCTCCATCCGCTGGTCGGAGAGGCGATAGAAAGTGAGCATGTGACATTAAATTAATGCCCAATTTATTAATATAAGCCTGAGTGCACTATTACGTGACTGATTCATGATTGATTGATAATCGTAATAGGTGTAGAGCTCTAGGGCGCATTAAGTTATCACATAAATTGTTCTTTATTCATTCACGGGATTTTGGTGTTGAAGGCAAGTTCAGAATGTATTGCCCATCGCTAATTGCCCTTGAGTGTCATATAGACCAGACCAGGAAAGGACGGCAGATTTCCTTCCCTAAAGGACATTAATGAAACAGATGGGATTTTATGACAATCCGGCAGTTACATAGTCACCATTACTGGTACTAACTCTTTATTTTGGATCTATTTAATTATTTGAATTCCAATTCCCCAGTTGCATTTGAACTCTTGTTCCCCACTTATTAGCCCAGGCCTCTGGATTACTAGTCCAGTAACATTAACACTATGCTACCGTTCCCACAATGGAACATTAGAGAACAGTTTCTTAAATTTCTAACATAACCAAATAATATTTCTTTTTTCTCGAGGGGTCATCACCACATTTCCCGTATTTTAAATTTGTTTTTAATAACACTGCCTTTTGCTGTACAAACAGCTTTTATTTCACGTGTTTTATTCATTATTTGGATTTGACCGTCGCTGATAATGCCAGCATTTATTGCCCATCCCTAGTTGCCCGTGAGAAGTTGGTGGTGAGCCGCCTTCTTGAACCACTGCAGTCCGTGTGGTGAAGGTACTCCCACAGTGCTGTTAGGGAGGGAGTTCCAGGATTTTGATCCAGCGACAATGAATAACCGGCCCGATTTATTTACAAGTCAGGATGTGTGACCTGCAGTGGAACTTGGAGGTGATGGTGTTCCCATGTGCCTGCTGCCCTTGTCCTTCTAGGAGTTTGAGGTCATGGATTTGGGAACTGCTGCCGAAGAAGCCTTGGCGAGTTGCTGCAGTGCATCTTTTAGATTGTACTCACTGCTGCCACAGTGCACTGGTGGTGGAGGGAGTGGTGTTTAAGGTGGTGGATGGGGTGCCCATCAAGCGGGCTGCTTTTCCCTTAACGGTGTCGAGCTTCTTGAGTGTTGTTGGAGCTGCACTCATCCAGTCAAGGGGAGAGTATTCAATCACAATCCTGACTTTTCCCTTGTAGATGGTGTAAGGGTGTTGGGGAGTGAGGTGGTGAGACACTTGCTGCAGACTACCCAGCTGCTGACACGCTCTTGCAGCCACAATGTTTTTGTGGCTGGTCCTGTTAAGTTTGTGGTCAATGGTAACCCCCCCAACATGTAATACCGTTGAGTGTCATGGGAAGATGGTTAGACTCTCGCTTATTGTAGGTAGTCATTGCCTGTCACTTGAGTGTCGCAAATGTTACCTGCCACTTATGCCCGAAGCCTAAATGTCGTTCACGTCTTTCTGCATGCGGTCATGGATTGTTCATTTTCTGCATGTTACTGATACCTCTGGAACAGTCATCAAAAATTGCATGTCAGTTCTGAAGATGTAGAAGCATTCAAAATCAGAGAGCCTACTGCCTTCCAACAGTGTTTCCATTGATTGACGGATGCCTTTCTGGTACAGAACACATTGAACTTGCTGTATTACAATAAGATAAATGTAGAAACCTCGGCTGCCCCGTGTCCTAACACGCAGCAAATTCCCTTCACCCATCACCCCTGTGCTTGCTGTCCTTCATTGGCTACCGGTCAAGCAACACCTCGATTTCAAAATTGTCATCTTTTTCTTCAAAACCCTCCAATGGCCCTCGACCCTCCCTATCTCTGTAATCTCCTACCGCCAGACAGCTCCGCGAGATTTATGTGTTCCTCTAACTTTGCCCTCTTGAGCATCCCTGATTACAATCGCTCAACCATGGTGGCTGTGCCTTCTATTGCCTAGGCCATAATCTCTGGAGATCCCTCCCTAAACCGCTCCGCCTCTCTACCTCTATTTCCTCATTTAAGACGCTCCTTAAAACCTACCACTTTGACCAAACTTTTAATCATCTGCCCTAATTTCTTCTTATGTGGCTTGCTGTCAGTTTTTGTTTGTTTTATCGCACTCCTGTGAAGCACCTTGGGACGTTTTACTTAGTTAAAGGCGCAATATATATATATATATATATGCACAAGTTGTTGTTGTAGCTTCCTTAAATGAATTCCCTTGCGCAGGAAATGCAACACATGCCCTTATACCAGTCCCTTCCCACTGCCCAGGGCCCCAAACACCCCTTGCAGGTGATACAGCGATTTACTTGCAATTCTTGCAATTTAGTATACTGTATTCGCTGCTCACGATGCAGTCTCCTCTACCTTGGGGAGATCAAACACAGATTGGGTAAGCGCTTTGATGGAACACCTCCATTCAGTCCGTAAGGGGGATCGTGAGCTTTCAGTCGCCTGTCACTTTAAGTCTCCACTCCACTCCGACTCACACCTCATGGTTTACCGCCTTTTGCACTGTTCCAATGAAGCTCAACGTAAGCTTGAGGAACAGCACCTCAATCTTTCGATTAGGCACTTTACAGCCTTTTGGACTCAACATAGTTTTCAACAATTTCAGATAATAGACTCTGCCCCTATCTTTATTTCATTTATGTTTTTCTCTCTCTCACATGGCAGCTGTCCTTCATTCTGCCATTGCCATTTACCCTTCATCTGGAGCCATCTTTTGTTTCTTAACTTGACCCATTGTCATCTACTTTTGCCTTGCACCATCCTTCCTTTTGTCTCTTAATCTCTCCTGCCTTCCATCCTATCACAGACCTTCCCTTTTGTTCTTTCCTCCCCTCCCCCCTGCCCCCTCCCCCTGGCCCTACACTTCCATCTCCAACCTTATGCCAGTTCTGACGAAGGGTCATCGACCTGAAACGTTAACTCTGTTTCTCTCTCCACAGATGCTGCCTGACCGGCTGAGTATTTCCAGCATTTTCTGTTTTTATTTCAGATTTCCAGCATCCGCAGTATTTTGGTTTTGTATCACGATTGATTTAGTTGAAAACACGGTTGCCTTCTCTGACTAATGGTAAGAGTGAATGAAATCATGCAAAGAGTTCATCTCCCAATGCCAAAAGTTACAGTTTCGGATGGGAAAACACACAGTTCAAATCCGAACGTCTCCGGCCATGGTTTCATTCCTTAATGCTCTTTTTACATTGAATTAGATGGAATTAAAAGCACAGAAAGAGGCCCTTCGGCCCAGTTGGTCCATGCCGATGTTTAGGCATCACGTGAGTCTCCTCCCACCACTTTTCATTTAACCCTATAGCAAAACCTAATCCCTCGTGATTTATCTATCTTCCCTATTAACTGCATCTATGCTATTAGCATCAACACTTCATGTGTTAGCCAGCTCCACATTGTAAACACACTCTGGCTGAATACATTGCTCCTAAATTTCCTGATTGACTTACCAGTTATTCTCCAATATTTATGTCCCCAATTTTGGTTTCCCCACAAGTGGAATCCTTTCAATTTCTCTCATATTCTTAAAAATCTCTTCCACGCTCAGCGTTCCTTTTTCTACAGAAAGGATCCCCAGTCTGCTCAATCTTTCCGGAGATGTATTACTTTCGGTTCGAGTTAACTCAATTCGTGCATATTGCTCTCTGAGTTAAATCCTTAGTTTGGCACTAACCTGAAAGTGTGTTCTCTGATGCTGACACACAGTTAAACTATTCGCAATAATCCAAGCATACCTTATTGTGCTTTAGTGAAGGAAACATACGCATACAAGAACATAATAAATAGGAGCAGGAGTATGCCATTCGGCCCCTCGAGCCTGCTCCACCATTCAATAAGATCATGGCTGATCTGATCGTGGCCTGAACTCCACTTTGCTGCCCGCTCCCCATAACCCTTGATTCCAATGTTTTTCAAAATCTGTCTATCTCCGCCTTGAATATATTCAATGACTCCGCCTCCACAGCTCTTTGTGGTACAGAACTCCAAAGATTCACGACCCTCTGAGAGCAGACATTCCTCCTCATCTCCGTTTTAAATGGGCGACCCTTTATACTGAAACAATGCCCCCTAGTTCTAGATTCCCCCACGAGGGGAAACATCCTCCCTGCCTCTGCCCTGTCGAGCCCCCTCAGAATATTATAGATTTCAATAAGATCACCTCTCGTTCTTCGAACCTGCTAAACCTTTCCTCATATGAAATCTACAGTCCTTACCCGGTCTGGGCTATAGATAACTTCAGCCACACATCGATGTTTTTGATTTCTAACTGCCCTCTGAATTGGTCAAACAACCACTCAGTTGTATCAATACAACTAGAAAGGAATAAAGCAATAACATCAAATTGATAATTACGCTATGATCTAGACATCGAATAAAATCACAACAACGGCTTATCTCGCACACTAGACCCTGCAATGTTCTCCTCACTGGTATCTGTGGACTGCTGGCCAGTTTGGGCGAACCTAGTCAAGTAAAAGCCTGACGTACGCATATTCATAGAATAATAACTTTCAGCTAACGTCCTTGGTTCTGTCCTGCCCCACCAGCAATGTCTAGCTCTACAACAGGCTCGGAAATAACAACATTGACCGAACTGGCCGGGACCTGAAGGGCACAGATGCCAGACCGGACTTGCTGCAGGTGGAGAGAGAACCAACACGAGCAAATAAGCTATTCAGTAAACCGGTCGCAGAATTATCAGCTCAAATCTGGGCATCCATGTGGCGTAGTTGGCAATCAGCAGCAGCAGAATTGTGTTCCTCCACAATCTGTAACCTCATGGCCTGGCATATCCCTCACTCAAGCATTACTGATAAGTCAGGGGACAAACACTGGTTCAAAGAGATGGAAGGTCTCATCGACAGTTGTATCAAGCAACACTTACTCACCAATAACCTGCTCACTGATGACAAGTGTGGGTTCCGTCAGGACTACGTGTCTCCAGCCCTCATTACAGCATTGGGCCAAACATGGACAAAGGAGCTGGCTTCCAGAGGTGAGGCGAGATTGACTGCCCTTGACATCAAGGCCGCCTTTGACCGAGTATGGAATCAAGAGCCGTAGTAAAGCTGAAGTCAATGGGAATCGGGTGGGGGGGAACATTCCACTGGCTTGAATCAAACCAAGCAAAGAGGAAGATGATTGTTGCTGTGGATGTCAATCAGCGCAGCCCCAGGATATTGCTGCATGAGTTCCTCAGGGAAATCTCCTAAGCCCAACCATCTCCAGCTGCTTCATCAATGGCCTTTCATCATCATAAGCTAACAAGTGTGGATGTTTGCTGATGATTGCACAGTGTATAGTTCCTTCCGGAACTCCTCAGGAAATAAAGCATTCCATGCCCCATGCAACAAGACCTGGATGACAATCAGGCTCGAGCTGATAAGTGGCAGGTAACATTCACGACACTCAAGCCCCAGGCAATAAAGATCTCCAACAAGCAAGATTCTAATCACCACCCCTTTACAGTCAATAGCATTGCTGTCGCCGAAACCCCCAACATCAATATACTGGGGGTCAGCATTGACCATAAACTTAACTGGACCAGCAACTTAAACACCGTGGCAACAAGAGCTAGTCAGAGGCGAGGTATTCAGCGTCGAGTGTCTCACCTCCTGACTCCTTAAAGATTTTCCACCATGTGCAAGGCAAAAGTCAGGAGTGTGATGGAACATTTGCCTGGATGAGTGCAGCTCCAACAACACTCAAGAAGCTCTACAAAATCCATGTGAACGCAGCCCTCTTGATTGGCAGCCCATCCACAACCTTCAACTTACAGTCCCTCCACTACCGGTGCACCGTGGCTGCAGTGTGTACCATCTACAAGATGCACGGCAGCAACTCGCCAAGGCTTCTTTGCCAGCACCACCTAAACCCGTGACCTCTACCACCTACAAGGACAAGGGCTGCAGGCGCATGGGAACAACGTGACCTGCAAGTTCCCCTCTAAGTCACACATCATCCTGAATTAGAAATATATCGCCGTTCCTTTATCGTCGCTGGGATAAAATCTTGGATCTCCCTTACTAACAGCACTGTGGGAACACCTTCACTGCAAGGACTACATCATTTCACTACCTTCTCAAGGGCAAATAGGGATGGTCAATAAATGGTAGCCTTGGCAGCGATGCACACATCTCAGAACGAATGAGAGGAAAAGATCCACTTGACATGATTGGATTGGCAGGATGATCAACTCACAGTACTGGTAAAGACCAGGTCCTATCTTTATATTGAGGACGCCCTCTGTGGTGAAGTATAGCATTATCGCCATTAAAAGTGGAATAGATTAAGGGCAGATCTATGAGCTCTAAATTGTGCATTAAAGAGTCGTTGTGCAACATCAGCAGCAGTAGAGTTGTATTCCATCACAAATATGTAGCCCACAAACCAGCATAACCCTCACTCCTCTGACACAAAGATGTCAGATGAACAAATTAAGTTTAATGCATGTCAAAGTGCATGCGATGATCATCACCAGGTGAACCAGAAAATGAATTGCCTCTCGGGTGAAGCTGGAACACAAGCCTAAATGCAAGATAAAAGTCGGAAGTAGCATGACAGCGCCATTCCAGAACCAACAAATCAGGTCAGAGGTCCGCCATCCTCCCACATCCAGTCGTGAATGTGGGTGCAAAATTGTGCAACTAACTGGAGGAGGAGTCGGTTAGAACATCCCCATCCGACATAATGATGTGTGAATGCAAAACGCAAAGGTGATGAGTTCGCAAGCATGCTCAGCCAGAAGTGTTGTGCATATGCAGTTTCTTGTACAGCTCCTGAGGTCCTCAACAGATGCCAGCATAAAGCCAATTCAATTCTCTTCACGTAACCTCAAGAACCTGCTGAGTGCCTTGGACACCTAAAGAACTATGGGGCCTGACAAAGTAGTGCTGGAAGCCGCTCCATCAGACTAGTCACAATCATCACCTCACATTCTGCGCCTTTAACTCAGTAGGTGCTTCCAGTAATTGTTGGTCAACATGGAAGAGCACTAATTCATCACTTGTCGAGGAAAAGATGTTCATTGTCAGGAAGACTCCTTCAGCTTGTTTGACTCAATTCCTCAATCCATGAGATTTATTGAGTCTGGATTCAATGTTGATTACCCAATGAGCATGCATTTTTGTCCGGATATAGCATGTTTGGCCTATCCTGAGGATGACACTCGAACTTTACAGGCTTGATGCTGGGATGCTAAGTCATATCTGTGACTCGTTGTAAACAACTATGGGACGCTGTCTACGGGACAGAAGAACGGAAGGTCATCAGAAATAGGAGCAGGCTTTGGCCATAAGGACCCTGGAGACTGATCCTCTATTCAAAAAGTTCATGGCTGATCATCGACCTCAACTTCACTTTCCCACCCGAGCTCCATATCCCTTGACTCCATTTGCGTCAGCCTTGTATATAATCAAAGACTCAGCATTCACAGAACTCTGGGGCAGAAAACTCCAAGGATTCACAACCCTCTGAGTGAAGACATTCATCCTCAGCTCGGTCTTAAATGGCCGACCCCTTATCCTGAGTCTATGCCTCCAAGTCCTAGACACTCCAGCCAGGGGGAAAACAACCTCTCAGCATCTACCCTGGCAATCCCTTCAGAATCTTGTATATTTCCATGAGATCACCTCTTATTCTTCTAAACTCCAGAGAGTACAGGCTCATTCTGCACAATCTCTCAACACAGGACAGCCCGCTCATTGCATCTTGGAGGCCAGACTGCCCATGGCATTGATTGTGGTGGGCAATACTGGATTGGAGGCAGATTCTCTTCGGTGAAAGACTTTAGTGAAACAATTGTAATTTGTATAACAACGCACAGCTTTGCTGAGTATTTTTGCTGCTGAAACTGGCTCGGAAATACCAACAAAACACGTAATTTCTAGGCTGCTGTTTCCATACCATAATCAACACACCAAGTGTTCACACCTCGTCTGCAGGTCGGATGTTAAAGTGACAGCAAATCCATCATTACAATATCATGATGAGGTTGAGTCAATAATCAAAAAGGCTAATGGAATGTCGGTCTTTGTATCTGGAGGACAATATATAAGGGTTTATAAGTTATGCTACCACTACCCAAAACATTGGCTAGACCAAACCTGGTGTACTGTGAGCAGTTCTGGGCAGCACATCTTAGGAATGATATGTTGACCTTGGAGGGAGTGCAGCGTATGTTTACCAGAATGATACCCGGACTTCAAGGCTTAAGTTCAATGTAGAGCTTAAACAAATTGGCTTGTATTCCCTAGAATTTAGAAGGTTAAGGGGTGATCTGATCCAAATTTTCAGGATATTAAGGGAAACAGATAGGGTAGATAGAGAGAAAATATTTCCGCTTGTTGTGGATTCAAGGACTAGGGGGCATAGTCTAAAAATGTGAGACAGACATTTCAGGTGTGAAATTAGGAAACACTTCTACACACAACGGATGGGAGAACTTTTGAACTCTCTTCCATCAATGGCAATTGGAGCTAGGTCAATTATAAATCTTAAATCTGAGATTGGTAGCGTTTTGCTAACTAAAGATATTGTGGGATATGGGGCAAGGGTGCGTATCTGTACTTAGGCTCGAGGGGCTGAAAGGCCTACTCCTGTTCTTATGTTCCTACATTCCTATGTTCAAACTGCAATGGATAAGGCATGAATTCTTGAAGGTATGAATTGCAGTGCCTCAGAAAAAAGCAGATGGGTTCAATCTTCATCTTAGGAAATGCATTACATTAATAATTCGGGAGAGTATAATTTAAATGTTTGAATAATTTTATTTTCACTTGAGGCAAACAGATGTATGTCTGCGATTGTATCTTCAAACCTGTTCAGTCGCAATGCCCAGAAAATGTCCTCTGTGGAACGATTGACTACATGCCTGTTATCTCACTCGCCAGATAACTTCTCCAACGGCAGGAAGTAGAACAGAACCGTTATCAGATTGGATGTTGCAAATAGGGAAGTGGTGGCAGGCCAGTTAGGCAGGAGATATATTATAATACTGAGATCTCGACATTCTTATGTGCACATTGTGTTTGAATATTTAACCCTTCCATTGTCAAATCAACCGGCATTGTAAATATTAGTTTTCATTTTTTTAGACAATATGGCAGAATGTTGTTCTGTCCCCAGGAATAGATATTAATGCCACTGCTCTTTTTTACATAGACTTTGATTGGATTTGGTAATAAAGGCATCATTTCAACGTTTGCAGCTGACACGAAATTTGGAACAGACGGAAACAATGAGCAGGTTCTGGAAACTGATTTAATATAAATTTTCAATCAGGAATTGGATACATCCTTGGAAAGGAAACTTTGGCAGGGCTATGGTGAAAGAGCAGGTGAGTGGGAACAGTTGGATAGCTCTTGCAAAGAACTGCCACAGGCACCATTGGCCGAATAGTTACTTCCCACTGTAAACACAATTTGGCAATCGAAGAGATCTACTACAGCCTTCTGAGCTGATTCGCAACATAATCCAATTACTCTTCATTATCCGTGCTCAATAATTACGAGTTTACAAGCAGTTTGCGCCACTGGATTTTTGCTCAGGTACAATCGCGTTGCCATGACGTTGTGTTTCAAGGGAAAGAGAATAGAAGAGTTATTCGCTAAGAGAGAAAATATGATCATCCGCCATGTTGCAATGAATTGGAGTGAGGAGCGGAAAGTAGACGGACAGGACCAGAAAAAGTAACGATCTGGAAGTAGAGCAATGCCGAGGTCATAATCCGTTGCTTAGGTAGCACAACAGCTGCAGAAGGAAGTGCCAACAAAACCATTTAATGAGGGTAAAATGTATCGTAAAAAAATCCTGTCAGTAGCACAGCATTCGTTTTTGTCAGGTTTCCTGAATTGTAGGTGTAGTTTGCTGAGAATTGTCTTTAATGGTGTTGCCCTTTTCTCCCTTTACTGCAACCCTGTGATTGATATATGGAACGTAGAGTCAGTGAAACAATTCCATCTGTAATAGCAGTAAGAGTAAATTGCATGCTTTGAATACCCACATATTTTAATGATGCATAACAAAAAACTCTTCCAGATATCTTATGGCTGCAATGCGAAGGAAAATTTCAAAGATACTGTAAAGCTCCCACTTCCTATTGCTGCACTAACCCTACTCTTAATTCAATGACATGAAAGCAGGAAGTAAGGAGCAGGCTCTTGCTGTGTGAACGCAGTGGCTGCAGAATTTATCAGTTCTGAGTGGACCTCAACAGAAACTGGCCGCTTCAGAAATAGTGAAAGATTTCTCCTCTGATGAGATTCCATATTTCATGATACCTGTGAGTGGTGAATATTAACCTGTTCAGACAGTAAGTTATTGTTACATCTCGGTAACGGGAACTGTACTTTATTTGATTTCTTCCAATGCTGTCAACTCTGGTTTAAAATTGTTTAGTTATCTTCTGTACAGTACGCAGTGTAGTTAAACAGGCATTACAGGTGATTGTAAAAGCTGACATTCAAGCGTATGGCTTTATCAGCAGGACTACAGTGGAAGTTTGCAACACATAACAGGGCCATTGAATTCATTCTGTCTCTGCTGGCTGTTTGTTGCAGCTAGCCGGAACACATCCTAATATCCTGCTGCTTCCCCACAGCCCCTGGGTTTTCATCTGATTAAAACGTTTATTCACTTAAAACATTACACGTGGCTATGTACAGTGCTTGCGCTTGCTGCTGGCCCTGACACTTCATCCAGATCCCTCCAGTTATTCCTCGACTTTCAATTAATATTTAGTGACTGTAATTTCTATAGTCGTGGCTGCTTATTGTCGTTCCATCAATTATATTATTAGTAGGGCAGTAGCAGCGTGCACACAACATTGGCTAATGGACAATAAGCACAGTGGTGCTGCACGCGTGTTTATCAGCCTTGGGGGGAGAACTTCGTGGTGTTCCTCAAACATCGGTTATTGAGAACGCTGCTCTTTTTAAGATACATTAATGACCTGGACTCGATTATAAAGGGCATAGTTTCAAATGGGCAGGCACATGCCATCTGAAATATAATGCAGAGAAATGTGACGTGAAGCATTTGCGAAGAACTATGAGACACAATACACATTCAATGGTTCTGTTTAAAAGGAAGTGCAGTAGCAAAGAGAATTGGCAGTTCACATTGACAATTGTGACGATGACAGGACAAGTAGATACGGCTGATAAATAAAATCATACGGCAGCTGGGCTTTGTAAAGAGAGGCACAAAGTAAATTAAAATGAACACATAACAACATAAGAAATAGGAGCAGGAGTAGGACATTCGGACCCTCAAACCTGCTCCGCCATTCAACAGCTGATTTTCAAACTAAACTCAACTTTCCTGCACTACACCCATATCGATTGATTCCCTTAATATCCAAAAATCGGTCGATCTCTTTCTTGAATATACTCGGTTAGAGTCCAACTGTTTTATTTGAAATCACAAGCTTTTGGAGTGCTGCTCCTTCATCAGGTGACGTGGAGAGATGCCTATAGACACAGATTATATCGTCAGAGAATAATGCCAGATGATTACAGGTAATCTTTCTAACTGCCATTTATCACACCTCGGCAGAGAGATAATCACAGCAATCATCTTTGATGTAATGTTTTCCTGACTGACCTGTTTGGACACCATTCACACCTTTGATTGCTGTGATTATCTCTCTGCCGAGGTGTGATAAATGGCAGTTAGAAAGATTACCTGTAATCATCTGGCATTATTCTCTGACTATATAATCTGTGTCTATAGGCATCTCTCCACTTCACCTGACGAAGGAGCAGCGCTCCGAAAGCGTGTGATTTCAAATAAAACTGTTGGACTATAACCTGGTGTTGTGGTGACTTCTTACATTTGTCCACCCCAGTCCAACACCGGCATCTCCACACCTTGAAGATACTCAACGACTGAGCCTCCAGAACCCTCAGGGGTGCAGAACTGCAATGATTCACTACACTCTGAGAGAAGACATTTTTCAACTCAGTCCTAAACGGTGCCCCACTTATTCTGAGACTGTAACCCCAATTCTAGATTCCCCAACGAGGGGAAACATACTCCCTGCATCTACCATGTCAATCCCCTTAAAAATGTGTATGTTTCAATTAGATCACCTCTCATTCTTCTAAAATCTAGGGAATATAGGTCTCAATCTCTCCTCACTGGACAATCACCACATCTCACGAATCAGTCTGGTGAACCTTTGTTGCACCTCCTTTATGACAGGTATATCCCTACATAGGTAAGCAGAGCAAAACTGCACATAATAGATGTGGTCTAAACAAGGACCGATGAAATTGCTTTAAGATGTCATCACACCTATACTCAAATCCTCTTGTAATAAATGCCAACATATCATTTGCTTCCCAAATTGCTTGATGTAGCTGCATGTTAACTTTCAATCATTAGTGCACAAGGACACCCAGGTCCCTCTGAACACCAACATGTCCCCCGCGAGAATCGGCGGGAATCGCGGGCTGAGCGGCTGTATAAAGGCTCCAGAGACACAGATAAGGTCTCAGTGCGAGAATCGGCGGGAATCGCAGGCTGAGCGGCTGTATAAATGGTGTGGAGATGCCGGAGTAGCCACCAGAAACTGATAGCCAAGTTCTGCACCCATGAGGACGGCCTCACCGAGATCTTGGGTTCATGTCACGCTACATGTAACCCCACCTGATGCAGGGTCATCCAGACTCGAGTCGACATTGGCTTGTTCTCTCTACACAGATGCGGCCGGACCTGCTGTGATTGCCAGCCAAAAAAAATGTTTTTTGTCTGTTTTTTTGCTTTTCATACAGACCCCAGCATCTGCAATATTTGACCCCTTGTGACCCCACCTCATTGTTCTTTGATGTAATGTTTCCCTGACTGACCTGTTTGGACACCATTCACACCTTTGACTGCTGTGATTATCTCTCTGCCGAGGTGTGATAAATGGCAGTTGGAAAGGTTACATGTAAACATCTGACATGATTCTCTGACTATATAAGCTGTGTCTTTATGCATTTCTCCACTTCACCTGAAGGAGGAGCAGCGCTCCGAAAGCTTGTGATTTCAAATTAAGCTGTTGGACTATAACCTGGTGTTGTGTGACTTCTTACGGCTGTATAAAGGCTCCAGAGACCAGGTAAGGCCTCAGTGCGAGAATCGGCGGGAATCGCGAGCCGAGCGGCTGTCTAAAGGCTCCAGAGACCAGGTAAGGCCTCAGTGCGAGAATCAGCGGGAATCGCGGGCTGAGCGGCTGTATAAAGGCTCCCGAGACCCAGGTAAGGCCTCAGTGCGAGAATCGGCGGGAATCGCGGGCTGAGCGGCTGTATAAAGGCTCCAGAGACCAGGTAAGGCCTCAGTGTGAGAATCGACGGGAATCGCAGGCTGAGCGGCTGTATAAAGGCTCCAGAGACCAGGTAAGGCATCAGTGCGAGAATCGGCGGGAATCGCGGGCTGAGCGGCTGTATAAAGGCTCCCAAGACCCAGGTAAGGCCTCAGTGCGAGAATCGTCGGGAATCGCGGGCTGAGCGGCTGTATAAAGGCTCCAGAGACCAGGTAAGGCCTCAGTGCGAGAATCGGCGGGAATCGCGGGCTGAGCGGCTGTATAAAGGCTCCAGAGACCAGGTAAGGCCTCAGTGCAAGAATCGGCGGGAATTGCGGACTGAGCGGCTGTATAAATGCTCCCGAGACCCAGGTAGGTTTAACAATCTCCAGTCTTGGAACTCGGAGGGAAGGAGAGAGGTAAAAAGCAATCCAAGTGTGACGTCACCAGAAAGCGGGTAATTGATTGGTTGGTAAGTATTTCTCCCTTTTTAAGCTTAAATCTCTTTGGTTTATAGTTTCTAAGGTGTGATATTCACCAGCTGGAATCGGGGCAGAGCGTATTTAAGATTAATATTAATAAATTTAATTAATTACATAGAATGGGAGATCAGGTGATGTGTGGCTGCTGCAATATGTGGGAGCTGGTGGACACCATTGATGCTCACGATGATCACATTTGCAGTAAGTGTTGGCTGCTCGAGGAATTCCGGCTCCATGTTGAAGAGCTGGAGTCCGAGCTTCAAACACTGAGACACATCATGGAGGGGGAGAGTTACCTGAACTCTGTGTGTCACGAGGTATTCACGCCAATTAGATTAATTAATTCAGATGTAGTCCATGGCCAGGGTCAGGATGGTGTGACTAGAATTTTGGCAGGTACGGGGATCCAGGAGGTAGTGTTGGAGGAACCACAGCCCTTGCACTTGTCCAACAGGTTCGAGGCTCTTACTCCCTGTGAGGATGGGAACAGGGACTGCGGGGAGGATGAACAACGTGGCGACAGCACCGTGGAGCGGGGGGGCCATTCAAGTGGGGTGAGTTAAAAGAAATGTCGTAGTGGTAGGGGATAGTATCGTTAGGGGGATAGATAGAGTTCATTGCAGCCGAGAGCGAGAGTCCCGAAGGCTGTGTTGCCTGCCCGGTGCCAGGGTTAAGGACATCTCCTCTGGACTGGAGAGAAACTTGGAGTGGGCGGGGGGAAGATACAGTTGTCGTGGTCCATGTTGGCACCAACGACATAGATAGCACAAGGAAGGAGGTTCTGCTGAGTGAGTTTGAGCAGCTAGGGGCCAAATTAAAAAGCAGAACCACAAGGTGGATTATTACCTGAGCCACGAGCGAATTTGGCTAGGACAAATAAAATTAGAGAGTTAAATGCGTGGCTCAAAGACTGGTGTGGGAGAAATGGGTTTTGATTCCTTGGACACTGGCACCAGTACTGGTGCAGAAGGGAGCTGTTCCGTTGGGACGGGCTTCACTTGGCCAGAGCTGGGACGAGAGTCCTGGCGGATCATATAACTAGGGCTGTAGAGAGGGCTTTAAACTAACTAGTGGGGGGGGAGGTTCCTAGAGAGCAAATAATAAAAATGACAACAGAGAAGGTCATAGACTTAGGTAGAAGTGGGGAAATTAAAAACCAGAGCATGTCAGGAAGTGGCAGAAGGTATGGAGTATAATGTAAAGCAATAAAAAGGGCAAAAGCAGGAACTAAGTGTCACAAAATATCTTTGAAAGTTCTCCATCTGAATGCACGTAGCATTCGTAACAAAATAGACGAGTTAATGGCACAAATAACTACATATGGGTATGATCTTGTGGCCATTACAGAAACATGGCTGCAGGGTGATGCACTATCAATTGCTACAAAAGACTGGAGATTGAGTAAGTAATAAACAGGCTTTTATTACCAAAGAACAGAGCATGCCTCTTGGGGTTGCCTGGTATCCAAAAGGGCCGGAGGCTTCTGAGCAGCGACCTTTATACCCAGCCATGAGGGTGGAGCCAGGGGCGGAGTCAGCTGAGGCATGCACAGACAAGTACAACAATACTAACAACAGTGGTTTACCACATTCACCCCTTGTTTAGAATTGAGTCCGGCGGGGTGAAGTGCACTAAAAATTCGTGTACTGAAGTCTATCAGGAGGCCTTGTAAGCCGTCCTGAGCGTCGCAGCAGCGGCGGTGATGGTGCAGCATCCAACGTTGAACCCGGTGTCTCGTTCAGAGGAGGAGTAGCAGGTGGCGGACCCTGGGGCTGCTGCATGCCGTCTACAGGGGTCAGAGCATGGGTAATGGGAGGTAGCGATGGTGGTCTCTCAGAGGCACCCGAAGGTGCGAGGTCTCGTGCGGGGACTGTGTCCTGGGGGTAGGCAGGAGTAGCGGTGGGTGGCGAAGAGGGTGTTTCAGGAGCACCTGCAGGTGCGAGGTCTCGAATGGAGACTGTGTCCTCCCGCCCGTCCGGGTACACCACGTAAGCATACTGCGGGTTAGCGTGGAGGAGGCTCACCCTCTCGACCAGGGGGTCCGCCTTATGGGTCCTCACGTGCTTCCGCAGTAGGACGGGACCTGGAGAAGTCAGCCATGTTGGTAGCGAAATCCCCGACGTGGACTTCCTGGGGAAGGAGAACATTCTCTCGTGAGGAGTGGCATTGGTGGGTGTACAGAGCAGCGACCGAATGGAATGGAGCACCGCAGGGAGGACCTCCTGCCAGCGGGAGGTCGGAAGGCCCTTAGATTTTAAGTTTAAAAGGACTGCCTTCCAGAGTGTCGCATTCTCCCTTTCCACCTGGCCGTTACCCCGGGGGTTGTAGCTGGTGGTCCTGCTTGTAGCAATGCCTCTCGCGAGCAGGTACTGCCGAAGTTCGTCGCTCATAAAAGATGAGCCCCTGTCGCTATGGATATAGCTAGGGAAACCGAACAAGGCGAAGAGGTCATTCAGACATTTAATGACCGTGGTACTGGTCATGTCCGAGCAAGGGATGGCAAACGGGAAACGGGAGTACTCATCAATTATATTGAGGAAGTACACATTGCGGTCAGAGGAGGGGAGGGGCCCTTTAAAATCGATGCTCAGCCGCTCGAAGGGGCGCGTGGCTTTGATCAGGCTCGCTCTGTCTGGCCTATAAAAATGCGGCTTGCACTCGGCACAGATCTGGCAGTTCCTGGTCATGGTCCTGACCTCCTCGATGGAGTAGGGCAGGTTACGGGATTTGATAAAATGGAAGAACCTGGTGACCCCCGGGTGGCAGAGGTCATTGTGGAGGGTCTGTAGCCTATCAACCTGCGCGTTGGCGCACGTACCACGTGATAGGGCATCTGGGGGCTCATTGAGTTTCCCGGGCCGGTACAAGATATCGTAATTGTAGGTGGAGAGTTCGATTCTCCACCTTAAGATCTTGTCATTCTTGATTTTGCCCCGCTGCTTATTATGAAACATAAAAGCCACTGAACGCTGGTCAGTGAGCAGGGTAAATCGTTTTCCGGCCAGGTAATGCCGCCAATGTCGCACGGCTTCCACAATGGCCTGGGCCTCCTTTTCGACAGAGGAGTGTCGAATCTCGGGGCCCTGGAGGGTCCTTGAGAAAAAGGCCACGGGTCTCCCCGCCTGGTTAAGGGTTGCAGCTAGGGCAAAGTCGGATGCGTCGCTCTCCACTTGAAAAGGAAGGGACTCATCCACAGCGTGCATTGTGGCCTTCGCAATGTCTCCTTTTATGAGGGTGAAGGCTGCACAGGCCTCTGCTGTCAGGGGGAAGGAGGCGGACTTGATGAGGGGTCGGGCTTTATCCGCATAGTTGGGCACCCACTGCGCATAGTAAGAGAAAAACCCCAGGCATCTCTTCAGTGCTTTCTGGCAGTGGGGGAGGGGGAGCTCCATAAGGGGGCGCATTCTATCGGGGTCTGGGCCGATGACTCCGTTCTCCACTACGCAGCCAAGAATAGCAAGGCGCGTAGTACGAAACATACATTTGTCTTTGTTGTATGTGAGATTCAGCCGCTGGGCCGTCCGGAGGAATTTCTCTAGATTAACGTCGTGGTCCTGCTGGTCGTGGCCGCAGATGGTGACGTTGTCTAGATATGGGAAAGTGGCCTGGAGCGCGTTCTGGTCAACCATCCAGTCCATCTCCCGTTGGAAGACAGAAACTCCGTTGGTGACGCCGAAGGGAACTCTGAGAAAGTGATAGAGCCGACCGTCAGCTTCAAAAGCTGTGTACTGGCGGTCCTCAGCCCTGATGGGGAGCTGGTGGTATGCCGACTTCAGATCAATCGTCGAGAACACCCGGTATTGTGCTATCTGATTGACCATGTCAGATATGCGGGGGAGTGGATATGCATCCAGCTGGGTGTAGCGGTTGATCGTCTGGCTGTAGTCAATAACTAGGCGCTGTTTGCCGCCAGCCTTCACCACCACCACTTGTGCTCGCCATGGGCTATTGCTGCTCTCGATAATCCCTTCCTTCAGGAGTCTCGCTACCTCGGATTTAATGAAACCCCTATCCCCGGCACTGTAACGCCTACTTTTGGTAGCGATGGGCTTACAGTCGCGGGTGAGGTTAGCGAACAAGGAGGGGGGGGAGACTTTAAGGGTGGAGAGGCTGCAAATGGCGCGCGGCGGGCGATTTAAAAACTGCTGGCTGCAGACTGTGAGAGGGGGGAGGGGTCCACCATACGCTAAAGTGACACTCTTAAGGTGGCACTGAAAATCCAACCCCAGTAGGACGGCAGCGCAGAGATGGGGCAGGACCAGAAGTTTAAAATTTTTGTATTCAGTACCCCGCACTGAAAGAGTCACCATACAGTAGCCACCGACGTCCGCTGACTGGGCTTTGGAAGCCATAGAGATGCGATGACGCGTCGGCAGGACCGGGAGAGAGTAACTGCGCACCGTGTCGGGGTGTATAAAACTCTCCGTGCTCCCGCTGTCAAAAAGGCAGGTAGTGGCGCAGCCGTTTACCGTAATGTCCATCATGGACCTGGACAGTTGATGCGGGAGAGATTGATCCAGCGTCACGGAAGCCAGCGTATGTTCAAGCGTGTCGATGCGGTCGTCCGATGAGGCGGTGGTGGAGTCCGGGTCCCGCGTAACCAAAGTCGGAGGCGTCCAAGATGGCGGACAAAATGGCGGCGCCCACGGTCCCCACGCGGCTGGGGGAGCCCAAGATGGCGGACAAGATGGCTGCGCCCACGGTTCGCACGCAGCGCTGCTGACGTTAGCGGTCTTCCCTTTGCAGGCGCTAACGTAGTGACCTTTCTTCCCGCAGCCGGAGCAGGTAGCATTCTTCGCGGGGCAGCGTGCTCTAGGTTGTTTAGCTTGGCCACAAAAATAGCATTTTTGTGCCTTGGACATCGCTGCAGCAGTTGGAGGTGGCGGTCCCATGGCCCAAGATTGCGGCGTCCACGGCGCGGGGCGATGAGGGGAGAAAGCGTCCATATTTCTGTGGGCCGCGTCGAGCGAGAGCGCGAGGGAGTCTGCCTTTGTCAGGTCTATTTCACCCTTCTCCAGCAGCCTCTGCCGGGAGTAGTCGGACCTTAGACCCGCAACGAAAGCGTCTCGTATCAGTCCCTCCGCATGTGCCGCGGCCGATACTTCCTTGCAGTCGCAGCCGCGTCCGAGTACCCGCAGTGCCCGTAGGAAGGCTTCCACCGATTCCCCGGGCTGCTGTCTGCGAGATCTTAAAAGGTGCCTGGCATAGACCGTGTTAACCGGGCGTGCATACTGCCCTTTCAGTAGGTCGATAGCCGCCGCGTAGGTCGTCGCATCTTGGATTAAAGTATAGACTTGGTGGCTCACCTTCGAGGCCAGGATTTTCAGTTTATTTTCATCAAGAGTCACGGTCGAGGCTTCCAGATACGCCTCAAAGCAACGCAGCCATTGTGCGAATTTAGTCGACGAACCCGCTTCTTGGGGGTCTAGGTCCAGGCATGTTGGTCTGAGGGCTCGCAGCAGCGCCTGCTGCTCAGCGTTTTGTGCCATCGGTTGATCAGCATCCGCAGCCAACATTTAACTTTGGTAATAAAATTGATGCACTATCAATTGCTACAAAAGACTGGAGATTGAGTAAGTAATAAACAGGCTTTTATTACCAAAGAACAGAGCATGCCTCTTGGGGTTGCCTGGTATCCAAAAGGGCCGGAGGCTTCTGAGCAGCGACCTTTATACCCAGCCATGAGGGTGGAGCCAGGGGCGGAGTCAGCTGAGGCATGCACAGACAAGTACAACAATACTAACAACAGTGGTTTACCACACAGGGTGACAATGCCTGGGAATTAAACATACCAGGTTATTTAACGATCAGGAAGGACAGGCAGGAATGAAGGGGAGCTGGGTGGCTATGTTAATAAGGGAAGGAATCACTATAATACAGAGAAATGATATTGGGTCAAAAGATCAGGATAATGAAACAGTTTGGGTGGAGGTAAGGAATAATAAGGTGAAAAAAACACTAGTGGGCATAGTCTATAGGCCTCCGAACAGTTGCAACTCTGTTGGACGGTGTATCAATCAGGAAATAGTTGAGGCTTGTAATAAGGGAGAATCTATAATTACGGGGGATTTTAACTATCATATTAATTGGACAAATCAAATTGGGCAGGGCTCCCTTGAGGATGAGTTAATTGAATGTATTAGGGATGGGTTTCTTGAGCAGTATGTAACTGAACTGACCAGAGGGCAAGCAACCTTAGATCTGGTCCTGTGTATCGAGACAGGATTAATGAAAAATGTCCTAGTAAAGGATCCCCTTGGAATGAGTGACCATAACATGGTTGAATTCCATATTCAATTAGAGGGTGAGAAGGTTGGATCTCAAACAAGCGTGCTAAGCTTGAATAAAGGAGACTATGAAGGTATGAGAGAAGAATTGAGTAGAGTGGATTGGGAAAATAGATTAAAGGGTAAGACGATACATGATCAGTGGTGTACATTTAAGGAGCTATTTTACAACTTCCAAAAAAATTTATTCCACTGAGAAGAAAAGGGTGTAAAAGAAAAGACAGCCATCCGCGGCTAAGTAAAGAAATTAAGGATAGTATTTGACTAAAAACAAGGGCATATAAGGTAGCCAAATCTAGTGGGAGGATAGAGGATTGGGAAAACTTTAAAAGACAGCAAAAAATAACAAAAAGATTGATTAAGAAAGGGAAGGTAGATTATGAAAGTAAATTAGCAAAAAGTATATAAACAGATAGTAAGAGTTTTTAAAGTTATATAAAAAGAAAAAGGGTGGCTGAAGTAAATGTTGGTCCCTTAGAGGATGAGACCGGGAAATTAATGGTGGGAAATATGGAGATGGCAAAAACACTGAATGAATATTTTGTATCAGTCTTTACAGTAGAAGACACTAAGAATATCCCAACACTGGACAAACAGGGGGCTAAAGGGGGGGAGGAGCTAATCACGATCAAAACCACTAAGGAAGTGGTACTCGGTAAAATAATCGGACTCAAGGCAGATAAATCACCTGGACCTGATGGCTTACATCCTAGGGTCTTGAGGGAAGTGGTGGTAGGGATTGTGGATGCATTGGTAATAATTTTCCAAAACTCCCTGGACTCGGCAAAGGTCCCGGCAGACTGGAAAACTGCTAATGTAACACCCTTATTTAAAAAGGGCAGTAGACAGAAGGCTGGAAACTATAGACCGGTTACCCTAACATCTGTGGTAGGTAAAATTTTGGAGTCCATTATTAAGGAGACAGTAACAGGACATTTGGATAATCATAATTTAATAGGACAAAGTCAGCATGGTTTTATGAAGGGGAAGTCATGTTTAACAAATTTGCTGGAGTTCTTTGAGGAAGTAACATACAGGCCTAGAAATTCAGTGCCCTTAGCGCCGATTTTGCAGCGCTAGAGGGCCTAGCGCTGCAATTGGCGCCGGCGCCGAAATTGCCTGGGGCCCTTCCGCCGCGGTAGACCGGTAGCGCTGCGCCGGCACCGATGATGTCATCGGTGTGCGCAGCGTCCCGGTTGCCATGCCGACGGGCACCAGCGCCGAAATTCAGTTGCGGCCGCCTCGCCCGTGGCAGCCGCAACTAAGACTCTGGCAACAGAGTCTTACATGACTTTGCGCCGGCGCATTAAAGGCACCGCGGCGGCCGGCCGCTTTCCCGCCGGCCGCCTGGCCGCAGCTCCCTCCCCGGACTTCCCCACCCCCCGGAACAGAAGCAAGCCCGGCACTTGTCCGAGGTGCCGGGCTCATTTTTAAAAAGATTTTCGCGGGCCGCGGTCGGGTGCAGGCAGCTCCTCCTTAAGGGAAGGAGGAGGCCTGCACTTCCCGAACCTGCCGCACCGCAGCGGGCGCCGCAGCGCCGGAATAGCGCCGATATTCAGCGCGTAGCGCCAGTTTTCAGGCGCAAAAGGCTCTCAGCAGCGCCGGCAGCCGTTTGGGCGCAGAATTGGTGAATTTTGGGCCCGACCAGCGCGACTTAGCTCCAGCACTAACTTCCGGCGCTAAAGCCCTGGCTGCGCCAAAACTCAATTTCTAGGCCATAGGGTGGATAAAAGGGAACCTGTGGTCTTAGTGTATTTAGACCTCCAAAAGGCATTTGACAAGGTGCCACACAAAATATTATTGCTTAAGATAAAAAAATCACAGGATTGGGTGTAATATTCTGGCATGGATAGAAGATTGGCTATCTAACAGAAGGCAGAGAGTTGGGAGAAATGGTTCATTCTCACTGGCAATCAGTAACTAGTGGTGTTCCGAAGGGGTCAGTGCTCTTTACTCTTTTCAATCTATATTAACGATTTGCAGGAGGGGACCGAGTGTAACATATCAAAGCTTGCAGATGATATTAAGATGGGAGGGAAAGCAGTGAGTGAGGAGGACATAAAAAACCTGCAAGGGGACATAGACAGGCTAAGTAAGTGGGCAGAGATTTGGCAGATGGAATACAATACTGGAAAGTGTGAGGTTATGCACTTTGTCAGGAAAAATCGTAGAGCAATTTATTATCTTAATGGCAAGAAACTGGAAAATACTGAAGTACAAAGGGATCTGGGGTCCTGGTGCACGAAACTCAAAAGATAAGTATGCAGGTGCAGCAAGTGATTAAGAAGGCCAATGGAATGTTGGCTTTCATTGCTAGGGAGATAGAACATAAAAATAGGGAGGTATTGCTTCAGTTGTACAAGGTATTGGTGAGACCGCACCTGGAATACTGCGTACAGTTTTGCTGTCCATACATAACAAAGGACATACTTGCTCTCGAGTCAGTACAAAGAAGGTTCAATCGGTTAATCCCGGGGATGAGGGGATGGACATATGAGGAGAGGTTGAGTAGATTGGGACTCTACTCATTGGAGTTCAGAAGAATGAGAGGCGTTCTTATTGAAACATATAAGATTGAGAAGGGGTTGGATCAGGTGGATGCGGCAAAGATGTTCCCGATGATGGGTGAAAGTAGAACTAGAGGGCATAGTCTTGGAATAAGCGGCTGCTCTTTCAAAACTGAGATGAGGAGGAACTACTTCACTCAGAGGGATGTAGTTACATGGAATATGCTGCCCCAAAAAGCTGTAGAAGCTATATCATTACAGAAATTTAAAACACAAACAGACAGTTTCCTAGAAGCAAAGGGAATTAAGGGTTATGGGGAGCGGGCAGGAATTTGGACATGAGTCTAGGTTCGGATCGGTCATGGCCCTGTGGGTAGTGGAGCGGGCCCAGGGGCCGTGTAGCCTGATCGTGCTCCTATTTCGTGTGTTAACTCTGTTAGATTCAGGAGATGGTTCTGTGATAGTGGATTGGCGGTTAGGATCAGATCAGCCATGATCTTATTGAATGGCGGAGCAGGCTCGAGGGGCCGATTGGCTTACTCCTGCTCCTATTTCTTATGTTATTATGTTCTTATGTTTTCTCAATTATATTAATTAAGAGTCAGTGGCAGCGTGGATATAAAATCAACTCAGGGTCAGAAAGAAGTGAGTGGTGCTGAAGGCTTGTTTTTCAGACTGGAGAGAAGTATGTAGGGGGTTCCCCATGGGTCGCTTATTGAGACCTCTGCCCTTGTTCCTATATATTAACGACCTGGACTTGGGGTTAAAGGGCATCATTTCAAATGTGCAGAGACATTGCTGCTGAAATGTAATGCAGGGAAGTGATGCCTGTTGGAAGGAAGAATGAGGTGAGGCAATGTAAATAGCTTGGTGTAATTTTAAAGTGGGTGCAGGAGCAGATATACCTGGAGGTTCTCGTAGACACATCTTTGAAGTTGGCAGGCCAATTGTAAAGGCTGATAAAAAGTATACCGTATCATGGGATTTATAAATAGACCCATAAAGTAGTGATGAATAATTATGAGGTGATGCTAAATCATTACACATCATTTTTCGGGCTAAGATGGAATATTGTGTCCAGTTCCGGACATCAGATTTTACAAAGTATGTAAAGGCCTTGGAAAGGATGCAGAGAAAATTTAACAGAATGGAACCAGATGAGGAACTTCGATGATGTGGACATAGTAGAGAAGCAGGGTGATGTTCTCTATGCAGCAGAGAAGGGCAAGGGGTTTTAATAGAGTTGTTCATAATTAGAAATTATTTTGAAAATGCAAATATGTATAACCGTTTCACTGTCCAGAGATCAACAACCAGAGGGTGCACATTTAGGGCAGATGGTAATATCGCCAGAGGGAGCGCTGCACTGTCGGAGGTGCCCTCTTTAGTATGTGATGTTAAACTGAGGCCCCTTCGTCCTCCCTCAGGTGGATGTAAGTTATCCCACACCATGATTCAATGAAGAGCATGGCAGTGGCACTGGTGTCCTGGTCATTATTCCTCACTCAGCCAACCCAAAATAGCATTTGGAAAATCCACCCGTTTGGGAAGTTGTTGCTAATTTGAGGACAAATGACTATAAGATGAAACGCATTGGAGAATAAATTATCAATATGTATATCTCGGGTACAGGTCTGAGAATAAAACGTGAAATAAGATAATTAACTGGGCAATCCTGGCACCGGCAGAATAGAAACAGAATAATTAGTCAAAGTCTTCCCTGGGCTGAATCACCAGCTGCCTGCACTTAGAGCAAGTGTGATTCAGTCATTGCAAATTTTAAGGTGTTTCCTGTGAAAACTGATATCTCTGCTGAAAGCTACTGCTGGCATTTTCACAGCAACACCATCAGTTCCCTATAATCCAAATTTCTCTGTGCAGAATAGTATAGTCCGGAAAGTCTATTTCTGTACTCCCATCGCAAAAAAGTTAGCACCTAAGATTATTGAACCATCAATTTTCACATTGTGCTCTTTGTGATCAATGTCGCAGATACTGTAAATTGTGATACAGCTCCTCTCTAATCAAAAGCGCCAGAAATCTTAGCTCATAGGACGTACCTGTAAATATATTCTGGATAACAATCAATACATTTTCAACAATGGGCCAGAAATTAGGATCGGGGGCTTGCCGCGCGTGCATGCCCCCGATGTGCACTCACCCGGCGCGCCGACATCTGAAGCCCGAGCCTGCTTGCATTTCCTGTCATTGGCCTGGTTCAGATGTCGGCGCGATGTGCATACCTGATCCACTGTCGTAGTTAGTGCGATGTGCCGGCTGGGATCAGGTGAGCACTGTGCAGCCAATCAGGGGAGGGGAAACTCATTCATGAGTTTGATAGTAAAGACTGTCAAACTCATGAAAAGTACGGGTGCCCAAAAGATTAGTTTAACTTTAATTAAAATTTAGAAAAACATCCCAATAATTAAATAAACTATAAATAAATTTTAAAAACTATTTAAAACAATTAATAACATTTTTGAAATTTTTTTTTTCTAATTCGGATCTAAAAATAAACTTACCTTACTGTAAAGTCCTTAAAAACAATGAAGCTATGGAAAAAATGAAATAATTTTAAATATTAAACCACTTACCTTCAAGAATCCACTGCTTATGCCTCCTTTTTTCATTTCCAAAAAGTTCAGGCCCTTGCACACGCGCAAACCTGTCAAAACGTTGGACCTCTTAACCCCTTAGTTTGATGGAGAGGAAATGCTGGTTTCCCGCGCATGCGCTATGCATGCTGGAATCCAGCATTTCCAAAGGGCCCACGCGTGAGTACACCGTCCGTACTCACGCGTTGGGACCGGAATTACTGGCCCAATGTATTCATTATTAAGTTTATCCGTGTCCTGCATATATGTAAGCTTATATAAATGTCTCTCTCGCTAAATGTACATATATATATATATATATATATATATGAGAGACAGAGAGAGAGAGACAGAGACAGATAGAGACAATGAGAGACAGACAGACAGAGAGAGACATAAAAAGAGAGACAGAGAGAGACAGACAGAGAGAGAGAGACAGAGAGAGCGATAGAGGGAGAAGGGCAGGGGGAGAGAGAGACAGAGAGATCGAGACACGGATGGAGAAAGAGAAAGTGAAGTACAGGGAGAGAGAGGTAGAGAGAGAGACAGATAGAGAGAGAGGGTGAGAGAGAGATACAGAGAGAGAGAGAGAGTGAGAGAGAGAGTGAGAGAGAGAGATACCACAACCTGCACCATGTCTCTGTGAAGAAAATAAAGTGTTGTTAATTATGAACGGTTTGGATACAGTGAATAAGGAACAAGGTTTCCATTGGCTAGAGGTCGGTGACCAGGGGATGCACAATTATGATAATTAGCAAAAGCATCAGAGGGGAGATGAGGATTTTTTTTAATAACCACTTATTTTGTATCTGTCTTCACTGTAAAAGACGCAAAAAGCAGACCAAAATTTCTGGGGAAGCAAGAGTCCAATTAGGGTCAGGACTTAAACTTACTAATATAAGTAGAGAAAAAGTACTAGAGAATCTAATGGGAGTAAAAGCCAACAAATCCCCTGGACCTGACGGCCTACAAGCTAGGATTCTAAAAGTGGTGGCTGAAGAGACAGTGGATGCATTGGTTTTGATCTTCCAAAATTCCCTAGATTCTGTAGAGGTCCCAGCGAATTGGAAGGTCGCAAATGTAACACGGCTTTTCCAGCAAGGAGGAAGAGAGAATACAGGGAATGACAGGCCAGTTAGCCTGACATCAGTCATCGGGGATATACTGGAATTCATTGTTACGGAAGTTGTATGAGGGCACTTGGAACATTTTAACATGTTTACGCAGAGTTAACATTGTTTTATGAAAGGGAAATCGTATTTGCCAAATTTGTTAGACTCTTTTGAGGGCAATCTGTGGATGTAGCATATTTTGATTTCCAAAAGGCATTCGATAAGGCATCACGTAAAAGGTTATTACACACGATAGGGGCTCATGGAATAACAGCAGAAAATGCTGGAAAAACTCAGCAGGCCAGGCAACATCCGTGGAGAGATAATAGAGTCAACGTTTCGGGTGAAAACCCTTTGTCGAGACTGGAAAGGCACAGGAAATGAAATAGATTAAGAGGTCAGGCTGGGAGAGAACAAAAGAGTAGTGAAGAGACATTAAGAGGTATTCAAAACAAGACGAGATCGTGATAGGACTAGTGGAGAGACAAAAGACGGCTCTAGATTAGGTGTGAAATGCGCTGGCAGAATGGGAGACAGCTGCCATGTGGGAGAGAGAAAAAAAAGGTGGGGGGGAAAGGGCAAAAACAAAGGTGTGGATAAAAATATAAGAAAAAATGTAATAGGGGCCGAGGTTATGATCTGAAATTGTTGAACTTGATATTGAGTCCGGAAAGCTGTAAAGTGCCGAATCGAAAGATGAGGTCCTGTTCCTCGAGTTTATGGATAGGGGCTCATGGGGTTGGGGGTAGTACTGTAGCATGGATGGAGGATCAGTGTTGGGGCCTGAGCTTTTTACAATCAGTATCAATGACCTAGATAAAGGGACCGAGTGTAATGTATCCGAGTTCCGGATGACACAAAGATAGGTGAGACATTAAGCTGTGAGGAGAACTCAAAGAGTCTCCCAAGGGATATAGATCGACTTAGTGAGTGGGCAGTACGGTGGCAGCTGGAGTATAAATACGTGTAACATTGTAGGAATTGGTAAATTCCTGACGAAAATACTGAGAGCGAGTCAATCAGATAACCAAACGATGTTTAATGCAAACTGGAGGAAGTAACATTCAAAACTGCAGGAGAACTAATCAACAGGTGTTTGCTTAAGGCTGGCTCCAAGAGGACTGAGAGGGGAGGCTCCTCAGTCCGACGTCATGATGTCATCACCTTTCCCGCCGTTGGGAACATCACGTGACCCACGTGGTGACGTCATCTCGTTTGGTCTTAATCCTTTAGCGACCGCGCTGCTTACATGCAGCAAACGAATACAGATACCGATTCACTCTGTTAAAGGCAATTATGTACATCCATATAAGAGTCCCTTGGTGGCTCTGCCACAACCTGACGTTATTCACTTTGGTAGGAAGAATAGAGAAACATAATCTTTTTTCGATGGTGGGAAACTTTTAAATGTTGGTGTTCAGACAGATTTGGGCGTCGTCGTGCAAGACACACTGACAGCTAGCATGCAGGTACAGCAAGCAATTAGGAAGGAAATGGCATGTTGGCCTTTATTGCAAGGGGTTTGGAGTATAAATGTAAGGAAGTCTTGCTACAATTGTAAAGGGCCTTGGTGAGACCACACCTGGAGCACTGTGCACAGTTTTGTACTCTTTATCTAAGGAAGGAGATACATGCCTTGGAGGCGTTGCAAAGAAGGTTTACTAGATTGATTCCTGGGATGAGAGGGCTGTCCTGTGATGAGAGGTTGTGTAGAATGGGCCTATACTCTCTTGATTTTAGAAGAATGAGAGGTGACCTCATTGAAACATACAAGATTTTGAAGAGAATTGTTAGGGTAGATGTTGGGATGTTGTTTCCCCTGGCTGGATTGTCTTCAACAAGGGGGCATGATCTCAGGATAAGGGGTAGGCCATTTAAGACCGAGATGAGGAGGCCTTTCTTCATTCAGATGGTTGCGAATCTTGGAACTTCACTGCCCCAGAGGACTGTGAATGATGATTCTTTGAATATATTCATGGCTGAGGTAGATTGATTTTTCAACTCCAGGGCAATCAAGTGATGTGGAGATCGGGCGGGAAGGTAGAGTTGAGGTCAATGATCAGCCATGATCTTATTGAAAGTGGGAGCAGTCTCGTGGGACCATATGGCCTACTCCTGCTGCTATTTCTTATGTTCTTATGTTCTTATTATCTGGAATTAATTGTCTGAAAGGGTAATGTAATCAGATTTAATAGTTATATTGAGGCAATTTGATCTATGCTTAAAAATAAAACATTTACAGAACTATGGGTAAACAGCTGGGGAAAGAGATAAATTGAATAGGTCTTTCTTGGAGAGTGCATAGGCGCAATGGGTCAAATGATCACATACTGTACTGTTTCGTTCTAAAATTCTATACATATATGCATATGTATATTTAATACATATTGCAAAAACATTGTCAAGACCTCAATTTATTTATTTATTTATATGAATTCATTAATACAACAAATTGCCACTAATCAAAAAAATATCTGGTTGCAACATAACTATTTCTAAAATAACATAGGGGATATATAGGACCAGGGAAGATCACATTTATCTATCAACTAACCAATTTATTCCATTGGTTAATTCTGTGGTCTGTAGCCGTTCCAACCTTAGAACAGAAATGAAATCTTGAAACATTAGCACACTTGGAACATGAGGAGGCCATTCAGCCCCATGAGACAGATTTGATATTCAATGAGATCTTGGATGGTCTGAACCTCAAATCCATTTACCCACCTTTGCTCCATATGTTTAATACATTTAAGAAACAAAATTGAATTTATCAATCTTGTCATCTCTATCTGATTCAAGATCCAAAGCGTTTTGATGTGATAGTTTGGGCCTTCAAAAACCCTTTGTTTGAAATATATTCTCCTTATCTCTCGCTGTTTTTTTCTGCCAGTTGTCTTCAATCTGTGATCTTTGGTTACCCGCCCTCCTAGCAGTAAAACCACTTCCTCCTTGCTCACTCTATCAAAACAACTCATAATTTGCAATACCTCTAGCAAATCTCCCCTTAACCTTCTCTGCTCTAAGGAGAACAGCCCCAGCTTCTCCAGTCTCTCCACATCACTGAAGTCCCTGATCTCTGGTACCATTCTGGTCAATCTCCCCTTAACCTTCTCTGCTCTAAGGAGAACAATCCCAGCTTCTCCAGTCTATCCACATCACTGAAGTCCCTCATCCCTGGTACCATTCTGCTCAATCTCCCCTTAACCTTTTCTGTTCTAAGGAGAACCCCAGCTTCTCCAGTCTCTGCACATAACTGAAGTCCCTTAACCCAGGTACCATTCTATTAAATAACTTCCTGTACCTCATCATGGCCTTGACACACTTACTGAAGTGTAGTGCCACAGTTGCACACAATACTCCCCCTAAGGCCAAACACGTTGTTTATAATTTTTACCATCACTATAACTTCACTGTATTTGTTCTAAAGTTTTAACATAATTGATTTACTCTATTAATCGGAAAAAACATTTGCATCACGTTCTTTTCATATACTGGAATGTATCTCTTGATTCTCCCAAATATTGCCAATTGATACATTCCCATTGTGTGTGTTCGCCATCTTATCTGCCAAACTCTCTTCCCAATTTTATCCAGCGGTTACCTTTTATCTCATCCAAGTTGACTTTTTTATTTCCAGTACAGTGACATTGTTGTTGACTATCTGCTTTCAGATTCATTTAACGGCCTGCCTAATGGCATATTGGCTCTTTTATAATCCCATATTCCTAATTCATTTAGTAGAGTTGTGCCCAGGGATGCCACCTTTCCTTTGCTTTTAGTAATATTGTAACCTAGTAATAGTTGCAGGCAGCGGAATATCTCGTCCAGCTCGCCCACCTATCCCATGTGTCAGCCTTGTCTAAGTGGTAACACTGTTGCTTCTTAATCAGAAGCGCATGAGTTAAATTCTAACGTGAGATATTTGATCACGTAATTTAGACTCACACATCAGTGCAGTCCTGAGGGAGCGCAGCAGTGTCAGAGTTACCGCCCTTAGCATGAGACGTTAAACCGAAGCACCATCTGTTCTCTCAGCTTGAACAGCGTTATTCAATTAAGAGCAGGGGAGTTTCACTGGTGTCCTAGTGACTACCTAGTGACTACTGAGCCCTAAACCAACCCAGGAACTTGCCGACACTGGCCGTCTGGTCTCACACGTTGGCAAAGCTTCCAACAACAGTGGAAACATAACATCTCGACGTTAAGCAATGTCCTGCCTTGGAAAAGGAAGAGGAACTTCAGGCGTGAAGCAATATAAAAAAAAGCAAGTGTCAAAATATCCGTTGGTAAGCAATTGAATGTTTGAAGACAAATGATTATGAGATAAAACGCAATGGAGAATAACTGATCAACATGCATATCTTGGGTAAGGGCCATCGATTAAAGCATGAAATTAGATAATTAACTGAGCTAGCCTGGCCCCTGCAGTAATAGATGCAGAATAAGTTGTCAAAGACTTCACTGGGTTGATATGCCAGATGCCGGCAGTTAGAGCAAGTTTCGTTCAATGTTTGCTCAATCTAACCTGTTTCATGTGAAACTGACATCTCTACTGATAGCTGCTGCTTTCAATTTCACAGCAACACCATCAGTTGATGAATATGCCTTGAATACAACTGCTTTGTACAGAGCAGTGTAGATAGGGACGTATAACCTCTGTATTCACATCTCAGCCCGCTGTGTCTCAGTTACTAGCACACTCACCTCTGAGTCAGAAGGTTGTGGGTTCAGAGTCTCACTCTAGGGTCTTGAGCCCATAAAGCCATGTAAAGCTGAGGGAGAGCTGCACTGACGGAGCTGCTGTCTTTCGGATGAGGTGTTAAACCGTGGCCCTGTCTTCTCTCTCAGGTGGATGTATAAAGAATTCATGGCCACTATTTCAAAGAAGAGCAGGGGAGTTATTCCCGGTCTCCTGGCCAATATTTATCCGTCAACAAACATAACAAAAACAGATTATCTAATCATTATCACATTGCTGCTTGTGGGACCTTGCTGTGCACAAAATGGCTGCCGTGTTTCCTACAATACAACAGTGATTTCCCTTCAAATGTACTTCATTGGCTGTAAAGTGCTTTGAGACGTGCGATGGTCATGAAAGGTGCTATATAAATGCAAGTCATTCTTTTCATTCAATTTTCCCGCTGTCTTCTTTGCAGAAAAATCAGTGCCGCAGGAGCGATAAATTAATAATACAGCTCCCTTCTAATCAAGTAGCGAAGGAAATCAGTTGCTCAGAGAAGGTGCCTTTATATGTATTCTGGGTATCAATCATTACATTTTCAGCAATGTATTCATTTTCGGTTTAATTTTATGCTTGTCCTGTATATATTTAAGCTGGTATAAATGCCTCCCTCTCTCTCTCAATGTATATATATATATATATATATATAGTGCCAAAATAAAATTAATTAAATCCGCACTCTAGTCTGTAAATGGTAAAATAGCCAAGCAATTTATTTATACACAAAATTATTCAACAGTACAATACGAACAGTCCGCGGAGGTACCTAAGGGCTGATCAGGGAGTACAGCTTAGAGTTCCTGCAACTCATTCCTGGCTGACTCCCCGATTGTCTTTGGTCTCTGGTATTTAAGCGTACAAAAACCGTGGCAGGCTCGTGCATAATCCATTAATTGGCTTAAAGCCCGCATGCACATTTGCTAATTGGCTGATTCCCTATCTCGCGTCACGTAATCTTTTGCCTATATTTATTGTCACATGCTCTTTATGACCTCACCTATTATTGTATCTTTGTGACCTTCAGTAAACCCGCATGTCTACATTTCTATCCTGACTGTGCCCCGTGTGGTTTTACTTATCTCTCGGTTCCATTTCTTGTGGTTGGTGCTTCTGTACCTGTTTTATCTAATCTTGCAAAAGCATCAAGACCTTGCGGTTAACATGTCTGAACTGTCTCCGCTGTTGTCTCGTGTGCAAGCAACATTGTTAACCCCTTAATTCCTGAAGGGTGCCAATGCTTCACTTCTGAGCCATATGCAAAGCCTCTTTTTTTCTGGCTGTTGTTGCCAGGCAGAAATGCCTTGACTACTTATTCTTACCCATGAAGCTATGCTTCTACTAATTGTGATTTCTAAAAATCCACTTCAATATATATATAGTGGGATAGAGTGATAGAGAGAGAGATACCACAATCTGCACCGTGTATCTGAGAAGGACCTAAAGTGATCATAATTATAAAGGGTTTTGATAGGTTGAATCAGGACAAATGGTTCCCACTGGCTAGAGATCAGTGACCAGAGGATGCACATTTATGGTGATTGGCAAACAAAGATGGGAGTTGCGGATATTTTTTAGTACCCTATTAATTATTACCTGGAATTCATGGCTTGAAAGGAAAATAGAAACAGATTTCACAGTTAATTTTAGGTAAGTCATTTTATAGTTGAAAATGAAACATTTACAGGGCTTTGGTGAATGAACAGGGGAGTGAGTCAACTGAATAGTTCTTTCAAAGAGACTGCACACGCGCGATGGCCACATTGTGCGCCATTTTATTATATACTAGCTGGGGGAGCCCGGCTTTGCCAGGGCTGTTTTGGGCCGGGCGGTTTAAATCGAGTCCCAGGCTTTGGGGCCTGTCTGTCTGTCCCTGTGTGAATCTGCTGCCGGGCAACATTTTAAATCGAGTCCCAGGATTTCGGGCTTGGCTCTGTGTCCCTCTGTGAATCTGCTGCCGGGCAACATTTCTACCTTCTAATAGCTTCAAAGATGAAAGTGAAAGTACTTATAAAACGTTTTTGTTAATGTTATGTAATTTTTAAAAGAGATACTAACTTTTCCGAAGCTGGATTAGCAGATTTTGAGCTGGAAGTAATGAAGCAATGGCTGCCTGATGCCTGAGTTGAAAAGCATTAGTCCCGCCCACAGACGCAGCGATTGGCCAACCATCAGGTGACAGAACTGTAGGATTGGTCAATCGTGCCGGCACAGGATTGGTCGACCTTGACGTCAGTCAATCAATGCTATTAGCAGATAATGAGTTTAATTTTGAAGGTTTTTTGCATAACACGCAAACAATTTTTGTCCGACCGAAAAGTAAATATGCTTATGACGGTTCTGGAATCGTAAGCTTTGTTTCGACGTAACACACGTGTAGGTACGCTCTATTACTTTCGAGTTTATTGAAGACAGACAGACAGACGGAATGACAGACAGAAGTATCCTATTTTATATATATATATACAATAATTTGTAATATGTCTCTGAAAAGAACACTGAACACTTCTGATTAAACACATTGTTTGCTGCATGTCTTTGGAATATACAGGGTATCATTATCAGAGATGAAATATGTGTGAACTGATTTGTTCACTATCCATGTGTATTAAACATTTGTTCCTCCTAAATATTGAAATGGCTGCAGATAGGCTACAGTAGGTGAAGTTAATATTAAAACAAATCTGCACTTTGAATAATGTAGTGAGTAATCTTATTGTTGTACTGAAAATGAAACAGGATTGTTGTGTGTTTAGCAATTAAATGTAATAATATGTACATATATATGCAAATATATTAAGATAACGTCAACATACAATTAACATAATCTGGAATAGAAATTAATTCTTCTGAGCTTCTCTCTGCGATCCTAAAACAGTCTCTATTTTTTTAAATTAGGGTTTTCAGTCCTGTATCATTGAAACAAGATGTTTAATATTGAAAGATCTTCAGAGAGGTACCGGTAAGTTATATGTGATTGCCTAAAATGCACTGTCATTGTAGGTGATTGTTTCAATACATTGTGTAATATGTGCTCCAGGCTTATATATACATATATAGGAAAAGGAGGCCATTCAGCCCCTCGAGCCTGTTCTGCCATTCATTGAGATCATGGTTTATCTGCGATTTATTTCCACAAACATGCCTTTGGCCCATATCCCTTAATTCCTTTGGTTAACGGAAAGCTATCAATCTCCGATTTAAAATTAACAATTGATCTAGCAACAATTGCCATTTGCGAGAGAGAGTTTCAATCTTCGACAAGCATTTGTGTGTAAAATTTTGGAATTTCATATTTTCACTCCTGATAGGTCTGGCTCTAATTTTAAGACTATGCCACCTAGTCAAGGAATCCCTAACCAGCGGAAATCGTTTATCTCTACCTATCCTATCTGTTCCCCTTGCTATCTTGAAAATTTCGAACAGATCACCCCCTCACCTTCTAAATTTTAGGACATACAATCCTAATTTGTGTAATCTCTCCTGGTAAATCAATATATTAAACACACACACACACATACACACACACACAATGGTGTAACATGTCAAATTCATGTTCAGAATGAGTGTGTAGTAATTGTATGTGCTGACAGGTCAGGAAGAGAGTGTTTGAAGATCAGGACCTCAAACCTGACACGAAGCTCATGGTCTACAGAGCAGCATTGATACCCACCCTGCTGCACGCCTCAGAAACATGGACAATGTACATCAGGCACCTCAAAGCACTGGAGAGGTACCACCAACTGTTCCTCCACAAGATCCTGCAAATCCTTTGGCAGGATAGGCGCACCAACATCAGTATTCTCGCTCAGGCCAACAGCCCCAGCATCGAAGCTTTGACCATGCTGGATCAGCTCCGATGGATGGGTCACATTGTCCGCATGCCCGATACGAGACTTTCAAAACAAGTGCTCTAATCGGAGCTCTGGCACGGCAAGAGAGCCCCAGGTGGGCAGAGGAAACGCTTCAAGGACACCTTCAAAGCCTACTTCAAACAGAGCAACATCCCTACTGACACCTGGGAATCCCTGGCCCAAGACCGCACAAAGTGGAGGAGAAGCATCCGGGACGGCACCGAACACCTCGAGTCCCTTCGCCGGGAGCAAGATCAAGGAGCGCACGTCCACCCAAGCACCCTACCCACCCGTGCCTTCAACCACTGTCTGCCCCACCTGTGACAGAGACTGTAGGTCCTGCATTGGACTCATCAGTCACCTGCGAACTCAGTTTTAATGTGGATGAAAGTCATCCTCGGTTCCGAGGGTCTGCCTATGAAGAAGAAGAAGAAGATTATTCGTTCCTTTAGTACCAACTTGATTAACGTCATATCTGTGTTGCAACTCGGTTACTATAGCAACAGCCACATCAAATGCGTTATGTCCAAACCAATGAATAAGGATATTAAGAAAGAAAACTATCTCGGTCCTTTGGAGGATCCGAAAATTGTGCACGAATCTAATTAGAACATGTATACTCTCTCAGTTCTTCTTGGGATCGGTGAGTATGATTCTAGTGTCTGTTAATTTTAACTCCTCGAAGATTTTTATTTCAATGAAAAGTTGAAATAGAGAGTTATGCAAACTGTTTGAATTGAGGAACAGTCTACACAGGGCATTGCTCGCTGCTGTTTTTTTTCTAATGAGCATAGTCGGTCAAACTCGACCTGTATTTGTAATTGTTAAAAGGTGGGCGAGCAATTCACAGGTTACAAACTGGATGATGTGCTCTGGTAGCTTAACAATAAATCACACAGATGTTTCTCAAGATCTGGACACTGTTCTCGTACAGTTTTAAAAGCGGATTAAAGGAAGTAAGGGCAGGGTATGTGTGGCTGCTATATAACTAATTCAAAGACACATTGTCTATCTAACTTACTTCAAACAGTAAGTGCTGGACACATTCAGAAGGTCAGGCATCAACTGTGGAGAGAGAGTAGAGTTATTGTTTCAGTTCAAAGAACTTTCATCAGAACTGGAAGTTGTTAGTGATGAGCAGCTTTTAAGAATATGAAGTGCCAGGATAAAGTCGACGGGAAATTAATAAAAGGAGGCAGTCTGTGATAGATTGGAGGACGTGAGTGATTCAGTGCCAAAATGGATGATGGTGTAAGGCAAATGGGAGTGCTAATGTTGCAAGTCTAGAAACACATATTGGGTGCGAAGGATTTTTAATGGTTACAGTAGAACAGCAACAGGTAAAGGAATAGTGGAAAATCTAACAAAGTGGAGAAGCTTAACCTGGTTCGGGAATGAGGCGGAAGATAGTAGGTAGACTCCCAGGGGTGCGGTTGGTGGTCGGAAATTGTTTCTGGGAGGGAAGGGCTGATGGTGGAAGCGTGCGAAAGAGGTTTCTGGGAGTTGTTCCCAGTTCCTGCACTTATTTTAAAAGCACCTCTTCTCTAATATCTTCTAGTTCTCATTTCAATTATCGACCTGAATCGTTAACTCTGTTTCACTCTCCACAGATACTGCCTGACCTGCTGAGTGTTTCCTGAATTTCCTGTTTGTATTTCAGGATTCCAGGATCAGAGTGCTTTGTTTTATCTATCTGCCTCAATATCTCGTTGTTTTTTCTTTCTTACACTCTCTTTTTCTTTCTTTCCTTCTTTCTTTATTTCTTTCACTCTCTCTTTCCTTCTTTGCCTCTTTCTTTACTTCTCTCTTTCTTTCTTTCTCCCTCTTTCTTTCTTATTTACTTTCTTTCCACCATTCCTTTTTTCTTTCTCTCTCTTCTATCATTCTTTCTTACTTTCTTTCTATCTTTCTTTCGTTCTTTCTCCTCTTTCTTTTTTCTTTCTTCATTTCTTTCTACCATTCTTTCTTTCTCATTCTTTCAATCTTTCTTTCTTTCAATCTTTCTTTCAATCTTTCTTTCAATCTTTCTTTCTTTCAAACTTTCTTTCAATCTTTCTTTCAATCTTTCTTTCTTTCAATCTTTCTTTCAATCTTTCTTTCTTTCAATCTTTCTTTCTTTCAATCTTTCTTTCAATCTTTCTTTCAATCTATCTTTCTTTCAATCTTTCTTTCAATCTTTCTTTCAATCTATCTTTCTTTCAATCTTTCTTTCAATCTTTCTTTCAATCTTACTTTCTTTCAATCTTTCTTTTTTTCAATCTTTCTTTCAATCTTTCTTTCTTTCAATCTTTCTTTCTTTCAATCTTTCTTTCTTTCAATCTTTCTTTCAATCTTTCTTTCTTTCTTTCAACCTTTCTTTCTTTCTTTCAATCTTTCTTTCAATCTTTCACACTTTCTTTCAATCTTTCCTTCAATCTTTCTTTCTTTCTTTCAATCTTTCTTTCAATCTTTCTTTCAATCTTTCTTTCAATCTTTCATTCTTTCAATCTTTCAATCTTTCTTTCTCTTTCTTTCTCTCTTTCTCTCTCTCTTTCTCTCTCTCTTTCTCTCTCTCTTTCTCTCTGTTTATTTATTGCTCTGTGTCTATATCGATGTGTGCATCTATCACCTTTTGCACTATTCGACAGGTTGTTCCCCTGTGTCTATTCCCGTGAGCTATTTGACTGGCAGTCTGGACCCGAGCCGTTCATTTCTTTTTCCACTTCCTCTCCCCTTTTTCTTTTCTCGCTATCCCTCCATGACCGTGCCCTCCTGTTGTTCTGCCTCCTTCCCTCTCTCCACTTTCGGATAGTCTACCCTCCCAAATCCCTACTACAATCCAACATAAAGAATAAGGGAAGTCATCCATTCCTTTTTATGACAACTTGACTAATGTTAACCCAGTGCCCTAATAAGTGACTTCAGTCTGTGTTGTAATCTCGGTTACTACAGCAACGTTCCTATCATATCCATTATCTCCAAATCAATAACAAAGGCAATTAACAAAACAAAATATCTCGGTATTTTGGAGGATCCGAACAGTGTGCACGAATCTAATTAGAACATGCTTACTCTCTCAGTTGCTCTTGTGATCAGTGGCCATGGGTGTACTGTCTGGCAACATTAACTACTCGAAGATCTTTGTTGCTTGAAATGAGGAACTGCCGACACAGGGTTCAGCACACAGCTGTTTTTTCTCTAAAGTGCATATTTGATCATATTCGACATTTCTTTGACATTTTAAATACATGAAGTAGCAATTCACAGGATACAAACTGGATGATGTGCTCTAGTAGCTTAAAATATAAATCGCACAGATGTTTCTCATGATCTGGACAATCTTATCGTACAATCTAAAAGCTGATTAAAGGAAGAAAGCAGAAGGTATGTGAGGCTGCTATAGACATACGTCAAAGACACATTGGCCCTGTATTTCTGTTTCGGTGGCTTTGTGCGTGCGGATGTCTCCGATCAGGAAAAATCCACGCATTAACCTGTTGGCTCTGTAGGTGCCGAGGATTGCGATCCTGGGTCTCTCCACTACAAAATGCGAGGAGGACCATGTATTCCAGGGACTCATGTCGTTCGGAGGCTTGCCCTGTTCAAAGTGCAGAGGCTTGTCCTGGATCGGCAATCTGGCAGACGGAAGGTAGTTAGACTCCCAAGGGGGAAGGATATTTAATATAAATGCTCTTCATCTCTATTATCTGCTACTTCTCATTACATTTATATACCTAAAACTTTAACTCTCTCTCTCTCTCTCTCTCTCTCTTTCTTTCTTTCTTTCTTTCATTCTCTCTTGACAAATGTTTGAGGAGGTTGGGCCTATACCCATTGGAGTTTAGAAGAATGAGAGGTGATCTTATTGAAACATATAAGGTTCTGAGTGGGATTGCCAGGTTGGATGCTGAGAGGATGTTTCCCCTAATGGGGGTATCTAGAAATAGGGGGCATAGTTTCAGAATAAGGGGTCGCCCATTTTAGACGGAAATGAGGAGGAATTTCTTCTCTCAGAGGGTCGTGAATCTTTGGAATTCTCTACCCCAGAGAGCTGTGGAGGCGGAGTCATTGAATATATTCAAGGCGGAGATTGACAGACATTTGAACTACAGGGGAGCCAAGGGGTATGGGGAGAGAGCGGGAAAGTGGAGTTGAGGGCAAGATTGGATCAGCCATGATCTTATTGAATGGCGGAGCCAGCTCGATGGGCCGATTGGCCGACTCCTGCTCCTGGTTCTTATGTTCTTATGTTTCTTATGATCATTAACTCCCTCCTTCTTTCCTTCCTTCTGATTCTTTCTTTTTCTTTCTTTCCTTCTTTCCGTCTTTCTTTCTGTCGTTCTTTCGCTCTTTCTCTGTTTCTTTCTTTCTATCTTTTTCCTTTGCTCATTCTCTATTTCATTCTTTCTGTTTACGTGATTATCTCAATGTATCCGTCAATCTCTTTATCCCCTGACTATCTTTCTTTCTTTCTGTTTAGTTGATTACCTCGATGTATCCATCCATCTCTTTATCTACCTGACAATGTTTTTCTTTCTTTCTTTCTTTCTTTCTTCTTCTTAGTTTTTCTTTCCTTCTTTCCCTCTTTTTTTCTGTCGATCACTCCCTCTTTCCTTGTTTCTTTCTTTCTTTTTTCTTTCTATCTTTTTTCATTCTTTCCTTCTTCTTTCTTTTTTCTTTTTTCTTTCTTTCCTTCTTTCTTACCATCTCCTTCTTTCTTTCTTTTTTCTCCTTTATTTCCTTCTTTCTTTCTTATTTGCTCTTTCCTTCTTTGGTTCTTTCTTTCTGTCTATATGACTATCTCGATGTATGCATCAACCTCTTTATCTACCTGACTTTCATTCTTTCTTTCATTCTTTCATTCTTTCATTCATTCTTTCTTTGTTTCTATCTCTTTCGTTAGTTATTTCTTTTTAATTTATTTTTCTCTCTTCCTTTGTTTGTTTCTTTCTTGTGCTCATTCTCTATTTCTTACTTTCTCTTTCTTTCTTGGCAACTATCTCTTTTTGCAGCAGTCTAGAACAAAATGTATTAACATTTATACCCACTACGAAACACAAAGTGGCATTTCAAAATGTTTTTCTCGGTGTATACGATCTGTTTAATTATGTAGTAATATAATTATGCTTGTTATTGTTTGATAATTTTGATTCAATTTGAATTTTGTACCTTACCTGTACTGAATTACAAAGGTACACCTAATTCTGGGAAAGAAAATCTGATGGCAATTTCGGAAGTGATAACATGCGAGCTCTGGGAGCAGTTGGTTAATGCGACAGGTCAACTGGTTATTGATAGGCAAAAACTTTTCATTGATTCATTTTTTTCTCTTTCAGTTCATTTCCAGGTGTTGTTCGGACAGAAAATAATATGTAAGTATGCAACATGATAATGAATAGTCAATTCATTAATATAGCCATCAGTTAGCCGAAATTAACATTTCATAGTTGGGATTTCGTTTAACTCCAGGGCGCACTGATCTAATGCAGGAATTGTTGTGCAACATCCCGCATTTGTTTCTTAAATTCTGATATTCCCCCCCAAAAAATTGCACTTATTTGAAAGGCGATCACGGCTTGTATGCGTTTTGTAAAATTGTATTTATTAACACTCTCCATCACTATTATTATATAGGGCTCGACATTCATCTCGGGCGGGGCGCAAAACGGGCAGCATCGGATCAGCCGCCCGTTATACGCAGTGCCTGATATTCAGTATTTGGTGGATCAATTGTTTGGCGACCCTTTCGGGATGCCAAATTCGCTGTCACTAATTTTAGCGCCCCGAAAATGTTAACGCCCCTCTGCTGGAAATTCATTAGTAGCACCCCAAGCAGAATGAGGAGAGCGACTAGAAGTGCCCCACACCCTTCTTGGGCTGCCATAACTGATGATTGGGGGGCTATGTGCAACCGTGCCACGCACGTTGGAGCATACCGCTGCCTCATTGCAAAACTCCTCCCCTGATTAATAGGGAGGGAACTAGCGCCGCACGTATCGTGGCCCTGCTAGGCCACCGGGGAGCGGGGTGCAGTGAAAACAACCTGGTATGCCCCTGTGGCCGCTAATGGGAGGCGCAACTCCACCTAATTTACCAGTTTCTAGAATGACTGCAGTTGCACTTTCCTGTTATGTTCTTTGTAACATCATGTTACTGTTACAGTAATTAAAAAATTGCATGTTAATTCCAATGATCTAGAAAGCGGAGAGCTCGTTTACCATTTCAGTGCGGGGGCATACATTGGTGAAGGGCAGGTTGAACTTAGGTTACTGCAGTGATATTGATGTTAATTGATTGAAGCTTTTCGATGTTTAAACTCTTTTGACTGTGCTTTCCTCAGATGATTTATCGAAGCCAATCTTCACTGTGATTCCACCATATGAAGTCATTTTAGACGGAGAGATAATAACTATGACTTGTCGCTGTCAGTGTCCCCTCACAATGAACCGTTATTACCGAAGGCAAGGTTTATTCAGAGAACTGAAATCTCCTGAAGGACAATGTTATACCTCTTATGATTTCATCACAGGTCATGGCTATCAAAATAGTTACTCATGTGTATGTTTACCCTCGGAGAATGGACAATGGAGATCTTCAAGACTGAGCAACGCTAATCAGTTAATTATTCGAGGTATGTTAACAAAACCAATTTTCCCAATGGGATTAGAACAATTTGTGGTTACTCAGCAATTAAACGATCCAGTGGAAAAAAAGGGTCACTTGGGCTGCAGTTACATTGGACCTTGGGTGTACATTTTCAAACCCAAACTCTTTACATGATGCGAACGGATTTCTTAATGGTTACCGTCACAACAAAGGGTTGTCCGGCGACAATAACTCCACTTATGATTCACACGTGAACTTTTTTCTATTAACAAGTTTATTACATTGATTAATAACAGCACTTTATCTAACTGTTCTACAAGGTTATATTATTTCACAATAGAACCATTGAATGTTTACTGCTCAGGCGTTGGTCATTCGGCCCGTCGAGCCTGTGCCAGCTCTCTGAAAGAGCATTTCATCTATTCCCACTCCCCTGCAATTTCCCCATAGCCATGCAAGCTTTTTGTGCTTCAGGTACTGATCCAATTCCAATTTGAAAGCCACGATTGAGCCTGCCTCCTGCACCCATTGAGTCAGTGCTTTCCAGATCATAATCACTCACTGAGTAAAAACATTTTTCCTCATGTCGCCACTGGTTCTTTTGCCAATCACCTTAAATCTGGTTCTTGAGCATTCCACCAATGGAAAAAGTTTCTCTCTATCTTCTCTGTTTCGTGATTTTGAACACCTCTATCAAATCTCTCAAAGTTCCTGCTCTTAGGAGAACAACACCAGCTTCTCCAGTGTATCCACGTAATTGAAATCTCTCACACCTGGAATCATTCTTGCAACTCTATCCTGCACCCACTCTGATGCCTTCACATCATTTCTAAAGTGTGGGGCCCAGGTGTGGACACAATACTCGAATTGAGGCCGATCCAGTGTTTTATAATTGTTCATGATAACTTTTTTCCTTTTTTCCACTATGCCTCTATTTAGAAAGCTCAGGATACGTGTGACTTTTTAAACAGTTTCTCAGCCTGACCTGCCATCCTCAACGATGTGTGCACATAGACTCCTAGGTCTCTCTGTTCCTGCACACTCTTTAGAATTGTGCCCTTTTGTTCACACTAGAATGTATCAGTTCGCACTTTGCTGCGTTAAATTTCATCTGCCACATTTCCGTCCATTCCAACAGCCTGTCTATGTCCTCTTGAAGTCTATCGGTATCCTCCTCACTGTTCACTATAATTGCACGTTATGTGTCATCTGCAAATTTGGAAAGGGTGCCCTGTACACAAGTCATTAATATATTTCAAGAGGAGCAGTGCACCTTGCACCATAAAGCTGGGGAACACCACTGTGTACCTCCCTCCATCCCGGAGACAACTGTTCACCACTACTCTCTGTTTCCTGGCACTTAACCATTCGTGTTCATGCTGCCACTGCCCCTTATATTCCATGGGCTTCAACTTGGTTGACAAGCCCATTATGTGGCACTTTAACAAACGCCTTTTGGAAGTCCATGTATACCACATCAACTGCATTGCCCTAATCTACCCACACTGGTACCTCATCAACATCTCAATCAATTTAATTAAGCACGATTTACCTTCAGCAAATCCATGCTGGCTTGCCTTACTTAATCCACACTTGTCCAACTGACTGTTAATTTTGTCCCTGATGATCTATAGGCTTCCCCACCACCAAGGTTAAATTGACAGGCCTGCAGTTGCTGGTTATTATCATGCACTTAATTTTGAATTTTAAATTCTCCAGTCCTCTGCCACCGCCCCCGTAGCTAAGGAGGATTGGAAAATTAAGGCCAATACCTCGGAAATTTCCACCTTTACTTCCCTCAGCATCGACGGATAGATCCCATTTGGTTCTGGTGAATTATCTACTTTAAGTACATTCTAGTGCCGCCTCCTTATCAATTTTGAGCCCGTCCAGTACTTCAACTACCTCCGCTTTCACTATGACAAGAGGATATGCATGATAATATGCAACTAATAAGACCTGGTTCCTGGGCCCGGAATGGCCCCTTTTGGCTCTCTCAGCTGCTGGCATAGCTATTGGCTGACGACTTCACATGAGATGCTTATCTAACTATTGATCAAAAATGATCCATAGAAACATAGAAACATAGAAGATAGGAGCAAGAGTAGGCCATTCGGCTTCTCGATCCTGCTCCGCCATTCAAGGAGATCATGGCTGATCATCCAATTTCAGTACCCAGTCCCTGCCTTTTCTCCACATACCTTGATCCCTTTAGCCTTAAGAAATATATCCAACTCCTTCTTGAATATATTTAATGAATTGGCCTCTACTGCCTTCTGTGATAGAGAATTCCACAGGTTCACCACTCTCTGGGTGAAGAAATTCCTCCTCATTTCTGTCCTAAATGGCCTACCCCGTATCCTTAGACTGTAACCACTGGTTCTGGACTCCCCGACCATCGGGAACATCCTTCCTGCATCTAGTCTGTCCAGTCCTGTCAGAATTTTATAAGTTTCAATGAGATCCCCTCTCATTCTTCTAAACTCCAGCGAGTACAAGCCCAATTGACCCAATCTCTCCTCATACGTCATTCCTGCCATCCCAGGTATCAGCCTGGTAAATCTTCCTTATACTATTCGGTTAACTTGAGCTACATCTGCCTCTTATGTTCATTAATAAATATACATTCCTATTATGAACACAGCTAGCTTTTGCTAGACACTTTTATTGAGCACATGTGGACTAGGTACAGTATCTGTAGAGGCATCCATCTTGACTGCTGCCTTGTGGGTAGCATACTGCCTCATGGGTAATGTAGTCTTAATATACATACAGCTGGGTAGTGTAGTCTTATATATATACTGCTTTACACAGCTCTACGGCGCCACCTAGTGTCCACTATAGAATGACATGTTATTGATCATTACATCCCCCTTTCTTTGATGTTTAACAAAATCAATATCAATCAACTTTCAAGAAAACAACAAAGATAGGCCTAGAAATTCACTGGCCTTAGCGCCGCTTTTGAGGCACTAGAGGGCCTAGCGCCGAAGTTATGGCCAGGTTAGAAATTGACAGGGGCCCTAAATCGGCGTTAGGCCGGTAGCGCTGCGCCGGCACCGATGACGTCATCGGTGTGCGCAGCGTCCCAGTTGCCATGGTAACCCGCCCGAACTCGGAAATTGAGTTGCGGCCGCCTCGCCCGTGGCAGCCGCAAGCAACGTTCTAGCAGAGGTGCCTTACAGAACTTTGCGCCAGCGCATTAAAGGCCCCGCGGCGGCCGGCTGCTTTCCCGCCGGCCGCCTGGCCGCAGCTCCCTCCCCGGAATTCCCCCCCACCCCCCCCCCGGAACAGAAGCAAGCCCAGCACTTGTCCGAGGTGCCGGGCTCAATTTTAAAAAGATTATCGCGGGCCGCGGCCGGGTGCAGGCAGCTCCTCCTTAACGGAAGGAGGAGGCCTGCACTTCCCGAGCCTGCCGCACCGCAGCGGGCACCGCAGCGCTGGAATAGCGCCGCAATGCGGCGCGTGGCACCAGTTTTGAGGCGCTGAGACCCCTCAGTAGTGCCGGCAGCCGTTTGGGCGCGGCGCTACTGAATTTTTGGCGCGCGCAGGGGGACTTAGCGCCGACACTAACTTCCGGCGCTAAAGCCCTCGCTGCGCCAAAACCGAATTTCTAGGCAATAATGTCTAAGGCCTAGAAATTCAGTGCCCTTAGCACCGATTTTGCGGCGCTAGAGGGCCTAGCGCTGCAATTGGCGCCGGTTCCTAAATTGCCTGGGGCCCTTCCGCGGCGGTAGACCGGTAGCGCTGCGCCGGCACCGATGACGTCATCGGTGTGCGCAGCGTCCCGGTTGCCGTGGTAACCCAGCCCCAAGCCGAAATTCAGTTGCGGCCGCCTCGCCAGTGGCAGCCGCAACTAAGACTCCGGCAAACGAGTGTTGCCGGAGTCTGCGCCGGCGCTTTAAGGAGGCGCGGCGGCCGGCCACTTTCCCGCCGGCCGCCTGCCCGCAGCTCCCTCCCTGGACTTCTCCCCCCCCCCCCCAAGAACAGATGCAAGCCCGGCACTTGTCCGAGGTGCCGGGCTCATTTTTGAGGAGATTTGCGCGGGCCGCGGCCGGGTGCAGGCAGCTCCTCCTTAACGGAAGGAGGAGGCCTGCACTTCCCCAGCCTACCGCACCGCATCGGGTGCCGCAGCGCCGGAATTGCGGCGCGAAACGGCAGTAAGCGCCCTTTTCCAGGCGCTAAGACCCTTCAGTAGCGCCGGCAGCCGTTTGGGCATGGCGCCACTGAATTTTTGGCGCGCGCAGGGGACTTAGCGCCGGCACTAATTTCCGGCGCTAAAGCCCTGGCTAAGCCAAAACCCAATTTCTAGGCCTATCACTTTTGTTAGTGCTCTATAAACATAAACATTTTCAAAGCTTTACATTGTACTCAAAGATTAAGGCCTAGAAATTGAGTTTTGGCGCTGCCAGGGCTTTAGCGCCGGAAGTTAGTGCCGGAGCTAAGTCGCGCTGGTCGGGCCCAAAATTCACTGGTTCTGCGCCCAAACGGCTGCCGGGGCTGCTGAAAGCTGTTAGCGCCTGAAAACTGGCGCTATGCGCTGAATTTCGGCGCTATTCCGGCGCTGCGGCGCCCGCTGCGGTGCGGCAGGTTCGGGAAGTGCAGGCCTCCTCCTTCCCTTAAGGAGGAGCTGCCTGCACCCGGCCGCGGCCCGCGATAATCTTATTAAAAATGAGCCCGGCACCTCGGACAAGTGCCGGGCTTGCTTCTGTTCCGGGGGGGGGGAATTCCGGGGTGGGAGCTGCGGCCAGGCGGGCGGCGGGAAAGCGGCCGGCCACCGCGGGGCCTTTAATGCGCCGGCGCAAACTTGTGCAAGGCACCTCTGCCAGAACGTTGCTTGCGGCTACCACGGGCGAGGCGGCCGCAAGTCAATTTCGGCGCTGGGGCCCGTCACCACGGCAACCGGGACGCTGCGCACACCGATGACGTCATCGGTGCCGGCGCAGCGCTACCGGTCTACCGCGGCGGAAGGGCCCCAGGCAATTTAGGCGCCGGCACCAATTGCAGCGCTAGGCCCTCTAGCGCCGCAAAATCGGCGCTAAGGGCACTGAATTTCTAGGCCTAAGTCTATCAGTCTTTATTTACTTCACGTGTGGATCTTCTCAACACGGGTAAGTCTGATGTGTCTTCATGAGATTGTTCTGGTGGTGAATGACAAGATGCAGTTGCGGCATTGTCATCAATCTGGTCTTGAATAGTCTCTTGTGTTTTTTAGGAGGGAACAGCGGTTCCTCCTGAGAATCTGTCCTTCCTCAGTTCTAACAATGTATGACCTTGGTCCTACTTCCTCAAGAAATGTAGCATTCCTGTTGCATGCATCTGGATCCTCAATCCTGACAACATCATCCCTTGTCAATGGTTTTAGAGTTTTGGATGACTTGTCATAGTATGATTTCTGTATCAGCTTTAACAGTTGAAGTCTCTGTCTCAGTTCCTCACTTTGCTGTTCTTTTCCACAGCAGGGTAGCATGGTGCGCAACTTGCGACCCATTAGTAGTTCAGCAGGTGAAGAACCACAGTCTAAAGGTGAGGCTCAGAAGCTCAGCAGGGCAAGATATGGATCAGACTTGCTTTCTGTCGCTTTCTTCAATAGCTGCTTGAGAACTTGAACACCTTTCTCTGCCTTACCATTTGACTGAGCATACAAAGGACTGGTTGTGATGCGCTGAAAGTCATAATGTGCTGCAAACTGTTGCCACTCCTTACAGTTGAAGCACGGACCATTGTTGCGAACGGCAGTCCTGGGAATTCCATGTCTGGCGAAGATGGATTTCACATGCATTATGACACTGCTTGCTGTGGTGATTGAGAGCAGCGCCATCTCAGGATAGTTAGAATAGTATTCAATCACTATTAGATAGTCTTTACCATTTAAATGAAAAAGTTCCTCACCAACCTTTTGCCATGGTGTTGTTGGTATGCTAGCTACTATCATTGGTTCGTTTGCTTGTTTGTTTTGGTGTTTCTGACATGTCTCACATTGGCCTATCATGTTCTCAATGTCCTTATTTATGTCAGGCCAATAAACAGTGTCTCTTGCCCTCCTTTTGCATTTTTCAATTCCGAGGTGTCCCTCATGAATCCTTTGGAGCATGTCTTGACGTAGAGCCTGTGGAATGACTATTCTGTTCTGTTTTAGTAATAGTCCACTTGCGACACTCAATTCTGACCTTATGTGAAAATATTTTGGACAGGAACCTTTTGGCCAACCATGATGAATGTTCTCTATTACTGTTTGTAATACTGTATCTTTTACTGTTTCTTCTGCTATTTGCTTTGATTTTGTGTCTGACACGGGCAGCGCAGCAGTGACCATACTCACATGAACATCCACGTCTTCCTCAGTAGAGCTCACATGACTCATTGTGGGTGCTTGGGATAGTGCATTTGCTAACACTATGCATTTGCCTGATGTGTAGATCAGTTCAAAGTCATATCTTTGCAGCTTCATCATGAGTCGTTGAATCCTTGGAGACATCTCATTCAGGTTCATTTTTATGATGGCAACCAGTGGGCTGTGGTCTGTCTCAACTGTGAAGGTGGGAAGTCCTGGTAACATCTTATGTTCATTAATAAATAGAAATTCTTATTATGAACACAGCTAGCTTTTGCTAGACACGTTTATTGAGCACATGCGGACTAGGTACAGTATCTGTAGAGGCATCCAACTTGACTGCTGCCTTGTGGGTAGCCTAGTGCCTCATGGGTAATGTAGTCTTCATATACATACAGCTGGGTAGTGTAGTCTTATATATATACAGCTCTACACAGCTCTACGGCTCCACCTAGTGTCCACTATAGAATGACATGTTATTGATCATTACACTGCCCCAACATAAATACGCAGATCCCACATTTTTAATTGGTAACCCAGCTTATAATCTGGTAGTCTTTACTGCTGTGCTGGAAGCTTTGCTTGTAGTACAGTAATTGCAAAACTTTTTGTACATGACAATGAGTTGTCCCAAGTTGACCACATATCTGTTTTAAACTTAATGCTGTTTTTACCTGGGAGGAAATTGTAATCATATTTTGAGAGGCTGCTGTGTAAAGTCATGCCCTCTACTGGATACCGCGAGCACCATTGTGCATGTTGGTCCTTTACAAACTATTTAAATTTTAACTATGCTTTCTATAAAATGAATACCAGCACCGAACGCAATTTAATGCTTTTTGTTATTAGGCAGTATCGATTAGGAAAAGGTGGAGACCTATAGGTTATTGGATGGCTAATATCAATGCCCTGATTACAGAGAGTGTTTGCACTGTGAGTACCAGGGAAAATAATAGAGAGCCTGAAATATCAAAAGGTTACAGGAATCTGTTGTTTTTAAACAGTCTTCTGTTATTTCAGTCGAGTAGTAAGTTCTTCAGTGTTATGATATTATATCACTTTATTTTTTCTACTTCAACATAAAAAACAATCTAAGCACGGAGTATACATTCCTCCCAGTATAACACAGGCAGAGTTTTGTCGGCAGTTCCAAGTATAGGCATGCACTCAAATAGGTTTCTCTCATTTTCTCAAAATTTAACACAAATGCTTCCTTTTCTTATGCACTTTTCAATTTTAACAAACTAGAAGTGGCTTGGCCTTATTTAGTAGCCTCCAGTCAATGCATTTTGCTTCAGCCGATTCATACCCACAGAAGTTGACATTTCACTTACATCAATGTGCTGTGGTTCCGGTCAATGCACAGTCTTTCACGCAATTCATACCTGCACAAATTTGCATTTCTCATTCATCAACATTAATGGTGTCTAGACAATGCACTGTCCTTCAGATGTTTTTTATGCACACAAGTTTACAATTCTCGTATATCAAAATCCCATTGTCTAGTTTGCAATGGTGTGTGCTGGGATGTTTATATTTTAGCAACAATATATTTGAAGACCTTACTTCAATCTTGAACACTGGCTGTTGCTAAGTGAAATCTTTCTCTCTCTTGCTCTCACTCTCTCTCTCTCGTTCGCCCTCCAATGATACCAACCAAATTTCTTTGATTTGTACTGAATGAGCTAAGCATGAAAAACTTTCAGAAGCCGACTTAACCGATTTCCACAAGCCAACAGAATCAGATAAATGAAATATCGAAATATCTGGGAATGGGAGACCCAATTAAAAACTGGAGCCAAAGGACGGTCAGGTTGTGCAGATTGAAGGGGGATGTGCAATAAGTGGCTACCCAATTTTCATTATTGTAAGCAACAACAAAAAAAGACTGAACAAAATATGTTGCATAAAATAAATAATCAGCACATTCTGGTTCATCCTCTTTTCCACCTGTCCTTTTCTTGTAATTAATAACAAAAAGCGATGTATGAATTGGAAGCAAGGCCACAGATTTTGTTCCACGTTTACAAAATAGTCCTGTTATCTTATTGAGTAGACTTTTGACACAAAACCTCACACGGTATATTTGACACAGATGTTCTCCCCGAGCCGACTTTCTACATGGACCCAGATTCCGGTGCAGTTTCAAACGGAGAAAATGTTGGCATTTCCTGCAAAGGTGACATTCGCTCCAGAGGGGGTATGTTTCTCTTGTTCAAAGATCACAAAGGAAATCCTGTACAGTCTCGTAATGTGAGTGGTGATGAGCGGACTGTGACCTTCAACATAAATACCCGAAGCAAAGGCTCTGTCGGAAATTACAGTTGTCGATATCAAACAGAGGCTGCAGGACGTTCGAGGAAATCGCCATTCAGTAAAGATGTCCTGATTGCGGAGAGAGGTAGGGACCAACACATTTCGAAACCATTGTATCTCAATGTTTGTCTCGTTCGATCATATATAGTTAGCATAGGTGACCAAATCCCTTTAAAATCGAACTGAGATGTACTTATTTCCATGCGATAGTTAACTGGGGACCTGTTTTTGATATATTGTCTTAATGTTAATCTGCTGTATAGCCCGCAGTATCTAAACCTGTTATCCTCAAATAATGGTCACAAAATAAACGCTGGATGGGTTAGGTAACACTCTATATTTAGTTGCGTAGAATTTGCAGGTAACTCTCGATTTCATCTTCAACCCACTTTGCGTTGGTCCATCACTATCTGAAGACAGCCCACATACCAGGGACTGTCTGGCTGTGTACCTTCAATGCTGCCTAATAGGGTGAACTGAAGATCTTCCATTTGTCTGCAGCAAGCGAGCTGTGCCCAAGATCAATAATGGGGCAGTAATTCGGGTCGGTGGCTTGCCGCGCGTGCAAGCCCCTGATGTGCACTTACCCGGCGCGCTAACATTTTAATTCTGGCCCGCATTGCATTTCCTCTGACTGGCCCGATTGATGTCCTGCCGTGCTGTGTGTGCATGACCCAGCGGCGTACTTAGTGCGATGAGCCGGCTGGGATCACGTGAGCACAGGGCAACCAATGGGAGGTTGCAAAAGTTCATTCATAAGTTTGACAGTAAGAGCTGTCAAACTCATGAATACTCCTGGCCCCAAAACACTACTTAAACCTGAAAGAAAATTTAAAAAAACATTGCACTACTTAAATGAACCATAAAGAACTCTGAAAAACTATTTTAAACAATAATTTTAAAATTTGAAAAAAAAATATATATAAAAAATCGGGGCTAAAACTAAACTTACCTTACTGTAGATTCTTTAAAAATAATAAACCTCTGGAAATAAAAATTCTAAATTGTACTAAAAGATCACTTACCTGTAAAACTAAGTACTTACGTGTGGTTTTTCAATGCGTAAAAACCGGAGGCCTTTACACATGCGCAAATCTGTAAAAAAACAGGAAATCCAAGTCGCACGCGCTGCCCGATACCGCGCATGCGTTCAGCCTCTTAACCCCTTGGGTCAGAGGACAGGAAATGCCGGTTTGCAGCGCATGCGCAGTGCATGCTGAACGCCGGCAATTCCTCCGGGCACACGCGTGAGTACCCCATCCGTACTCATGCGTTGTGCCCGTAATTACTGGGCCAATATGTGCAAAATAAAGAGGTATACTTAGGCGCTCCTCCATTTACTGCAAGGCCTGATTGACTTCGAATGCTGATCCTAAACTTTTACAGCCAAACTGTTTCCACGACTCTTTACAAGTGGATTGGATCAGAAATTGAATTACGTTCATACTTCAGATATCTTGCTGCAGTTGTACAGTGCCTTGGGGATACCACACCTTGAGTATTGTGTGCAGTTTTGGTCGCCTTATTTGAGGAAGGATGTTCTTGCCATGGAGGGAGTTCAGCAAAGATTCAGCAGGCTGATACCTGGGATGGCAGGATTGACGTATGAGGGGAGATTGGTTCGATTGGGCTTATACCTGCTGGAGTTTAAAAGAATGAGTGGGGATCTGATTGAAACTTATAAAATTCTAACAGGACTAGACAGACTAGATGCAGGAAGGATGTTCCCAATGGCTGGGGTTTTCAGAACCAAAGGTTACAGTCTAAGGATAAGGGGTATGCCATTTAGGACAGAAATGTGGAGGAATTTCTTCACCCAGAGAGTGTTGAACCTGTGGAATTCTCTACCACAGAAGGCAGTAGAGGCCAATCCATTAAATATATTCAAGAAGGAGTTACATATATTTCTTAAGGCTAAAGGGATCAAGGGATATGGAGAGAAGGCAGGGACCAGGTACTGAATTTGGATGATCAGCCATGATCTCATTGAATGGAGGAGCAGGCTTGAGGGGCTGAATGGCCTACTCCTGCTCCTATCTTCTATGTTTCTATGGTACAATTCAGATTCACTCAGATACTGCCGGGTATGATAAAATACAAATAAGAATTAAAAAAATCGTTGAAATACTGAGGCTTCCATTATTGCAACAATGAACATTACGGGGCGATATGATGCAAAATTTCACAATTATTAAAGCATGGGAGAAGACCGATAAAACCAAACTATTCCCAATAGTTATGATTAATAATGAAGGGGACAGAATTACAATATTAAATGTAAGAGAGCAAGAAAAAGCTCTTTATAGCGCGAGATGTGGAAGATATGGAATTCCCTATCAAGGATAATGGTTGAGGAAGTAATCAGTCAAGGTTACATTATATCGGTGGATGAATGAAAAGTTGATGAATGGATTTGTGAACAGAGTTGTGCAAATGTGATTCAACTATTTGTTCACCAGTTGGGTCCGCACAAATAAAGACAAATTGTGCACAATTTGATCCAAGTATTGTACCTGGACTCAGAATCTCGTCTACTGGTACCCACACATTCCTGTGTGCGGATGTATGTGTGATTATACTTTACCTGGACTCCTTGACAATGCATGATCAAACTGAACTTCGTCACAAAACAACATACTTGCTCTCGAGTCAGTACAAAGAAGGTTCACTCGATTAATCCCGGGGATGAGGGGATGGACATATGAGGAGAGGTTGAGTAGATTGGGACTCTACTCATTGGAGTTCAGAAGAATGAGAGGCGATCTTATTGAAATATATAAGATTATGAAGGGGTTGGATCGGGTGGATGCATGGAGGATGTTCCAGATGATGGGTGAAACTAGAACTAGGGGGCATAGTCTTAGAATAAGGGGCTGCTCTTTCAAAACTGAGATGAGGAGGAACTACTTCACTCAGAGGGTGGTAGGTCCATGGAATATGCTGCCCCAAAAAGCTGTCGAAGCTACATCATTACATAAATTTAAAACAGAAATAGACAGTTTCCTAGTAGAAAAGGGAATTAAGGGTTACGGGGAGCGGGCAGGAATTTGGACATGAGTCTAGGTTCGGATAGGTCATGGCCCTGTGGGTAGCGGAGCGGGCCCAGGGGCCGTGTAGCCTGATCCTGCTCCTGTTTTCATGTGTCTAATGCTGTTAGATTCAGGAGATAGTCCTGTCATAGTGGATTGGCGGTTAGGATCAGATCAGCCATGATCTTATTGAATGGCGGAGCAGGCTCGAGGGGCCAATTGGCCTACTCTTGCTCCTATTTCTTATGTTCTTATGTAACAACTGAATTGTGGCTAGTCGTAGTCGGTGCATCTATCTAAGATCCGAGGCCATTGCCAAGAGATTCCAAACATTATCGATTCCATATAATAGCAAACTCACCCCAGTTGCCACAAATCTCATAGTTCCCTTTTTAATGTTTAGTCTGCCCGGCCTCAAATGAATCTTATCACGTCACATTCAGTGACATCTCAGGAACCGTGTGAGGACTCTTCTAGTTGCTGCTGCTGCCAAGGTTTTCAGTCCTTCCTGTAACAGCTTGATTTTCAGATGTCAAGGAATGTTCCCTGTCATACCCAAACAAGGGCGCCTTCCATTGCCTTCATTCTTGCAGCAGAAAGTCGAAGGCATCACCAGAAAAAGCAAGAGGTCTATCTGTAGCACCTGTCCAATATACAGCACCTTTAATGCTGTATAACATCACAAGACGTTTCACATGATTATAATGGGACTAAACATGACAGCGAGTTTAGGAAGGAGGCAATAGGACATTTTGTCAAAGAGATCAGCACGATTGGATAGGCTGGTGTTGTTGTCTTTGGAACAGAGGCGGCTCAGGGGCGACTTAATTGAGGAGTATAACATTTTGAGGAGCCTAGCTAGAGTGGATAGGAAGGACCTACACCCTTAGCAGAGTGTTTGTTGTGGAGAAATAAAATTAATTCCATCCGCACACTCATCTTTAAATGGTAAAATAACCAAGCATTTTATTGAAAACCCAGAAAACACAAAATTATTCAACAGTACGTTACTAACAGTCCATGGAGGTACCTATAGGCTGATCAGGGAATACAGCTTAGAGTTCCCGCAGCTCGTTCCTGGCTGCCTCTCCGATTGTCCTTGGTCTCCGGTATTTAAGCATACAAAAAACGTGGCAGGTTCTAAAGCCCGCATGCACATTTGCTAATTGGCTGATTCCCTATCTCGCATCACATAACCTTTCACCTATATTTATTGTCACATGATCAGCTGATGTTTTATTTCGTGACCCTTAGTAAAACCACATGTCTGCATTTCTGTTTGACTGTGCCCCGTGTGGATTTACTTAACTCTAGGTTCCATTGCTTGTGGTTGGTGCTTCTGTACCTGTTTTATCTAATCTGCCAAAGCATCAAGACCTTGCGGTCAACATGTCTGAACTGTCTCCGCTGTTGTCTCGTGTGCAAGCTGCATTGTTAACCCCTTAATTCCTGAAAGGTGCCAATGCTTCACTTCTGAGCCATATGCAAAATCTCTTTATTTCTGGCTGTTGTTGCTAGGCAGAAATGCCTTGACTACTTATTCTTACCCATGAAGCTATGCTTCCACTAATTGTGATTTCTAAAAATCCACGTCAGTGTTCAATAACCAGGGGACATGGAATTAAACTAATTGGTAGAAGGATTAAAGGAGAGTTGAGGAGAACATCTTTCACCGAGAGGGTGGTGTGGGTCTGGAACTCATTGCCTGAATGGCTGGTAGAGGCAGGAATCCTCATCACATTTAAAAATTACTTGGATATGCACTTGAAGTGCCGTAACCTACAGTGCTACGGACCAAGGGCTGCGAAGTGGGATTAGGCTAGATAGCTCTTTTTCAACCTCCCTGTAAATGTTTGCAATTAAACGAGTGCCGGTCCTCACGCATAGTTATTCATGACCAAAAATGATAAAACATGATGTCTTCTACATAAGTAATAAAAATTCATTGAGTGCACAACAGACGTTCGAAATAGAACAGTGCATTTCAAAATTTATCGGTTTATCAGGATAATCTGATGCATTATATATTCACCTATATCAGTTAATAATATCTGCCATTTGCCTCTCACACCTCGCATTCCTACTGACAGGAGTGGACAATGCCGACAATGCCATGGGGAATCTAATTCATGGATTAACTGACTTCGACTGCAGTGCAAAACAAGTTAATGGCATTAATTGCTTCCTTTGCCCCCTAGTACTCTCACTGTGACATACCAGTGCAATGTTACAACAAGAGTAGGAATACGTGAGAACCGAAACGAACCGAATTAACATTGACCAAGCTGTAAAATTCAACAAGATTCACTGCAGACATATAATAGCAGTAGTTGCTTCAATCACCATGTTTAAGAATGTCGCAAAAGCGTTCCCTCCATTCATGAACTCCGGCAAATGAGTTCTAAAGGAACACGTTAAGCATTTTGAAGGAAAATCTGTTAAAATCCTACAATTATTACCCTGAATATAATGTCATTGTGCTGCCTTTCTTTAGGAATTTGTTAGTTTTCCAGTTAATTCAGGGGTTTGAGTAATTTGGGTCCCTTTCCATTGTGTGCCGCCACCTAGTGGATATTTGGTTCCTAGCAACTGTGTTAAAGCGCAGTAAAGTGCAGTAAAATGCAGTAAAGCACAGTAAAGTGCAGTAAAGTAAACTACTGTATATCACAGACCTGCAGCCTCACATGGTCTGGGAAGTTATATTGTTGTCACGCTCCAGCCTTGGACACTATTTGTCTGTAAGTATTGAGAATGTTATAGATGATTAGTGTACACTATATTTTGCAGAAAATGTTTAGTTTGTAACTTTTCTTTGTAAGCAAACTTACACAGCAAGCCGTGAAGTGCTCGCTCTCTGTCTAGCTGGTTAACTTGTAGCTGTATTTTGATGCACTATGTACAGGGCTAATTTAAAGAGAATGCCTTCCAGTTTGCTAAATGTATATTCACAGTAAGCGGTGTTTCCACGTGTTTGGTGAGTTACATGCCAAATGTACTGTGTTGCTCAGGCGTACCTAAATTTCTGTATGCATATCAGTTATGTGCTTGTATACTAATGTGTTCTTCCACTTCTGTATTGTACTTCAGTTTCACAATAAGAAGCTTTCAGTAAAGTTTACAAGAAAAGTCAAGCCTTGTGATTTTTATGGGAAGATATCAAGTTGTTAACTACCTGTCGAGCTTTGCATAGGAACGCGCTGCAAGGGCAGAATAGTGAAAAGACAACAGCACAGCAGGCTCAAGCACAAGAAGATACCACCCAGCTACCAATAGTCTATGCTCAGGAAGACAATATACCATAGAGGACGTCGACCTGCCAACCGAGAAGCATGAGCCTCTTCGAGCAAATGATGCCAAGTCACTGTCCTCTAAAGCATCTTCTAGATCATCTCGGCGGTCCAGCAGACAATCATCATAGACAGCTCCTGCAGCCGCCAAAGCACATGCCAAGGCAAAAGCTGCCCAGGCTCAATTGTCCTTCGCTGAAAAAGAAGCTAGTGTGATGAAGCAGAGAGCTGACCTCGAAGCTAGTGTGATGAAGCAGAGAGCTGATCTCAACGCCAGTCTCCACATTCTGCAAAGCCAGAGAGCTGCCGCTGCCGCTGAAGCTGAAGCTGCAGCTTATGAAGAAGGTGAGGAGAACGAAGGCGGGGAGCACAGCCATGAACCATATGTTCCAGAACAGCCCCTCAGTCCAGTGCAACGTACAAGTGAGTACGTCCAACAACACTCCAAATTGTTCTTCAAGGAATCATCCAGGTATCTCGACGTAGAACCATCTGCTCACCACAGTATCAAACAGCCTGTTTTCGGAGACACTGAGCTTAAAAGAGAAGAAACAAGTAAGACTTACCTGCAGAGACCTCCACAGCACTCGGCCAATCCAGCCAAGCAGTCCTCACCCGAGCCACAAGGTGCACAAGACCACGCTAGGTACCTCATCCGCCGAGAATTGTTAAGTTCAGGTCTTCTAGAATTTGATGACCGTCCTGAAAATTATTGGTCATGGAAAGCGTCCTTCCTGAGTACCACAAAAGACTTGAATCTGTCAGCCAGAGAAGAACTAGATTTGATGACAAAGTGGCTCGGAGCTGAGTCGTCAGCACAGGCAAGGAGAATTCGCTCAGCGCATGTCCGCAATCCCACAGCAGGCCTCAACCTGGTTTGGCAACGTCTCGAAGACTGTTATGGGACACCAGAAGTCATTAAACACGCACTGCTTAAGAAGATTGAGGACATTCCGAAGCTAACCAACAAAGATAATGTCGAGCTTCGAGAACTGGGTGACCTTCTCCTCGAACTGGAGTGCGCTAAGGGAGAAGGTTCGGTGTCAATGACCTTTGATAATCGACCCCGTGAAGCACGTTGGGACATTTTCCTACATTTCAGGCGCTACATAAATGTATACATAGAAACATAGAAGATAGGAGCAGGAGTAGGCCATTCGGCCCCTCGAGCCTGCTCCGCCATTCAATGAGATCATGGCTGATCATTCAAATTCAGTACCCTGTCCCTGCTTTCTCCCCATATCCCTAGATTCCTTTAGCCTTAAGAAATGTATCCAAATCCTTCTTGAATATATTTAATGAATTGCCCTCAAATGCCTTCTGTGGTAGAGAATTCTGCAGGTACACCACTCTCTGGGTGAAGAAATTCCTCCTCATCTCTATCCTAAATGGCTTACCCCTTATCCTTAGAATGTGACCCTTGGTTCTGGACTCCCCGGCCATCGGGAACAAGCTTCCTGCATCTAATCTGTCGAGTCCTGTTAGAATTTTATAAGTTTCAATGAGATCCCCTCTCATTCTTCTAAACTCCAGCGAGTACAAGCCCAATCGACCCAATCTCTCCTCATACGTCATTCCCGCCATCCCAGGTATCAGCCTGGTGAATCTTCGCTGCACTCCCTCCAAGGCAAGAACATCCTTCCTCAGATAAGGCGACCAGAACTGCACACAATACTCAAGGTCTTCCCTGATTTTCAATTCTCTCCTTGTAGAAATTAACCAAAATGGTCTATTTGGTTTTAATGGGCTTATTTACCTGCTTCGCTACTTTTAGTGATTTATATACGAGTACCCCCAGATTCCACTGCTCCTCTACCCCATTTAGGCACTTATTTTCCATGGAGTATGTAGCCTCCTGATGCGTTCTACCTAAACTTGCCACTTACACTTCTATGTACATATATAGAACGTTATTTGCCAATTACACGCCCAATCTGCAGGTTTATTAATATCTTCCTGCATATGTTGTGGGCCTCCTATGTTTTAATTACAATAACCAATGTGGTGTTACCCGTAAATTTTGTTATTATACTTCTCTAGAGGGACAGGTGGGCAGGAACCTGATAGAGAGTGTTCTGGCAGTGTCCCTGACCCCAGATGTCCCACTCAGCAATGTTACAGGAGTTCCACTGTTAGTGATACAACTTGCATCAATCATCCTCAATTCTACCAAGTCAATCCAATGTCATTATATGTTTGTTTTTTTGTACAGGAAAAGAAACATTGGGAAAAACGTTGTCTCCAGACCGCCATAACAGACAGAACATGGTCATTATGTCCCTGGATTTAATATCTATTTCCAGGGTGTTTTTTTCAACCTTTGCAGAAGAGATTGCTTGCCTGCAGCGCAGGTAATTTGCTACTATATTTCTTTTAAAGGACAGCTATGTCTGTTTTGATGCTATTCCCTCTCTAATATATAGGTTACAGCGACAAATCCGCACTGAACACTTTACACTTATTTTAGCAGAACATGTAGGAGAATCAGGAAGAACAGGACAATTTCTGTGAAGTAGAAATTGATCTGTGTGAAGCGCCTTGGTGGGAGAGATGAGCTGAGCCAGAGGACCCAGCGATTCTGCCTGATTAATTGGCTATTGAGGTCTGTGAGGATCACATAATACCTTCCTCAGATGCTCCCACACAGGAGGAATCAATTGCTCAAGAAACAGAAGTAGGACAGGAACAGACACGTAAACTTTTACAGGTTAGGGAATAGTCCAGCAGACTGCAGGCTCAAATTACATCCGGATATGTCTAAATACGTCATACTCTCAATGAAAGTAGAGCAAATGTTAACGAAAGAGTCCGAGAAATGTGTCTAGGGCCCCAAACACCCCTTCCAGGTGAAACAGCGATTTACTTGTGCTTCTTGCAATCTAGTATACTGTACTCACTGCTCACGATGTGATCTCCTCTATATTGGGGAGACCAAACGCAGATTGGGTGATGGCTTTGCGGAACACCTCCACTCAGTCCGTAAGGGTGACCCCGAGCTTCCACTCGCCTGTCATTTTAATTCACCGCTCCATTCCCACTCGGACCTCACCGTCCTTGGCCTCTTGCATTGTTCCATGGAAGCTCACCGTAAACTCGAGGAACAGCACCTCATCTTCTGATGAGGCACTTTACAGCCTTCTGGACTCAATATCGAGTTCAACAATTTCAGATCATAACCTCGGCCCCTATTATATTTTTACTTATATTTTTTATCCGCACCTTTGTTTTGGCCCTTCCCCCCCTTTCTTTCTTTTTCTCTCTCCCACATGGCAGCTGTCTCCCATTCTGCCAGCGCATTTCACACCTAATCTAGAGCCGTCTTTTGTCTCCACTAGTCCTATCACCATCTCGTCTCATTTTGAATACCTCTTAATGTCTCTTCACTTTTCTTTTGTTCTCTCCCAGCCTGGCCACTTAACCTATTTCATTTCCTGTGCTTCTTTAGTCTTGACAAAGGGTTTTGACCCGAAACGTTGACTCTATTTTCTCTCCACGGATGTTGCCTGGCCTGCTGAGTTTTTCCAGCATTTTCTGTTGTTATTTCGGATTTCCAGCATCTACAGTATTTTGCTATAGTCCAAGAAATCTGATGGGCAGATAATAGAAATAATGGTAGCAAATCTTCAAGGGAATCAAGAGAATGAACGTCTACTGAACAAGAATTGGCAATATCTCTGATACAAATGGAACAAGATAGGCTGAAACGTTGAATGGAAATGCTTATTTGAAGGGGAAGATTAATAAAATTGATAAGAAACGATAATTAGTGGAAGGCAATGAGTCACGGGTGATATTCACAGGAAGTGTTAAGTTAATGGTGTGGAATCAAATGACACAGCATCAGCCCAGCTCGAACCTCTTTGGCTTCGGATCCTATCACAATGAATGGTTATTTCTTCCTATCAAAGAACCTGATCAAAGTCAGACTTGGAAAGTAAAGGAAGGAATACTCTGACACACCGAAGATGGGGCATTGATTTCTTTTTATTCTGATTTCTGAGGGATCCACGGCAAGAAAGTAAAATCTGTTGGTGAAGTTGGAAAAAACTGCACAGAGGAATGCGGGATTGGCTTTAAAGTCCTTTGAACGGATGGTGTATGAGGTAGGAACAGCGCAGTCAGTGCAGACACCACAGTGTCAGGTGTGGCTCAGTTGGTAGCACATTCGCCTCTGGGTCAGAAGGTTGTGGGTTCAAGCCTCACTTCAAAGAAGAGCTGGGCAGTTTTTCCCGGTGTCCTGACCAATATTTATCCTTCAATTCACATCACAAAAAAACATTATCTGGTCATTATCACATTGCTGTTTGTGGGAGCTTGCTCTGCAAAAATTGGCTGCCGCGTTTCAAACATTACAACAGTGACTACACTCCAAAAGTACTTCATTGGCTTTAAAGTGCATTGAGACGTCGGGTGGTCCCGAAAGGCGCTATATAAATGCAAGTCTTTCTTTCAGACTGATTACTGATTGTTGGGGATGAGGAATACAAATGAACTAGGGGCACATTCTTCAGCCTCAAACTAAATGTGAAGCCCAGGAAGATTGGAGTGTACTTGGGCTATCAGGGTGGACTGGTGCTTATGATATGCCTCATCCCCGCCAATTCATTGATGCGTTTTCTGAGAAACTCTACCGTAACTACACTCTTGTAGTGAACAACAATCTCAGAACCACTGAAAATCTGCAGGATTAAGGTTCAATTGACTGCTTTCATTTCTTGCATCTGCCTTTCAGATCCTCATTCCTGGCTCATCCCAGGAACAATTCATGTTGTTATGCACTTTGTAATTAGAGTTTAACTAATATGTCTTCAAGCGGTTGAACTCAATAGTTTGCACGATTGTATTGATACTGGCCTGAGCTTATTATTCTGATCCACGATAACCTCAATGTTGCGCTGAAGTGTCAGCCTGGGCTCATTGCTAGAACTCTGGCTCACACTTGTGCACATAATGTAGCCTGGCACTTGAGGGATGCACTTTGTGAGATGCTGTCTTCCTGATGAGAGGTGAACCAAAGTCCTGTTCACTCTCTCACAAGGAGGTGACAGGTCTCACTGCACTAGTTAAAGAAGAGCAGGGCATTTCTCCCCAGCTGTTCTGGTGACATTGATCAGTTAACACACAGCCCTCAAACAGATCATCGAATCATTTATCTCATTGCTGTTTATGGGACCTTGCTGTGAGGAAATTGGCAGCCACGTTTCCCCACGGTACTACAGTGAACACATTTCATAATCATTTTAATTGGCAGTAATCAGTCATTCTGTGGGACCGTGACAGTTGCTAAATAAATTGAATTTATTGTGAATTGTTTCTATGGATGTAAATTTGAACGTGAATTCATATATATAATCTCAGCTGTGTGCCATGTCTCAAAATTTCACAAATAAATTACCTTTGATTTAGAGTAAATTCTGTATCAGGTTTATTGTTTCTAAGTTAAGATGTGCATAATTTCTGGATTAGGAAAGAAAGGGAGGCTTGTGGCAGATACAAAGGACTAAAAACAGTGGAAGCCCGAGAGAAGTATAGAAAGTGCAGGGGGGTCCTTAAAAATAAATTAGCAGAGTGAAGAGGGGGCATGAAAAAACACTGGCGGGCAAAATAATGGAATATCCCAAGGTGTTTTATAAGCATATTAAGGGCTAGAGTATAATAAGGGAAAGAGTAGGATCCATTAGGGACCAAAGTGGCAATCTGTGTGTAGAGTCGGAAGATGTAGGTGAGGTTTTAAATGATATATTTTGCATCTGTGTTCACTATGGAGAAGGACGATGTAGGCATATAAATTAGGCATGGGCATTGTGATATACTTGAACAAATTAGTAAAGAAACATAGAAACATAGAAGATAGGAGTAGGAGTAGGCCATTCGGCCCTTCGAGCCTGCTCCGCCATTCAATGAGATCATAGCTGATCATCCAAATTCAGTACCCTGTCCCTGCCTTCTCCCCATATCCCTTGATCCCTTTAGCCTTAAGAAATATATCCAACTCGTTCTTGAAATATACTTAATGAACTGGCCTCCACTGCCCTCTGTGGTAGAGAATTCCACGGGTTCACCACTCTCTGGGTGAAGAAATTCCTCCTCATTTCAGTCCTAAATGGCTTACCCCTTATCCTTAGACAATGATCCCTGGTTCTGGACTCCCCGGCCATCAGAAACATCTTTCCTGCATCTAGTCTGTCCAGGCCTGACGGAATTTTATAGGTTTCGATGAGATCCCCTCTCAATCTTCTAAACTCCAGTAAGTATAAGCCCAATCGACACAATCTCTCCTCATACGTCATTCCTGCCATCCCAGGTATCAGCTTGGTGAATCTTCGCTGCACTCCTTCCATGGCAAGAACGTCCTTCCTCAGGTAAGGAGACCAAAACTGCACACAATACTCAAGGTGCGGTCTCAACAAGGCCCTGTACAACTGCAGCAAGACATCCTTGTTCTTGTACTCGAACTCTCTCGCTACGAAGGCCAACATACCATTTGGCTTCTTAACCGCCTGCTGCACCTGCATGCTTACCTTCAGCGACTGGTGCACAAGGACACCCAGGTCTCTTTGCACTTCCCCTATTCCTCTATTGAGAGGGAGGAGGTGCTAGCAATTTTAGCGGGCTTAAAAGTGGATACATCTCCAGCCCCAGACGAGATGTAACCCAGGCTGCTGTGTGAGGCAAGGCAGGAGATTGCAGGGGCTCTGACACAAATTTTCAGAACCTACCTGGCCACAGGGGAGGTGCCAGAGGACTCGAGAGCAGCTAACGTAGTACCATTGTTCAAGAAGGGTAGTAGGGATAAACCAGGGAATTACAGGTCAGTGACCCTAACATCAGTGGTAGGGAAATTATTGGAAACAATTTTGAGGGACTGAATTAGTCTCTACTTGGAGAGGCAAGGATTAGTCAGGATTAATCATGGCTTTGTCAGGGGGAGATCATGTCTAACCAATTTGATTGAATTTTTCGAGAGGTTGACGAGGTGTGTGGGTGAGGGTAGTGCAGTTGATGTAGTCTACAGGGACTTCAGTAAAGCTTTTGCCAAACTCCCACATGGGAACCTGTTAAAGAAGGTAAGGACCCATGGGATCCAGGACAATTTGGCACATTGGATCCAAAATTGGCTTAGTGGCAGGGGGCAGAGGGTGATTGCCGAAGGTTGTTTTTGTGACTGGAAGTTTCTGCCCAGTGGTGTACCACAGGGGCCGGTGCTTGTTCCTTTGTTGTTTGTTGTGTACACTAATGGTTTATATATGAACGTAGGAGGTATGATCAGTAAGTTCACAGATGACAAAAAATTGATGGAGTGATAAATAGCGGGGAGGGAAGCCTCAGGCTACAGGGTGATATAGACCAGTTGGTTAGATGGGCAGAACTGTGGCAATGGAATAAAACCTTGAAAAGTGTGAGGTGATGCATTATACGAGGACTAACAAGGCAAGGGAATACACAATGAATGGTAGGACCCTAGGAAGGAGAGAGGATCAGATGGACCTTGGTGTGCAAGTACTGTACATAGATCACTGAAGGCAGCAGGACAAGTAGATAAGGTGGTTAAAAAGGCATATGGGATACTTGCCTTCATTAGCCGAGGCATAGAATATAAGAGCAGGGAGGTTATGATGGAGCTGTACAAAACGCTAGTTAGGCCACAGCTGGAATACTGGGTGCAGTTCTGGTCGCCACACTATAGGAAGGATGTGATTGCATTGGAGAGGGTGCAGAGGAGATTCACCAGGATGTTACCTGGGCTGGAGCGCTTCAGCTCTGAAGAGAGACTGGACAGGCTGGGGTTGTTTTCCTTAGAGCAGAGAAGGCTGAGGGGAGACCTGATTGAGGTGAACAAAATTATGAGGGGCATAGATAGGGTAGATAGAAAGGAACTTTTCCCCTTAGTAGAGGGGTCAATAACCAGGGGGCATAGTTTCAAGGTAAGGGGCAGGAGGTTTAGAGGGGATTCGAGGAAAATCTTTTTCCCCCAGAGGGTGGTTGGAATCTGGAACTCACTGCCTGAAAGGGTGGTAGAGGCAGGAACCCTCACAACATTCAAGAAGCATTTAGATGAGCACTTGAAATGCCATAGCATATAAGGCTACGGACGAAGTGCTGTAAAGTGGGATTAGAATAGACAGGGCTTGATGGCCAGCGTGGACACGATGGGCCGAAGCGCCTCTTTCTGTGCTGTATAACTCTATGACTCTATGGCCTAGAAATTCACTATGGCCCCGCCAGCTGGCTAGCGCCCAAAAGTTAGCGCTGGGCGCGGAGCCAGTTGCGGCCATCAGAAATTCAGTTTTTGCGCCCCAAGTTGGAACCGGGCACTATTCCAGGGTGTGCCCGCCCCCGCTTGGGGCGCTGAAGCTGAATTTCAGCGCTGTAGGTGCCGCTGCGACACCCGCTGCGGAGCGGCAGGCTGCGGTACTTCAGGCCTCCTCCTTCTCTTAAGGGGGAGGTGCCTGCAACGGGGAGATCGCCGCTGGATTGTGCCGGCAAATGAGCCCGGCACCACGGAGAAGTGCCAGCCTCGCAGAAAGCAGCCGGCAATGCCGAGGTGGGGGGAGGAGGAGGCCGGGGAAGGAGGTGCGGGCAGGCGGCCGCCGATAAAACGGCCGGCCGCACCTCCACCTTAAAGCGCCCCAGTAACGATGCAGGACGGCCCCGTTTCCCAATCGCTGTTTGCGGCCGCTGCAGAAGAGGCGGCCGCAACTCAATATGGGGGTCGGGCAGGTAGCGGGGCGGAACCGGGGCACTGCGCACACCGATGACGTCATCAGTGTCGATGCAGCGCTACCGGCTACCGCCGCCATTACCACTGCACTGAATATCAGCGCAAACTCCTCTATTGGTGAAGAAGCCCTCTTTGGGCGATAACTGGCCGCAAAGCTGTCGACGCCTTAATGAATTTCTAGGCCGATGACTCTATAACAGAATCAGCTTCCGGGTTCTAAACGTTCATCACAAAGACCGAATTTTAATGTTAATATTTATGTGGATGTTGCTTACTGAATAACAGGAAGAAGCGATAAACTCTGTTACCTCTCGATGTGATTATTCCAACACACTGCTGGCCAGCCTGCCACGTTCTACCCTCTGTAAACTTGAGGTCATTCGGCCTGTCTCCTGATTCGCACCAAGCCCCGTTCACCTCTGTGCTCGCTGATCTACATTGGCTCCCGCTTAAGCAACACCTCGAATTAAAAATTCTCATCCTTGTTTTCGAATCCCTCAATTGCCTCGCCTGTATATACCTTTGTAATCTGCTTCAGCCCCACAACCCCCCGAGATATCTGCGCTCCTCTAATTCTGGCCTCTTGAGCATCCCTGATTTTAATCGCTCCACCATTGGTGGCCGTGCCTTCAGCTGCCTGGGCCCTAAGCTCTGGAATTCCCTGCCTAACCCTCTCCGCCTCTCTACCACACTTACCCCCTTGAAGACACTCTTTATAACCTATCTATTTGACCAAGATTTTTGATCACCTGTCCTAATATCACCTCATGTGGCTCGGTGTCAATTTTTGTTTGATAACGCTCCTGTGAAGCACCTTAGGACGGTTTAAGAAGTGCAAGCCTCTATATAATGCCTTGCTGTTTTTCTTGTAGAACTAAATGATGAACTCATGGTTGCTGAAGTTGAACACATGTCCTTTGACGTCAGATAACTATTAGGCACTTGGTCTGAGTGTTAAACAAGGCTTTAATCAACTATTTTTCGACATGGAGATCTAGTTGGGTCTTTCACTTGCTCCTGTTAAAGAATGTCTTGCACAAGCTGGGCGCATACCCGAGTATTTATACTCTCCCTGGACAGCGCCACCAGCAGGCCACCCAGTATTATTACATCAGTCATTTTCACATGAATGACAAGTGTCATGTCATCCTTTATGAGAAAGAGCGAATGAGCTCATGAACAGAGTCTAGCTCGCAGTGCTAACAGTTACAGTGATGGACAAACACAAGCTGTATCTTGTCACGTGTTCATTCTTGAACCCCGTTGTTTATTCGAGATCACGTGGATTTTGTCCTGCAGACTTTCAACTTACTGCCACACAGAGTAGTTGAAGCGAATAGCATAGTTGCATTTAAGGGGAGGCTAGAGATGTACATGAGAGAGAAAGGATTTGTAGGATATGCTGATAGAGTTAGATGAAGTGGGGTGGAAGGAGCTTTGTGTGGATCATAAGCACTACCGGAGAACAATTGGAGTGAATGGTCTAAAACTGTGCTATTAAATCTGTGTAAGTTTAAGTAATTTTTCGCTGAGGTTATTTCTTATATTTTAATTCATTTCAAAGTATGTTCCCTTATCCAGACACATGGGTAACCATTTGCTAAAGTCCACAAGACTGCCCAATGTCCATTAAGGAGGGAAGCTTGCTGTCCATTCCCGGTATGGTCTACATGTAAATCCATCGATGTAGTTGATTCAGACCTTCAATCTGAAGCCGCAGAGCAAACAACGCCGTTGTACCAATTCGCTGGAAAGGAAAACAAATAACTGTACATGACGGATCCCTCCTCTGCGACACGCATCAAAGCAAGACACTACAAAGGGCATACCCAGCCCAGTCTGACCCTGCAAAAGCCTACTCACTACCTGATGCCAAATGTGCGAGAGCTGTCTCAAACCACAGTCAGGCATCAGTCTGATATAGTGATACTTACAGAATCACACATTCAACCAACGTCCCAGGGTCCTTCCTGAACATCCTTGGTTATGTCCTTTCCCCCAACAGGACAGACGCACCAGAGATGGGGGCACAGTAAAATAGTTGTGTGGAGATCCCCTACGAGTCATCAACATTGACTACAACCCCATGAAGTTTCATGACTTCAGGTCAAACATACGAAAGGAAACAACCTGTTGATTACCACCTACTGCCTTCCGTCAGCTGATGGATCAATATTCCTCCAAGTTGAACACCAGCTCTGAGTTGAGCAAGGACAAAGAATGTCCCCTGGTGGTGGGGCTTGATTGTCCATTAGCATGTGTGGCTCATACATCCGTCACCGACCAAGCTGGCAGAGTCGTGAAGTACATAGCTGTCAGTGAGATAAGCAATAGGAGGAAATAAGTAACTTGACCCAGTCCTCTACAATATCCCTGACACAGTTGCATCAGTCCATGATTGTTTTGTCACAGGTAACAACCACACATTTCTCGTGAAGGTTAATTCCCGTTTTCACACTGAGGACACCATCCAGCATGTCGTGAGGCACTATCACCTTATTGAATGGGACAGGTTAAGAACAGTGCCAGCAGCTCAGAATGGGGAAACCATGAGGTGTTCCAGCACAATCTGCTGCCTCATGTCCCACCATAGACCTCACTCCTCCAACGCCCTCCAGCCAGATCAACAAACCTGGTTTAATAACGAGTGTAGAAGATGGTGGGAGGGGCAGCGTAACGTGTTACTGAACATGAGGTGACAACCAATTGATGCTACAACACAGGACAATATTGACCTTAAACAGTGGATGCAGCATGCTTCACATGAAGCCCAGCGAGCCCACATCCAACGGATCAGGTTAACACTTTGCAGTCCTCCAGCACCCAGTCGTGAATGGTGAGTTGTTTTTGTACATGATGAATCTATTTATGAAGCCCCGTGGACACCCGCTCACATATGATAGGTGAATTAGCGATGGAATTTGGGTGTTTTGCTGATCAATTGGGCTGTAATAAATTGCTTTCCTATAAACGGTGTAATGTCTCATTACTGATAGGCTCTTTTGATCTATCGATGGGGATTCCGTGTTTATTTTTGGGACTAGACTTGATTGGGGTGGGTGGGAAGAATTCCTTCCCCCAAAAAGACAGTAGTTAACCAGTTGGATTTTTTCAACAATCCATCAGCTTTGATGATTACATTTGCAGTTGCTGACGAAACAATAGCAGTGACGAGAACATGACATCCAGGTTGATAAGTCAGTACCATCAGCAGCGATCTGTGATGCAGTATTTAATTATATGTTCACGTTTATCACGAGTTCATTGTACTCTTCTCCAAATTCAGGTTCTTATATTCTACCGAATAGGTGACATTTCTATCAATGCATCAGATCACATTTAATAATTTTAAATTGAATTTGACACTTATCTTCCAAGTCTACAACTTTTCTATACCATATTATGTTAATACAATACCAGCGTCATCTTATTGTATTGCATTTTTATTAAATCTGACTTTGCAAAAACGAAAAGAAACTTTCAAGACAACAATAAGTTTACTCGCTACATTACTCATGTTACAGATTTGAAAAACTGTTTGCTTCACTTATTGAAAACTATATGCAGCCAGTGAGGTATTTAAGAGGAAGATATGTTGAACACCCGTAGATATTTAACACACCATTTCACACATCACTCATCTCCGATAATGAGCCACTGCATTATTCCAAAAAACTGCAGCAAGCAATTCAGTTAATCCGAAGTACATTTTGCCCTTCTCAGAGCAATAATGCATTTTGCTAAATCTCTCCCTGTCTCTCTCTCTCTCTTATCTTAATTAATCCTTGAATGACTACATTGTTGAAAATGTATTATCATTGATATCCAGAATTGATTAACAGGCACGTTCTCTGAGCAACAGATTAATTTTCTTGTCTGTAATTGATTAGAGGGGATATGACTGATTCTATAATTTAAAACGGTATATAGCTTATTGTCCCAGGAAATAGACTACTGATGGCTGAATCCTTAAAACATTCTCGGTCCTGCGGACACTTCTACAAATGTATATCCTTCCTATGTCTAATAAATAGGCATTTTCAAGCGTAAATGTTGTTTATTGTTCCAGCTTCATGCAAATCGACAATAAAACATTGCTTTCAAGCTTTTTTAATCAAATGTTTCCCATCGTAAATGTCACATATGATAAGAGATGCCCACAGCATTAGAACAAAAGGAATAGGAGCAGGAGTAGGACATTTGGCCCTTCGAGCCTGCTCTGTCATTCAATAAAAGCATGGCTGATCGTCTACCTTACCTCCACTTTCCTGCACTATCCCCATATCACTTGATTACCTTAATATTCAAAAATCTATCGATCTCTGTCTTGAATATACTCAAAGACTGAACCTCCACAGACGTCTGCGTTAGCAAATTCCAAAGATTCACCACTTCCTGAGTGAAGAAATGTCTCCTCATCTCACTCGAAAATGGCCGACCCCTTATTCTGAGACTTTGACCCCTGGTTGTAGACTCGCCAGCCAGGGGAAACCTCCTCCCTGCATCAACCATGTCAAGTCCTGTAAGAAATTTGTATGCTTCAATTAGATCACGTTTCATTTTTCCTAAACTCTAGAGAATATAGGACGAATCTACTCAATCTCTCATCATAGGACAATCCCCCCATCCCTGGAAACAGCCTGGTGAAACTCCGTTGCACCCCCTCTAAGGGAAGTATATCCTTCCTCCTGGAAGGAGACCAACACTGTACACAATGCTTCAGGTGTGGTCTCACCGGGGCCCTATATAATTGCAGTAAGACGTCTTTACTCTTATACTCAAATCCTCTTGTAATAAAGGCCCTCATACAATTTGCTTTCCTGATTGCTTGCTGTACCTGCATGTTGACTTGCAGTGATTATTGTACAAGGACACCCACATTTCCCAATCTCCCACCATTTAAAAAACACTCTGCTTTTCTATTTTTCCTACCATAAGGAATAGCTTCACAAATTTCCACGTTACATTCCATTTGCCATATTCCTGCCCACTCATTCGCCTGTGTATATCCCCTTGGCGCCTCCATACATCATCCTCACAACATACATTCCATGTTATGATTGAAGCAATTAGTATAAAACATGTTGCTACATGTAACAGCTTGCATGTGATAAGCATGCAATCTTATATACCTACTAAAAAAAACATGCTGAGCTAAAAAATAATGAGGCAATATAGTTGTAGATTTTTGTGTTTACCACTAGGGCATTAAGCATGTTCTGGGCAAAGCAGAAAATCGCCTGTAATAGAAACCACCTCATTTTCTATTTTGATATTAATGGAAAGGAACTCTGGCCAGTTCTGTCGGAGTTGTGCATAATACTCTGCCGGAATTCCGAGCCTGCCGTTCGCCCCGGTAATGCTTAATCTCCAAGCGTTAATTACGAAAATCGCGACCCTACTCCCACCATCCGTCCCGAGAAAGCAGTTGTCTCCACAGGTCTTGGTGAGTAACATATATCAAAGCTGCTGAGAACTTTTACTTCTTTTTCACTTCGGCATACACAATGCTGTCCGCAGCAGTGGCCAAGGCAGCTTCTTTCTGATTCAGAGCTTCCATATTCAAAGTAGCATAGGTGAGTTCCTGGTGGTCGCTCTCTGGTACATCAGCAGACGCTCCCTGCAATGAATAACATGAAGAAATGGCAGAAGTAGATAATATACGGATAATGAGTTTCTTTCCTCCTCTCCAACTCTCGTCGCCTCTCTATATCAATCTTTTTCTCTCTGTCTCACTTCCTCTGCCTCGCTCTCTCTCTCCCTCTCTCAGCTATCTTACTCTCCGTCTGGCTCTCTGCCTTTGACTGTCTATCTTTCTCTGTGTCGCTGTGTCTCACTGCAGCTTTCTCTCTCTCTTTCTCTCACTCTCTGTTTCTGTGCCAGTCTCTCTCGGAGTCTGTCTGTCTGTCTCTTTTGTTTCTCACACCTCTGACTCTCGTTCGTTCGTCTGTCTGTTCATTCTGTCTGTCTGTTCTGTCTGTCTGTCTGTTCATTTTGTCTGGTCAGTCTGTCTGTCTGTCTGTTCCTTCTGTCTGTCTGTTTGTCTATTTGTCTGTGTGGTAAACCACTGTTGTTAGTATTGTTGTTCACCACTGTTGTTAGTATTGTTGTTCACTGTTAATACTGTTGTTCACTCTTGCATATTGTTGTACTTGTCTGTGCATGCCTCAGCTGACTCCGCCCCTGGCTCCACCCTCATGGCTGGGTATAAAGGTGGCTGCTCGGCAGCCCCCGGCCCTTTTGGATACCAGGCAACCACAAGAGGCATGCTCTGTTCTTTGGTAATAAAAGCCTGTTTGTTACTCTCTCTTTTGTAGTAATTGATAGTGCATCAATTTTATTACCAAAGTTAAATGTTGGCTGCGAATGCTGATCAACCGATGGCGCAAAACACTGAGCAGCAGGCGCTGCTGCGAGCCCTCAGACCAACATGCCTGGACCTAAACCCCCAAGAAGCGGGTTCGTCGACTAAATTCGCACAATGGCTGCATTGCTTTGAGGCGTGTCTGGAAGCCTCGACCGTGACTCTCGATGAAAATAAACTGAAAATCCTGGCCTCGAAGGTGAGCCATCAAGTCTATACTTTAATCCAAGATGCGATGACCTACGCGGCGGCTATCGACCTACTGAAAGGGCAGTATGCACGCCCGGTTAACACGGTCTATGCCAGGCACCTTTTAAGATCTCGCAGACAGCAGCCCGGGGAAACGGTGGAGGCCTTCCTACGGGCACTGCAGGTACTCGGACGCGGCTGCGACTGCAAGGAAGTATCGGCCGTGGCACATGTGGAGGGACTGATACGAGGCGCTTTCGTTGCAGGTCTAAGGTCCGACCACTCCCGGCAGAGGCTGCTGGAGAAGGGTGAAATAGACCGAACAAAGGCAGTGTCCCTCGCGCTCTCGCTCGATGCAGCCCACAGAAATATGGACGCTTTCTCCCCTAATCGCCCCGCGCCGTGGACGCCGCAATCTTGGGCCATGGGACCGCCACCTCCGACTGCTGCAGTGATGTCCAAGGCACAAAAATGCTATTTTTGTGGCCAAGCTAAACACCCTAGAGCATGCTGCCCCGCAAAGAATACTACCTGCTCTGGCTGTGGGATGAAAGGTCACTACGTTAGCGCCTGCAAAGGGAAGACCGCTAACGCCAGCAGCGCCGCGTGTGAACCGTGGGTGCAGCCATCTTGCCCGCCATTTTGGGCTCCCCCAGCCGCGTGGGGATCGGGACCGTGGGCGCCGCCATTTTGTCCGCCATCTTGGACGCCTCCAACTTCGGTTACGGGGGACCCGGACTCCACCACCGCCTCATCGGACGACCGCATCGACGCACTTGAACTTACACTGGCTTCCGTGACGCTGGATCAATCTCTCCCGCATCAACTGTCCAGGTCCATGATGGACATTATGGTAAACGGCTGCGCCACTACCTGCCTTTTTGACAGCGGGAGCACGGAGAGTTTTATACACCCCGACACGGTGTGCAGTTACTCTCTCCCGGTCCTGCCGATGCGTCACCGCATCTCTATGGCTTCCAAAGCCCAGTCAGCAGAAGTCGGTGGCTACTGTATGGTGACTCTTTCAGTGCGGGGTACTGAATACAAAATTTTTAAACTTCTGGTCCTACCCGATCTCTACGCTGCCATCCTACTGGGGTTGGATTTTCAGTGCCACCTTAAGAGTGTCACTTTAGCGTACGGTGGACCCCTCCCCCCTCTCACGGTCTGCAGCCAGCAGTTTTTAAATCGCCCGCCGCGCGCCATTTGCAGCCTCTCCACCCTTAAAGTCTCCCCCCCTCCTTGTTCGCTAACCTCACCTGCGACTGTAAGCCCATCGCTACCAAAAGTAGACGTTACAGTGCCGGGGATAGGGGTTTCATTAAATCCGAGGTAGCGAGACCCCTGAAGGAAGGAATTTTCGAGAGCAGCAATAGCCCATGGCGAGCACAAGTGGTGGTGGTGATGACTGACGGAAAACAGCACCTAGTTATTGACTACAGTCAGACGCTCAATCGCTACACCCAGGAGGTGGATGCATACCCACTCCCCCGCATATCTGACATGGTCAATCAGATAGCACAATACCGGGTGTTCTCGACGATTGATCTGAAGTCAGCATACCACCAGCTCCCCATCAGGGCTGAGGACCGCCAGTACAGAGCTTTTGAAGCTGATGGTCAGCTCTATCACTTTCTCAGAGTTCCCTTCGGCGTCACCAACGGAGTTTCTGTCTTCCAACGGGAGATGGACCGGATGGTTGACCAGAACGCGCTCCAGGCCACTTTCCCATATCTGGACAACGTCACCATCTGCGGCCACGACCAGTAGGACCACGACGTTAATCTAGGAAAATTCCTCCGGACAGCCCAGCGGCTGAATCTCACATACAACAAAGACAAATGTATGTTTCGTACTAAGCGCCTTGCTATTCTTGGCTGCGTAGTGGAGAATGGAGTCATTGGCCCAGACCCCGATAGAATGCGCCCTCTTATGGAGCTCCCCCTCCCCCACTGCCAGAAAGCACTGAAGAGATGCCTGGGGTTTTTCTCTTACTATGCTCAGTGGGTGCCCAACTATGCGGATAAAGCCCGACCCCTCATCAAGTCCGCCTCCTTCCCCCTGACAGCAAAGGGCCTTCCGGCCTCCCGCTGGCAGGAGGTCCTCCCTGCGCCACTCCATTCCATTCGGTCGCTGCTCTGTACACCCACCAAAGCCACTCCTCACGAGAGAATGTTCTCCTTCCCCAGGAAGTCCACATCGGGGATTTCGCTACTGTGGTAAACCACTGTTTGTATTCCTGTTTGTCCTGTTTGTATTCCACTGTGTACATGCCTGGACATGCCTCGGCTGACTCCTCCCACAGGTCCTAGTATAAAGGTGACTGCTCCCCAGCCCTTGTATCCTGGACCGGTCGACCACTCGAGGCAGACCTCCATTCTGTTGTTAATAAAAGCCTTTAGTTACTCTTCTAACTCTCAGTCTTTTATGAGTAATTGATAGCGCATCAGCTACCAACATGGCTGACTTCTCCAGGACCCATCCTACTGCGGAAGCACGTGAGGACCCATAAGGCGGACCCGCTGGTCGAGAGGGTGAGCCTCCTCCACGCCAACCTGCAGTAAGCTTACATGGTGTACCCGGATGGGCGGGAGGACACAGTCTCCATTCGAGACCTCGCACCTGCGGGTGCTCCTGAAACACTCTCTTTTCCACCCACCACTACTCCTGCCTACCCCCAGGACACAGTCCCCGCACGAGACCTCGCACCTTCGGGTGCCTCTGAGAGACCACCATCGCTACCTCCCAATACCCACGCTCTGACCCCTGTAGACGGCATGCAGCAGCCCCAGGGTCCGCCACCTGCTACACCACCTCTGAACGAGACATCGGGTTCAACGTTGGATGCTGCACCATCACCGCCGCTGCTGCGACGCTCAGGACGGCTTACAAGGCCTCCTGATAGACTTCAGTACACGAATTTTTAGTGCACTTCACCCCGCCGGACTCAATTCTAAACAAGGGGTGAATGTGGTAAACCACTGTTGTTAGTATTGTTGTTCACCACTGTTGTTAGTACTGTTGTTCACTGTTAATACTGTTGTTCACTCTTGCATATTGCTGTACTTGTCTGTGCATGCCTCAGCTGACTCCGCCCCTGGCTCCACCCTCATGGCTGGGTATAAAGGTGGCTGCTCGGCAGCCCCCGGCCCTTTTGGATACCAGGCAACCACAAGAGGCATGCTCTGTTCTTTGGTAATAAAAGCCTGTTTGTTACTCTCTCTTTTGTAGTAATTGATAGTGCATTAGTCTGTCTGTCTTTTTGTCTGTCTGTCTGTTTTTCTGTGGTTCTGTCTGTCTGTGGTTCTGTCTGTCTATCATTCTGTCTGTCTGTCGTTCTGTCTGTCGGTCGGTTGTTCTGTCTGTCTGTCGTTCTGTCTGTCTGTCTTTCTCTGTCTGTCGTTCTCTGTCTGTTGTTCTCTGTCATTCTGTCTGTCTGTCATTCATTCTGCCTGTCGTTCTGCCTGTCATTCTGCCTCTCTGTCTACCTATATATATTTCTATCTATATATCTATCTGTCTGTCTGTCTGTCTATCTATCTATAAATGTATCGATCTCTATCTCTGTGCCCATCTGTTCTTCTCTCTGTCTTGTCCTTCTCCTTCTCTCTCACTCACTCTCTATCTCGTTCTTTCACTCTCTCACTCTCCCTCGCTCACTATTCTGTAAGTTTCCGACTCTCTCTACAGGAGCCAGCTCATCGGTGTTTCCAAAGCAAGAGGCGTAATGATTGGTATTTGAGAAAAATTGAACTTACATTTTTGTCAGGATCTAAAGGAAGATTCGCAGTCTGATCTGAAAAGAAGGATATTTATTTTATGAAGTCTCTGCCTGTTTTTCCAGCGAATTTCAATGGGCTAGAATGCCAACTGGCTGCTCGGGCAGAAAACTGCCGTTGCCACGTGTAATAGTAAATGCCTAATTACTAAATTCCATTAAAATCAGTTGACTTGCAGTTCACGCCCGCGCTGAAAATCTTCCCTGATATTAAAAAATATCCTCAGTAATCACTCATTACCACAAATTTAGCGCAAATTAAAATCATGTTTAGATATTTGTCTTTACCTAATGGGTAATAACAATCACAAGGCCACATTTCAGAAAGCAAAATATCGCAACAAGTATAACATGGCACTTCATTTCAAAGGAAGGGAAATCTGGCGGGTTACGTTACAAGCAGGGATCAGTGATGGGCCTCAGCTATTTACAATCTATATTAATGGGCGAGATGAAGGAACCGAGAGAAAACAGGGATGGGGAGAAGTACCTGGACTCAATGTTTCAGGAGTTAGTCTCACCTATGAAATTAATTAATTCAGATGTAGCCCGTGGTCAGGGACAGGACGGTGCGACTATGAGTGAGGCAGGTACAGGGATCCAGGAGGTAGTGTTGAAGGAGCCGCAGCACTTGCTCTTGTCAAACAGGTTCGAGGTACTTATTCCCTGTGAGGGCAGCACGGTGGCATAGTGGTTAGCACTGTTGCCTCACAGCGCCAGGGACCCGGGTTCGAATCCGGCCTCGGGTAACTGTCTGTGTGGAGTTTGCACATTCTCCCCGTGTTTGCGTGGGTTTCCTCCGGGTGCTCCGGTTTCCTCCCACAGTCCAAAGATGTGCGGGTTAGGTTGATTGGCTATGATAAATTGACCCTTAGTGTTAGGGGGATTAAATACGTGGGGTTACGGGGATAGGGTGGGATATGTGTTGGTGTAGGGGTTACGGGGATCGGGTGGGATATGTGTCGGTGCAGGCTCAATGGGCCGAAATGGCCTCTATCTGCACTGTGGGGTTTCTGTGATTTCTGTGATTCTGTGAGGGCGGGAGCAGGGACTGCAGGGAGGACGAGCAACCTGGCCACAGCACCGTGGAACAGGGGGCCATTCAAGTGGGGGGAGTAAAAAGAAATGTTGTAGTGGTAGGGGATAGTATCATTAGGGGGATAGATAGTGTTCTCTGCAGTCGAGGGCGGGAGTCCCGAAGGCTGTGTTGCCTGCTCGGTGCCAGGGTTAAGGACATCTCTTCTGGGCTGGAAAGAAACTTGGAGTGGGAGGGGGAGGATCCAGTTGTTGTGGTCCATGTTGGTACAAACGACGTAGATAGGGCAAGGAAGAAGGTTCTGTTAAAGGAGTATGAGCAGCTAGGGGTCAAATTAAAAAACAGAACCTCAATGGTAATAATCTCTGGATTATTAACTGAGCCACGAGCGAATTTGGCTAGGATAAATACAATTAGAGAGTTAAATGCGTGGCTCAATGACTGGTGTGGGAAAAATGGGTTTTGCTTCTTGGGACACTGGCACCAGTACTGGGACAGGAGGGAGCTGTTCCGTTGGGACGGACTTCACTTGGCCAGTGCTGGGACTAGAATCCTGGCGAATCATATAACTAGGGCTGTAGAGAGGGCTTTAAACTAATAAGTGGGGGGGAGGGTTTTAGAGCGCAAATAATAAAAAGGACAACGGAGAAGGTTATAGACTTAGGTAGCAGTGGGGCAATTAAAAACCAGAGCGTGTCAGGAAGGGACAGAAGGTATGGAGTAAAAGGTAATGTATTAAAAGGGGAAAAAGCAGGAACTAATTGTCACAAAACGTATTTGTAAGTTCTTTATCTGAATGCACGTAGCATTCATAACAAAATGGACGAGTTAATGGCACAAATAACTACATATGGGTATGATCTTGTGGCCATTACAGAAACATGGCTGCAGGGTGACCATGACTGGGAATTAAACATACCAGGTTATTTAACATTCAGGAAGGACAGGCAAAAAGGAAGGGGAGGTGGGGTGGCTATGTTAATAAAGGAAGGAATCACTGTAATACAGGGAAATGATATTGGGCCAAAGGATCAGGATAGAGAAACAGTTTGGGTGGAGATAAGGAATAATAAGGGGAAAAAAACACTATTGGGCCTAGTCTATAGGCCTCCGAACAGTTGCAACTCTGTTGGACGGAGTATTAATCAGGAAATAGTTGAGGTTTGTAATAAGGGAACAGCTATAATTATGAGGGATTTTAACTATCATATTAACTGGACAAATCAAATTGGGCAGGGCAGCCTTGAGGATGAGTTCATTTGGTGTATTAGGGATGGGTTTCTTGAGCAGTATGTAACTGAACCAACCAGGGGGCAAGCAACCTTAGATTTGGTCCTGTGTAATGAGACAGGATTAATTAAAAATGTCCCAGTAAAGGATCCTCCATATTCAATTAGAGGGTGAGAAGGTTGGATCTCAAACAAGCGTGCTGAGCTTGAATAAAGGAGACTATACAGGTATGCCAGCGGAATTGATTAGAGTGGACCGGGAAAATAGATTAAAGGGTAAGACGGTACATGATCAGTGGTGTACATTTAAGGAGTTATTTTAAAACTTCCAAAAAAAAAATATTCCACTGAGGAAAAAAGGGTGTAAAAGAAAATATAGCCATCCGTGGCTAAGTAAAGTAATTAAGGATAGTATCCAACTAAAAACAAGGGCATATAAGGTAGCCAAATCTAGTGGGGGGATAGAGGATTGGGAAGTCTTTAAAAGACAGCAAAAAACAACTAAAAGATTGATTAAGAAAGGGAAGATAGATTATCAAAGTAAATTAGCAAAACATATAAAAACAGATAGCAAAAAGTTTCTACAGTTATATAAAAAGAAAAAGGGTGGTTAAAGTAAATGTTGGTCCCTTAGCGGATGAGACCGGGAAATTAATGGAGGGAAACATGGAGATGGCAAAAACACTGAATGAATATTTTGTATTAGTCTTTACAGTAGAAGACACTAAGAATATCCCAACACTGGACAAACAGGGGGATCTAGTGGGGGAGGAGCGAAATACGATTAAAATCACTAAGGAAGTGGTAATCGGTAAAATAATGGGACTCAAGGCGGATAAATCCCCTGGACCTGATGGCTTACATCCTAGGGTCTTGAGGGAAGTGGCGGTAGGGATTGTGGATGCATTGTTAATAATTTTCGAAAGCTCTCTGGACTCAGCAAAGGTCCTGGCAGATTGGAAAACTGCTAATGTAACACCCTTATTTAAAAAGGGAAGTAGGCAGAAGGCTGCAAACTATAGTCCTCTTAGTAAAATTTTAGAGTCCATTATTAAGGAGACAGTAATGGGATATTTGGATAAACATAATTTAATAGGACAAAGTCAGCATGGTTTTATGAAGGGGAAGTCATGTTTGACAAATTTGCTGGAGTTCTTTGAGGAAGTAACATACAGGGTGGATAAAGGGGAACCAGTGGGCGTAGTGTTTTTAGACTTCCAAAAGGCATTTGACAAGGTGCCACACAAAAGATTATTGTTCAAGATAAAAAATCACGGATTGGGGGTAATATTCTGGCATGGGTGGAGGATTGGCTATCTAACAGCAAGCAGAGAGTTGGGATAAATGGTTCATTCTCATACTAGCAATCAGTAACTAGTGGTGTTCCGCAGTGGTCAGTGCTGGGTCCCCAACTCTCTACAATCTATATTAACGATTTGGAGGAGGGGACCGAGTGTAACATATCAAAGTTTGCAGATGAGACAAAGATGGGAGGGAAAGTAGTGAGTGAGGAGGACATAAAAAACCTGCAAGGGGACATAGACAGGCTAAGTAAGTGGGCAGAGGTTTGGCAGTTGCAATACAATACTGGAAAGTGTGAGGTTATGTGCTTTGGCAGGAAAAATCATAGAGCAAGTTATTATCTTAATGGCAAGAAACTGGAAAGTACTGTAGTACAAAGGGATCTGGGGGTCCTAGTGCACGAAACTCAAAAAGTTAGTATGCAGGTGCAGCAAGTGATCAAGAAGGCAAATGGAATGTTGGCTTTTATTGCGAGGGGGATAGAATATAAAAACAGGGAGGAACTGCTGCAGTTGTACAAGGTATTGGTGAGACCGCACCTGGAATACTGCATACAGTTTTGGTGTCCTTACTTAAGAGAAGACATACTTGCTCTCGAGTCAGTACAAAGAAGGTTCACTCGATTAATCCCGGGGATGAGGGGGTGGACATACGAGGAGAGGTTGAGTAGATTGGGACTCTACTCATTGGAGTTCAGAAGAATGAGAGGCGATCTTATTGAAACATATAAGATTGTGAAGGGGCTTGATCGGGTGGATGCGGTGAGGATGTTCCCAATGATGGGTGAAACTAGAAATAGGGGGCATAATCTTAGAATAAGGGGCTGCTCATTCAAAACTGAGATGAGGAGAAACTTCTTCACTCAGAGGGTAGTAGGTCTGTGGAATTTGCTGCCCCAGAAAGCTGTGGAAGCTACATCATTAAATAAATTTAAAACAGAAATAGACAGTTTCCTAGAAGTAAAGGGAATTAGGGGTTACAGGGAGCGGGCAGCAAATTGTACATGAGTCTAGGTTCAGAACGGTCATGGCCCTGTGGGTAGCGGAGCGGGCCCAGGGGCCGTGTAGCCTGGTCCTGCTCCTACTTCTTGTGTTCTAATTCTGTGTTGATTTCAGGAGATGCTTGTATTCCCAGGGATTAGTGGAGACATCGAACAGGCTGCCAGCTGGGTGTCCTTCAAGAGTAAATTGGGCCTGTTCCTGGCTGGGGTGGAGATCACTTTTACAGAAGGTAAGCACTGTAGGAAATAGAGGGATAGAGTGATCTCCTGGACGAGTTTCGATTGCCTGGATGGGTCGGACAGGAATTTCCCAGATTTTTTCTCCCAAATTGGCCATTGGGTTCTTTATCTGGTTTTTCGCCTCTCCCGGGAGATCACATGGGTTTGGGTGGGATGGAGAGTGAAAGTAGATTTGAGGTTAGGATCAGATCAGCCATGACCTTATTGAATGGTGGAGCAGGCTCGAGGGGCCGATTGGCCTACTCCTGCTCCTATTTCTTATGTTCTTAAATGTATCCAAAATTGATCACGATACAATGCAAAGTGGGACAGAAAGCTGTGAGGAGAACTAAAACAATCTGCAGAGGGATACAGATAGATTAATTCAGTGAGCATTAAGATGGCAGACGAACTATAATGTCGGGAAATGTGAGGTTATTTACTTTGGTAGGAAGAATAGAAAAACAGAATATTTTATAAACGATGTGAAACTTTCAAATGTTGGTGTTCAGAAAGATTTGGGTGTCCACGTGCAAGGAACACAAAGAACTATCACAAAGGAACAACAAGCAATATGTAATGGAAATGGCATATCGGCCTTTATTGCAAGGCGGGTTGGAGTATAAGAGTAAGGACGCCTTGCTACAATTGTACAGGGCCTTGGGGAGACCACACCTGGAGTACTGTGCACAGTTCTGGTCTCCTTATCTGAGGAAGGATATACTTGCCTTGGAGGCGGTGAAAGAAAGGTTCACTGGATTGATTCCTGGGATGAGAGGGCTGTCCTATGATGAGAGATTTTGTAGAATGGGCCGATACTCTCTGAAGTTTAGAAGAATGAGAGGTGATCTCATTGAAACACACAAGATTCTGAAGGGGATTGACAGGGTAGATGCTGAGAGGCTGTTTCCCCTGGCTGGAGTGTCCAGAACTAGCGGGTATAGACTCAGGATAAGGGGTCGGCCATTTAAGACGGAAATGCGGAGGAATTTCTTCACTCAGAGGGTTTTGAATCTATGAATTCTCTACCCCAGATGGCTGCGGATGCTCAGTCATAGAGCACCTTCAAGGCTGAGATAGATAGATGTTTCGAATCTAGGGGAATCAAGGGATATGGAGATCTGGCGGGAAAGTGGAGTTGAGGTCGATGATCAGCCATGGACTTATTGCATGGGGGGAGCAGGCTCGAGGGGCCAAATGGCCCACTCCTGCTCCTATTTCTGATGCTCGTTTGTTGTAATACCTGGGATGGCTGGAATGACGTATGATGAGAGATTGGGTCGATTGGGCTTATACTCGCTGGAGTTTAGAAGAATGAGAGGGGATCTCATTGAAACTTTTAAAATTCGAACAGGACTAGACAGACTAGATGCAGGAAGGATGTTCCCGATGGCCGGGGAGTCCAGAACCAGGGGTCACAGTCTAAGGATAAGGGTTAAGCCATTTAGGACTGAGATGAAGAGGAATTTATTCAACCAGCGAGTGGTGAACTTGTGGAATTCTCTACCACAGAAGGCAGTAGAGGCCAATTCATTAAATATATTCAAGAAGGAGTTAGATATATTTCTTAAGGCTAAGGGATCAAGGGATATGGGGAGAAGGCAGGGACAGGGTGCTGAATTTGGATGATCAGCCATGATCTCATAGAATGGCGGAGCAGTCTCGAGGGGCGGTATGGCCTACTCCTGCTCTTATTTATTATGTTCTTATGAAAGATTTTTGGACTCTAATGGAATCAAGGGAGATGGAGATAAGGAGGCAAAGTGAAGTTGAGGTCGATGATCAGCCATGATCTCATGGACAGGCGGAGAAGGCTCGGGGGCAGAATGGCCTAATCCAGCTCCTATTTATTATGTTATTGTGTTCTTATGTAGGCATGCATCCCTTCCATGGAGCTATTTCCTTTTCCATCCCGCTCAGAAGATGCCAGGTAGCCAGGCTCCAAAGAGGTAAATTTGACTCTACGTCATTATTAATTGTTTCAAATATTTTGTGGACAGATTTGTACATGGGCGGGACATAAAAAGGGCATTATCGCACCTATCATCTGTAGTCCGCTCAAGTCATCATTCAGTTCCTTTAACTTGAATAGATTGGAATATCGGACGTGTCGTACAACTGTTGACATTAAACGGCATAACCATCGCCGAATCCCCCACTATCAAAATCCTGGGGGTCACCATTAACCGAAAACTTAACTGGACCAGCCACATAAATACTCTGGCAACAAGAGCAGGTCAGAGGCTAGATATTCTGCAGCGAGTGTCTCAACTCCTGACTCCCCAAGGCCTTTCCACCATCGACAAGGCACAAGTAAGGATTGTGATGGAATGCTCTCCACTTTCCTGGATGAGTGCAGCTCCAACAACACTCAAGAAGCTCGACACCATCCAGGACAAAGCAGCCCCTTGATTGGCACCCCATCCGCCACCTTAAACACTCACTCCCTCCACCACCGGCGCACCGTGGCTGCAGTAGGCACCGTCTACAAGATGCACTGCAGCAACTCACCAAGGCTTCTTCGGCAGCACCTCCCAAACCCGCGACCTCTTCCACCTAGAAGGACAAGGGCAGCAGGCGCATGGGAACACCACCAGCTCCAAGTTCCCCTCCAATTCACACACCATCCTGACTTAGAAGTATATCGCTGATCATTCATCTTCGCTGGGTCAAAATCCTGGAACTCCCTCGCTAACAGCACTGTGGGAGTACCTTCACCACACGGACTGCAGCGGTTCAAAAATGCGGCTCCCCATCACCATCTCAAGGGCAACTAGGGATGGGCAATAAATGCTGGCATTGCCAGCGATGCCCTGATCCCATAAACAAATAAAAAAATGCGAATCCGCTGTTTGTTTCCAGGCCCGTTTCAAATTTCACGCGCACTGTATCTAATTCAATCATATGCACGGAATTATTTTGCATTTTTCATTCTATTTTAGTTACACCAGTGCATTAATAATTTAAAGCCGATTCAGGTACGAGTATTACAAATTAAGCCATTAAGATATCTGTTGCTGTTAGCGTCGCCTAGAATCATATTGACCTGGATAAAACGGTCGATGGCGTAACTACTCCGAACACAATGCACACTTAGCTCAATGTACCAAGCACTTCCTCCGAGCTTTTCACGGACATTAGAAACATTGCCTGGACAAAATCCGAAAATGCTTCCATTTCCGGCCACATATAGCTTTTAGAAATAATTGGAACTGTCAGGCGGTATGTGTCAGGCCCTGCGCCTGTTTGCATAAGCTGTTAAAATTGTAATCTTGCTGAGCAATTAGCCCGACTCTTTGGCCAGTACTTTGAATATCCCCATCGGTGCAGATCATCTGTCAAGTCAGAACGTAACAGAGAGCAATTTCGGGATGTTGAGCACCTGCATTCGCATGTGGAAATTCCGAACGTGCTGTACATTTCCATGGCAAATTCTGGCCCATTATATTTAACCTTATTAATTAAAGCAACACTGCACTTACACGTGTTATCAGCGTCTTCGTGACTCGTAACTCCACCTGCAGAGGCTGCCCTTCTGTAACATACACAAACATGTTATATTATCCTAAATATAGCCCCAAATTAATGTTTATTCTCTGCACCATTACCTAAGATGCAATGAACTTGAGTGAGTAAAGTATAATTGCATAATTTGCATAAAACTATGAGTATCAAAATAAAGTGTGTCTCATGGTATTCTCACCTCTCAATATTTTGCCTTCTTAATTGTCCTGCAAGGTAACAATGGGAACATATAAATCACTATGTTAATTTCGCAATAAAGTGACCCAAACTATCAAAATTTCCACTGTTGAATATTAATACAAGTGAAGTAGATTCAATTGTTTAATATGCACCCTTCCCAGAAGAGACCAAGGAATGGAGACGTGCATACGCACAAAAGGTGCAAGAAAATATGGAATGAGAAAGAAAAAAACAGTTTCCTCTATTTGGTTACCTCAGCAACAACGCGAACTGCTTGCTGTTATAGGTCTAGAAATTCGTCTCTTCCTACCCCAAAATATTGACAGCAAAGTCGGAAGCTATTACCACCTTAAATAGTATTGGGCCTAAACTTGCGGTTGGAAGTGTACCTCCGGAGTACGCCTCCGACCTGAAAAATAAATCCAAAAGTACCTGCTGGCTCTCAGGAAGGATATACTTGCCTTGGAGGTGGTGGATCGAAGGTTCACTAGATTGATTCCTGGGATGAGAGAGCTGTCCTATGGTGAGAGATTGTGTAGAATGGGCCGATACTCTCTGGAGTTTAGAAGAATGAGAGGTGATCTCATTGAAACATTCAAGATACTGAGGGGGATTGACAGGGTAGATTCTGAGAGGTTGTTTCCCCTGGCTGGGGAGTCTAGAGCTAGGGGTCACAGTCTCAGGATAAGGGGTAGGCCATTTAAGACTGAGATGAGGAGGAATTTCTTCACTCAGAGGGTTGTGAGTCTTTGGAATTCTCTGCCCCAGAGGGCTGTGAATGCTGAGTCTTTGAGTATATTCAAGGCCGAGATCGATAGATATTTGGACTCCAGTGGAATCAAGGGATATGGAGATTGGGCGGGAAAGTGGAGTAGAGGTCGATGATCAGCCATGATCTTATTGAATGGCGGAGAAGGCTCTAGGGGCCGTATGGCTTACTCCTGCTCTTACTTATTATGTTCTTATGTCACGGGCATCGGAGTCATTGCGTCCTCAGGCTGCATAAAGGCCCACGGATCCCAGGTAGGCAAGTGGTTAGGAAGCGTCCCTCGATTCCCATGAGTCAGATCAGCACCCAATAATAGGCTGATGAACAAGATCAGAGAATGCGGAGTCAGGGGACAAGTGGCTGAATGGATTGCTGGCTCACTTCAGGACAGGAAGCAGTGAGTAGGAGTAACGTGTAGCTACTCAGAATGGCAGGTGTGTCTAGAACGAGGGGTCACACTCTCAGGGTATGTGATAGGAAATTTAGGACTGAGCTGAGTAGAAATGTCTTCACTCAGAGGGTGGTGAACCTATGGAATTCTCTACCACAGAAGGCTGTGGAGGACAAGTCACTGAATCTATTTAAGAAGGAGATAGATCGATTTCTAGACACAAAAGGCATCAAGGGGTATGGGGAGAGTATGGGAATATGGTATTGAGATAGAGGATTAGCTATGATCATATTGAATGGCGGAGCAGGCTCGAAAGGCTGAATGGCCTACTCCAGGTTTCTATGTTTCTATAGTGGCTGTGGGATCTTTTCCGTCCACCTGAGTGGGCAGACGGGGCCTCGGTTTAATGTCTCATCTGAAAGACGGCACCTCCGACAGTGCAGCACTTCCTCAGTACTACACTGAGGACTGTCAGCCTAGATTTTTGTGCTCAAGTATCTGGAGTGGGACTTGAACCCACAACCTATGGACTCAGGCGAACTGGACCACAGATGACACTATCAAGCTATTCACAGTGACAGAAGGTGGGTAGTGGTGTTCCACAAGGATCAGTGCTGGGACCACTGCTGTTCACAATTTACATTAACGATTTAGACTTTGGAATCAAAAACACTATTTCTAAGTTTGTGGATGATACCAAATTGGGGGGCGATAGTCAATACTGAGGAGGACTGCAACAAATTACAGGAGGCCGTCAGTAAATTCGGAGAATGGGCATATAATTGGCACATGAAGTTCAACACGGAAAAATATGATGTACTACATTTTGGGAGGGAGAGTGGGGAGGTCACTGGTCACTTGAAGGATGCGAGGCTAGGTCGTGTAGAGGATTAAAGGATCTCGGAGTACAAATTCACAAATCTGTAAAAGTTGCAACACAGGTTAGCAAGGCTATAAAAAAGCAAACCAAGCACTAGGGTTTATTTCTAGAGGGATAGAATTGAAAAGTAGGGAAGTTATGCTAAACCTGTATCGAACCTTGGTTAGACCGCACTTGGAGTACTGCATACAGTTCTGGTCACCATATTATAAAAAAGATATAGAGGCACTGGAGAGGGTGCAGAGAAGATTTACAAGGATGATACCAGAAATGCGAGGGTATACATATCAGGAAAGGATGAACAGGCTGGGTCTCTTTTCTCTTGAAAAAAGAAGGCTGAGGGGTGACCTAATAGAGGTCTTTAAAATTATGAAAGGTTTCGATCGAGTGGATATAGAGAAAATGATTCCACTTGTGGGGAAGAACATAACTAGAGGCCATCAATATAAGATAGTCACCAAGAAATCAAAGAGGGAAGTCAGGAGAAACTTCTTTACCAAAAGAGTGGTGAGAATGATGAACTCGCTACCACAGGGAGTGGTTGAAGCGAATAGTATAGATGTATTTCAGGGAGGCTGGACAAGCATATGAGGGAGAAGGGAACAGAGGGTTACGCTGATAGATTTAGATGAGGAAAGACGGGAGGAGTCTCGAGTGGAGCATAAACACTCGCATGGGCTGTCTGGGCTGAATGGCCTGTTACTTTGCCGTATATCCTACGTAATCCTACGTAAACACATTAGAAGGGAGAAACCCCATAAGCAAATGAAATATCCCCAAATAAATAAGTAATTTACAAAATTCTAATAAAAATAAATATTCTCATGTTCAAAATTAATTAAAAGCTGCAAATTAAGCATTTAAAATAAAAATTGAATTGTCTGAAAAATAATTTTAATTCTGGCCAAAATTTAGATGAATTAATTTTAAAGGTATTTGTATATTTTTATCATTTAGAAAATGTAATTTAACATCTATTTTAACCCTTACGCTGGTAAAAGCAGGGCCAGTGCCTGCTTTTACCAGGCACCAGTGTTTTCCTGGGCACTCACTGAAGTAGATGAGTCATCCCAGGAGTAGTGACCAACAAATGACACGGTTTCAGGTCCAAATAGAAAGAGAAAAGGTTTATGCAAAGATGAGTGAGCGGATTGAGGCAAGGTGGAAAGACAAAGCTTGACAGACAGGACTGTAGATCAGCAATGGGATTTTGTTTTAAATTGCAAGGGCATGTAATAAATATCTACCATTTGAAAAAAAGAGAGAAATTCTGGACCCCGTATGCGCACAACTTCTTTTTAATCCCGAGATAGTCAAATCCAAATCTGCTCCAGCAATAGAGTTTTTTTTATGGCACATGCGATGATCACCTCGACAGGTTACAAATTCCGGTTTATCGTGCATGCACAGCTTTATGCCGAAACCTGGAACTTGCGGGGCCATTCTGAGGGCTTCCGATGGTGTGTACGCTGTGCATACCCCGTCATCGGCCCCGCAATATCCGGGCCAATATATTCTGGAGATCCGACTAGACAGAGAAGCCTTTCCAAAGCAAGCAGACAGAACTCTTCAACATTTGCCTTACCGTCACCTTTCACAATCTTAATGCTGGACTGAGGACTGCAGGCTGTTTGCAAGGCCTGACCAGCTTTTCAACGATCTTAGTCCATGTGAAAATTCGTACTTTCTTTCCCCCCATGATCACTTACTTTTCTTCGCGATCAAGAACCAGGTCAGCGCCACAACCAGTAAAACGATGAGCCCAGCAGCACATCCCAGGCCAATGTTCAGCAATAAACTGTTATCTGCACCTATACAGTGATAGAAAGATGGAAGATTGCTAAGGTTTCATCAGCACACAAGAAATGTCAGCGTTTACGTCCAGCAGAATGTCCAGTGCATAAAAGGGCACGAGATGATATTCTTTGCTTGACTGACGGCTTTGCGTCAGTGACACATTCTACCTCATGCCCGGAATTAAGTTCATCTGATGTGAATATGATTATATGGGGGTGAAATTGAACATGGGTGGAAAATTCAAGGAAAACATCAGTATGGAACTGTTCACTTGTTTTATGCCCCGTTTGAGATCCAGTTACATTGCGCTCGAAATTCCACTCGGGCGGTGGCGCAGGATCGGCGATATCAGATCGGCCGTCCATTATATGAAGCTCCTGATATTCAAATCCATTGCTGAATGATACGGCCAATATGGCGCCTGTTCTGCGCCAATGCCTGAGTCAAATTTCTAAGCTCTATATCCTCACATCTCTCTGTATAGAGGGACTTTTCCTGCTGTCTCCCCTCTAATATTGTATTTACTAAACTTCCTTATAGGCCCCTAACTATTGAAACTAGTTTGCTTCTATCATGATTTTAAATTATCATAGAAGCCAACTTCCGTGCTTTCATAATTTAAAAAACATATGGCCCAGAAATTCGGGTCCCCACGGATGAGTACGCACGGGGTACTCACCCGTAGGCCCAATGGAAGTGCCGATTTCATTCATGCACTGCGCATGCACGAGAAACCGGAACTTCTGTTCCCTTAAAGGAAGGGGTTCACAGGTGGAATGCGTGCGCCGGAGAGGCAGCGCGTGCGCATCGAACTTACATTTTTTTTCCAGGTTTCTCCGGGAGGGTAAGTCTCCAGAAGTTACACTTTTAAAAACAGACGCAAGGCCTGCTTTTAACAAGGTAAGTGGTGAATTAATTACGATTAAAACATTGTTTCCACAGGTTTATTATTTTGAAATACTGTAAAGAAAGGTTAGTTTATTTTTAGCCCCGTTAGAAAATGTAATTAATTTTTTCAAAAATTTAAATTATTGTTAATATAGTTATTTTTTGGAATTTATAGTTATTTTAAAAGTGTGATTTTAAAAAAAATATTTGAAGTTTTAGTGATGTTTTGGGGCTTATAGTATTTATAGGTTTGACAGCCCTTCCTGTCAAACTTATGAATGAAGCATTCCCTGCTACCATTGGCTCTGCATGGCCCACGTGATCCCAGGGGACGCATCGAACTAACTGCGCCCCTGGGATACGCAAGCACTGCCCGCCGGCAGTTGGAGGAGTCCCAGGATCAGAATCCCAGGTGGGCCCACAGCACAACGGCCGGTGCGCTTGATACTCTTTTGTTTGGACCCCAAAAAAACCAAAACAAATTGGACTGCAAATTAACAAAAATTCAACTAAAAATTAACAAATCAAATTAAAATTTGGTTTTCCGTGTTGATGATGCACTCCAGTCCCCGCGGCGCCCACTGGTCGCAGAAATCCTCAAGCGTGCCGGCGGACACCGCATGCTCCATTTCCAGGGCCACCCAGGTGCGAACATGGCCGCGGAAGAGAGGCAGGCAATCCGTCGGGACGAACCCCTCGACCGCCCGCTGCCTGGACCAATTGATGGCTCTTTTAGCCAGGCCCAGGAGCAGGCCTACAAAATCGAGGAGCAGCCCCTTCAAGTAGTGAAAGAGGGGCTGCAACCTCTCACACTCGACGTAAGCATGAAACACGGACTCCTCCAGGCCGCAAAATACCGGCGCGCAAGGTATGTGCAGGTCGGGGGCTTGCACCCGCGGGAAGCCCTCCACCCGAATTTCTGGGCCATTGTAATTGTCATTTTCATAATGGCCCGTTTTATCCAATCGCAGCATCCCTGGGATTTTGTGGGCCTTGGGGAGCCAATCACAGAAGGGAATCTCCCTTCATACATTTGACAGGAAGACCTGTCAAATATATGAATGGAGATCAATGAAAAAACATGGCAAAACTTTAAATATATTTTTTAATACACATTTTTAAAATGACTTGAAATTACAACAAATTAAGTATTTTAAAGAAAAATTAATTTTTTGAAAAAAATTATTCAAGTTTTTTACGGGGCTACATATCAACTTACATTTTTTTTAAAGTATTTTAAAATGATAAATCAGTGAAATGTTTTTTTCTTTTTTGAACTCTTATCCTGGTAAAAGCAGGTCTCACTCCTGCAGGTACACAGCGCATACCCACCCGTAGTAATCAGAATATCTGGGCCAATAAAACTAGCCTGTCTATTTGAAGGATTTTTTCGTACCTCTATCTCATCATACCAGGCAGCATCACTGTGAATTTGCATTGTGCCATCTTTAACGTGTCAATGTCATTTAATGTGTGATCTCCTTACTTGGATGGAGACGGCTCAGATAGTCCAAGTTGGCCTTCCACGCCCATCAGACCATGCAGAAAATAGAGGAGTGCCCAAGTGGCGAGAAATTCGACTGCTGATTAAGATGGTCGGCATAACCGATACCGTCGCTTTCGGACCTCTGCCCTGGGGAATTTCTCAGCCGCAGACTGGTTCATGTATTATTAATCTTGGGCACAGCTCTCTTGGTGGATACAGATGCAAGAACGGCAGTGTACCCCATCAGGCAGCACTGAATGTATGCAGAGACCATTCCCTGGTATGTGTGCTGCTGATGCACGGTGCTCAAAGTGAATGGAAGTTAAATTCGGGAGCTTTCTGGCGTTTCACCGCTTATAAAGAAAGAGCATTAAATAACGCTTCCAGCTCTTAATTCGTGACCATTATTTCTGGATAACAGCGGGGGGGGGGGGGGGGGTCAGCCTCTGCAGACTATGCAGAACAAATGGGAACTTTACGCCAGCAGATAAAAGAACGATCCCCAGGTAAATGTTGCAGCGAAATATGTACATCTCAGTTCGATTTTAAAGGGAATTGCTCACCTATATTAACAAGATATGAGCGAAGGAGACAAACATTGAGATACAAGAACACACAACCTCGTTTTGAAATGTGTTGGTCCCTACCTGTCTCCGTAATCGGGACATCGTTACTGAATGGCGAATTCCTCGAACGTCCTGCGACCTCTGTTTGATATCGACAACTGTAATTTTCCACAGAGCCTTCGCTTCGGGTATTTATGTTGAAGGTCACAATCCGCTCATCGCCACTCACATTACGGGACTGTACAGGATTTCCTTTCTGATCTTTGAACAAGAGAAATGTTCCCCCTCTGGAGCGAATGTCGCCTTTGCAAGAAATGACAACATTTTCCCCGTTTGAAACTGCACCGGAATCTGGGTCCATGTAGAAAGTCGGCTCCGGGAGATCATCTGTATCAAAAATAACGTATGAAATTGTGTGTCAAAAGTCTACTCAATGACATATGAGGAGACATTCTTAAAGGTAGAACTAAATCTGTCGTCTTGCTTCCAATACATGCATTGCTTTTTGTTATTACTTACAAGGAAAGGACAGATGGAAAACAGGATGAACCAGAATGTGCTTATTCTATCTTTTATGTGAAGTATTTCCTTCAGCCTGTTTTTTTACTGCTTTCAAAAAATTAAAATTGTTTATCTGCTTATTGTCCATCGCCCTTCAATCAGCACAATCTGTAACTTTCTTTGACTCAACTCTTTAAATGGTCCTCCCATTCTCAGACCGATATTTCATGTATCTGATTCTGGTGTCATGAGGAACTCGGTTAATTCGACTTCTGGAAGGGTTTCATGTTTAGTTCATTCAGTACAAATCAAAGAAATGTGGTTGGTATCATTGGAGAGCGAACGGGAGAGAGAGAGAGTGAGCGATAGATTTCACTAAGCAACAGCCAGTGTTCAAGATTGAAGTAAG
>NW_028225187.1:34518340-34523357 GCF_052327205.1 Somniosus microcephalus
AGTAAGAAAGGATAAACAAAGAGATATAAAGGCAAGTAGATAAAACAAAACACTGCGTATTATGGAAACCTGAAATACAAACAGGAAATTCAGGAAACACTCAGCAGGTCAGCCAGTATCTGTGGAGAGTGAAACAGAGTTAACGATTCAGGTCGATAAATGTAATGAGAATTAGAAGATATTAGTTGAAATGCTTTTAAAATAAGTGCAGGAACTGGGAACCACTCCCAGAAACCTCTTTCTCACACTTTCTCATCATCCCTTCCCTCCCAGAAACAATCTCCGACCACCAACCGCACCCCTGGCAGTCTACCTACTCTCTTCCGCCCTATTCCCGAACCAGGGTAAGCCTCGCCACATTGTTAGATTTTCAACGATTCGCTTACCTGCTGCTGTTCCACTGCAACCATTAAAAATCCTCTGCACCCAATATGTGTTTCTAGACTTGCAACATTAGCACTCCCATTTGCCTTACACCATCATCCATTTTGTCACAGAATCACTCACATCCTCCAACCTATCATAGACTGCCGCCTTTTATTAATTTCCTGTCCGCTTTATCCTGGCACTTTATATTCTTAAAAGCTGCTCATCATTAACAACTTCCAATTCTGATGAAAGTTCCTTGAACTGAAACAATAACTCTATTCTCTCTCCACAGTTGATGCCTGACTTTTTGAGTGTGTCCAGCACTTACCGTTTGAAGTAAGTTAGATAGACAATGTGTCTTTGAATTAGTGATATAGCAGCCACACATACCCTGCCCTTACTTCCTTTAATCCGCTTTCAAAACTGTACGAGAACAGTGTCCAGATCTTGAGAAACATCTGTATGATTTATTCCTTAAGCTACCAGAGCACATCATCCAGTTTTTACCCTGTAAATTGCTTGCCCACCTTTTAACAATTACAAACACAGGTCGAGTATCACCGACTGTGCTCATTAGAAACAAATACAACAGTGAGCAACGCCCTGTGTAGACTGTTCCTCAATTCAAACAGTTTGCGTAACTCTCTATTTCAACTTTACATTGAAATACAAACCTTCGTGGATTTGAAATTACCAGACACTAGAATCATACTCACTGATCCCAAGAAGAACTGAGAGAGTATACATGTTCTAATTCGATTCGCACACAATTTTCGGAGCCTCCAAAGGACCGAGATAGTTTTCTTTCTTAACTTCCTTAGTCGTTGGTTTGGGCATAAAGGATATGACGTGGCTGTCGCTGTAGTTACCAAGATTGCAACACAGATATCACTTTAAACAAGTTGTTACTAAAGGAATGAATAATCTTCTTCATCCTCATAGGCAGTTCCTCGGAACCGAGGATGTCTTTCTTCCACATTAAAAATGTGTTCGCAGGTGACTGATGAGTCCAATGCAGGACCTACAGTCTCTGTCACACGTGGGGCAAACGGTGGTTGAAGGGGCGGGAGGGTGGGGTGCTTCGGTTGATGTGCGCTGCTTGCGCTTGGCTTCCGCTTGCTCCCGGCGAAGAGACTCGAGGTGTTCGGTGCCTTCCCGGATGCTTCTCCTCCACTTTGTGCTATGGTCTTGGGCCAGGGATTCCCAGGTGTCCGTGGGGATGTTACACTTTCTCAAGGAGGCTTTGAGGGTGTCCTTGAAGCGTTTCCTCTGCCCAGCTGGGACTCTCTGGCCGTGCCGGAGCTCCGAGTAGAGTGCTTGTTTTGAAAGTCTCGTATCGGGCATGCGGACAATGTGACCCGTCCATCGGAGCTGATCAAGCGTGGTCAAGGCTTCGATGCTGGGGATGTTGGCCTGAGCGAGAATACTGACATTGGTGCGCCTATCCTGCCAAAGGATTTGCAGGATCTTGTGGAGGCAGCGTTGGTGGTACCTCTCCAGTGCTTTGAGGTGCATCCTGTACATGGTCAATGTCTCTGTTGCGTACAGCAGGGCGGGTATCATTGCTGCTCTGTAGACCAGGAGCCTAGTGCTGGGTTTGTGGTCCTGGTCTTCAAACACTCTCTTCCTGACCTGTCAGCACATACAATTACTACACACTCATTCTGAACATGAATTTGACATGTTACACCAGTGTGTGTGTGTGTATATAATATATTGAGTTACGAGGAGAGATTACACAAATAAGGCTTGTATTTCCTAAAATTTAGAAGGTGAGGGGTCGATCTGTTCGATGTTTTCAAGATAGTAAGAGGAACAGATAGAATAGATAGAGATAAACGATTTGGACTGGTTAGGGATTCCTGGACTAGGTGGCATAGTCTTAAAATTAGAGCCAGACCTATCAGGAGTGAAAATATGAAATTCCAAAATTATACACACAAATGCTGATCGAAGTTTGAAACTCTCTCTCGCAAACGGCAATTGTTGCTAGATCAATTGTTAATTTTAATTCGGAGATTGATAGCTTTCCGTTAACCAAAGGAATTAAGGGATATGGGCCAGAGGCGTGTTTCTGGAAATAAATCGCAAATTAACCATGATCTCAACGAATGGCAGAACAGGCTCGAGGGGCGGAATGGCCTCCTCCTTTTCCTATATATGTATATATATAAGCCTGTAGCATACATTAAACAATGTATTGAAACAATCACCTACAATGGCAGTGTGTTTTAGGCAATCACATATAACTTACCAGCACCTCGCTGAAGATATGTCAAGGCGTGGAGATGCCGGTGTTGGACTGGGGTGGACAAATGTAAGAAGTCACACAACACCAGGTTATAGTCCAACAGTTTTGTTTGAAATCACAAGCTTTCGGAGCACTGCTACTTCATCAGGTGAAGTGGAGAGATGCATAAAGACACAGCTTATATAGTCAGAGAATAATGCCAGATGTTTACAGGTAATCTTTCTAACTGCCAGTTATCAAACCTCGGCAGAGAGATAATCACAGCAATCAAAGGTGTGAATGGTGTCCAAACAGGTTAGTCCGGAAAACATTACATCAAAGAACAATGAGGAGGGGTCACAAGGGGGCAAATGTTGCAGATGCTGGGGCCTGTATGAAAAACAAAAAACAGACAAAAAATATTTCAATATTAAACATCTTGTTTCAATGATAAAGGATTGAAAACCCTAATTTAAAAAAGAGACTGTTTTAGGATCACAGAGAGAAGTTCAGAAGGATTAATTTCTTTTCCAGATTATGTTAATTGTATGTTGACGTTATCTTAATATATTTGCATATATATGTACTTATTATTACATTTAATTGCTAAACACACAACAATCCTGTTTTATTTTCAGTACAACAATAAGATTACTCGCTACATTGTTCAAAGTGCAGATTTGTTTAAATATTAGCTTCACCTACTTTAGCCTATCTGCAGCCATTGCAATATTTAGGAGGAAGCAATGTTTAATACCCATAGATAGTGAACAAATCACTTTACACATATTTCATCTCTGATAACGATACACGGTATTATTCCAAAGACATGCAGCAAACAATTTGGTTAATCAGAAGTATTTTGTGTACTCTTCAGGGACATATTACAAATTATTGTGCATATATATATATATCTATATATATATATATATAGATATATATAAAACAGCACAGAATGTGGTCATCGCGCCGGTGCAGTCTCTTTGAAAGAACTATTCATTTCACCCACTCCCCTGTTGTTTCACCAAAGCCCGGTAAATGTTTCCTTTTCAAGTATAAAATCACTTACATTAAATTAACTGTGAAATCTGTTTCTATTTTCCTTTCAAGCAATGAATTTCAGGTAATAATTAACCGGATATTTTAAAAAAATCCGCGACTCCCCTCTTTTTTTGCCAATTACCATAAATGTACATCCTCTGGTCAACGATCTCTAGCCAGTGGGAACCTTTTGTTCTGATTCAGCCTATCAAAACCCTTTATAATTATGATGATCACTTTAGGTTCTTCTCAGATACACGATGCAGATTGTGGTATCTATCTCTCTCTTACACTCTCTCTCTCTCACTATATATATATCTATATATGTAAAGCGGCTCTTCTGTCTGTCTGTCTGTCCGCCTGGTCTCGATGCGTTTGGAAGTTACAGAGCGTACCGATGCGCGCGTCGCCTCAAAAGAAAGCTTGCGATTCCGGACCGGTCATCGGCCTATTTACGTTTCGGCCGGACAAAAATCCCGCCCGCGGTATCCCAAAAACGTTCAGCGTTCCGCTCATTAGCATCTCATTAGCGACCGTTGTGACGTCGAGGTCTTCCTACAGTTGAGTGTCGAGTGACTCGACGATTGACCAATCCTACGCTTCGGTGACCTGACCGGTCGACCAATCGGTGCGTGTGTGGGCGGGCCTTATCCTTCTGAGCCGAGGTGAGTGGCCGCCATCTTGATTTTCCACAATTTTTTCCCCCACACTTTCTGTGTGTTAGGGAACTAAGGTAAATATTTGAATTATGTGTTAGGGAATTAATTAACAATTTATTTCAGTTTTATATTGTGTTTAGCAACCCCCCCTCCCTCCTCCTCACCCTCGCGCAGGGGGGACTCAGTGCTTGTCTCCAGGCCCGCTGCAGGCAGGCCTGAAGCTCCAGAAATTTCTCTATCTCTCTCTCTTCCCTCTCTCTCTCTCCTTCTCCTCTTCCCTCTCTCTCCTTCTCCTCTTCCCTCTCTCTCCTTCTCCTCTTCCCCCTCTACTTCCCCCTCTCAGGTCTAACGGTGTCGGGGCCCGAAGTGAGCCGCTCTAACGGCCGCCAGCCCGCTGGGTTTCCCTGCCTACTCCCCGCGGGCCGCCTCGCGCCGCTGGCACTGACCGCGCATGCGCCGCCCGCCCGCGAGAGCCCGCTCTGGCTTTTTTTTAAACGGCAACCACGCATGCGCACGGCCCTTGCGCAGCCGCCTTGACGCCGGCACGAATGCGCACGGCCCCCGTGACGCCTGCACACAGCCTCGTGAGATCGCGGGGGGGGGAGAGCCTCGGGAAATCGCGGGGGGGAGAGCCTCGAGAAATCGCGGGGGGGAGAGCCTCGGGAAATCGCGGGGGGGAGAGCCTCGGGAAATCGCGGGGGGGAGAGCCTCGGGAAAT
>NW_028225187.1:34523857-34613857 GCF_052327205.1 Somniosus microcephalus
GTGATTATCTTGATGTATCCATCAATCTCTTTATCTCCCTGACTATCTTTCTATCATTCCTTCTGTTTATGTGATTATCTCGATGTATCCATCAATCTCTTTATCCCCCTGACTATCTTTCTATCATTCTTTCTGTTTGCATGATTATCTCGATGTATCCATCAATCTCTTTATCCCCTGACCATCTTTCTATCATTCTTTCTGTTTATGTGATTATCTCGATGTATGCATCACTCTCTTTATCCCCCTGACTATCTTTCTATCATTCTTTCTGTTTACGTGATTATCTTGATGTATCCATCAATCTCTTTATCTCCCTGACTATCTTTCTATCATTCCTTCTGTTTATGTGATTATCTCGATGTATCCATCAATCTCTTTATCCCCCTGACTATCTTTCTATCATTCTTTCTGTTTGCATGATTATCTCGATGTATCCATCAATCTCTTTATCCCCTGACCATCTTTCTATCATTCTTTCAGTTTACATGATTATCTCGTTGTATCCATCAATCTCTTTATCCCCCTGACTATCTTTCTATCATTCTTTCTGTTTACGTGATTATCTCGATGTATCCATCAATCTCTTTATCCCCCTGACTATCTTTCTATCATTCTTTCTGTTTACATGATTATCTCGATGTATCCATCAATCTCTTTATCCCCCTGACTATCTTTCTATCATTCTTTCTGTTGACATGATTATCTCGATGTATCCGTCAATCTCTTTATCCCCTGATTATCTTTCTATCATTCTTTCTGTTTACGTGATTATCTCGATGTATCCATCAATCTCTTTATCCCCTGATTATCTTTCTATCATTCTTTCTGTTTATGTGATTATCTCGATGTATGCATCACTCTCTTTATCCCCCTGACTATCTTTCTATCATTCTTTCTGTTTACGTGATTATCTTGATGTATCCATCAATCTCTTTATCTCCCTGACTATCTTTCTATCATTCCTTCTGTTTATGTGATTATCTCGATGTATCCATCAATCTCTTTATCCCCCTGACTATCTTTCTATCATTCTTTCTGTTTGCATGATTATCTCGATGTATCCATCAATCTCTTTATCCCCTGACCATCTTTCTATCATTCTTTCTGTTTATGTGATTATCTCGATGTATGCATCACTCTCTTTATCCCCCTGACTATCTTTCTATCATTCTTTCTGTTTACGTGATTATCTTGATGTATCCATCAATCTCTTTATCTCCCTGACTATCTTTCTATCATTCCTTCTGTTTATGTGATTATCTCGATGTATCCATCAATCTCTTTATCCCCCTGACTATCTTTCTATCATTCTTTCTGTTTGCATGATTATCTCGATGTATCCATCAATCTCTTTATCCCCTGACCATCTTTCTATCATTCTTTCTGTTTATGTGATTATCTCGATGTATGCATCACTCTCTTTATCCCCCTGACTATCTTTCTATCATTCTTTCTGTTTACGTGATTATCTTGATGTATCCATCAATCTCTTTATCTCCCTGACTATCTTTCTATCATTCCTTCTGTTTATGTGATTATCTCGATGTATCCATCAATCTCTTTATCCCCCTGACTAAATTTCTATCATTCTTTCTGTTTGCATGATTATCTCGATGTATCCATCAATCTCTTTATCCCCTGACCATCTTTCTATCATTCTTTCTGTTTATGTGATTATCTCGATGTATGCATCACTCTCTTTATCCCCCTGACTATCTTTCTATCATTCTTTCTGTTTACGTGATTATCTTGATGTATCCATCAATCTCTTTATCTCCCTGACTATCTTTCTATCATTCCTTCTGTTTATGTGATTATCTCGATGTATCCATCAATCTCTTTATCCCCCTGACTATCTTTCTATCATTCTTTCTGTTTGCATGATTATCTCGATGTATCCATCAATCTCTTTATCCCCTGACCATCTTTCTATCATTCTTTCAGTTTACATGATTATCTCGTTGTATCCATCAATCTCTTTATCCCCTGACCATCTTTCTATCATTCTTTCACTTTACATGATTATCTCGATGTATCCATCAATCTCTTTATCCCCTGACCATCTTTCTATCATTCTTTCAGTTTACATGATTATCTCGATGTATCCATCAATCTCTTTATCCCCTGACCATCTTTCTATCATTCTTTCAGTTTACATGATTATCTCGTTGTATCCATCAATCTCTTTATCCCCTGACCATCTTTCTATCATTCTTTCAGTTTACATGATTATCTCGATGAATCCGTCAATCTCTTTATCCCCCTGACTATCTTTCTATCATTCTTTCTGTTTATGTGATTATCTCGATGTATGCATCACTCTCTTTATCCCCCTGACTATCTTTCTATCATTCTTTCTGTTTACGTGATTATCTTGATGTATCCATCAATCTCTTTATCTCCCTGACTATCTTTCTATCATTCCTTCTGTTTATGTGATTATCTCGATGTATCCATCAATCTCTTTATCCCCCTGACTATCTTTCTATCATTCTTTCTGTTTGCATGATTATCTCGATGTATCCATCAATCTCTTTATCCCCTGACCATCTTTCTATCATTCTTTCAGTTTACATGATTATCTCGTTGTATCCATCAATCTCTTTATCCCCTGACCATCTTTCTATCATTCTTTCAGTTTACATGATTATCTCGATGTATCCATCAATCTCTTTATCCCCCTGACTATCTTTCTATCATTCTTTCTGTTTACATGATTATCTCGATGAATCCGTCAATCTCTTTATCCCCCTGACTATCTTTCTATCATTCTTTCAGTTTACATGATTATCTCGTTGTATCCATCAATCTCTTTATCCCCCTGACTATCTTTCTATCATTCTTTCTGTTTACGTGATTATCTCGATGTATCCATCAATCTCTTTATCCCCCTGACTATCTTTCTATCATTCTTTCTGTTTACATGATTATCTCGATGTATCCTTCAATCTCTTTATCCCCCTGACTATCTTTCTATCATTCTTTCTGTTGACATGATTATCTCGATGTATCCGTCAATCTCTTTATCCCCTGATTATCTTTCTATCATTCTTTCTGTTTACGTGATTATCTCGATGTATCCATCAATCTCTTTATCCTCTGATTATCTTTCTATCATTCTTTCTGTTTATGTGATTATCTCGATGTATGCATCACTCTCTTTATCCCCCTGACTATCTTTCTATCATTCTTTCTGTTTAGGTGATTATCTTGATGTATCCATCAATCTCTTTATCTCCCTGACTATCTTTCTATCATTCCTTCTGTTTATGTGATTATCTCGATGTATCCATCAATCTCTTTATCCCCCTGACTATCTTTCTATCATTCTTTCTGTTTGCATGATTATCTCGATGTATCCATCAATCTCTTTATCCCCTGACCATCTTTCTATCATTCTTTCTGTTTATGTGATTATCTCGATGTATGCATCACTCTCTTTATCCCCCTGACTATCTTTCTATCATTCTTTCTGTTTACGTGATTATCTTGATGTATCCATCAATCTCTTTATCTCCCTGACTATCTTTCTATCATTCCTTCTGTTTATGTGATTATCTCGATGTATCCATCAATCTCTTTATCCCCCTGACTATCTTTCTATCATTCTTTCTGTTTGCATGATTATCTCGATGTATCCATCAATCTCTTTATCCCCTGACCATCTTTCTATCATTCTTTCTGTTTATGTGATTATCTCGATGTATGCATCACTCTCTTTATCCCCCTGACTATCTTTCTATCATTCTTTCTGTTTACGTGATTATCTTGATGTATCCATCAATCTCTTTATCTCCCTGACTATCTTTCTATCATTCCTTCTGTTTATGTGATTATCTCGATGTATCCATCAATCTCTTTATCCCCCTGACTATCTTTCTATCATTCTTTCTGTTTGCATGATTATCTCGATGTATCCATCAATCTCTTTATCCCCTGACCATCTTTCTATCATTCTTTCAGCTTACATGATTATCTCGTTGTATCCATCAATCTCTTTATCCCCTGACCATCTTTCTATCATTCTTTCACTTTACATGATTATCTCGATGTATCCATCAATCTCTTTATCCCCTGACCATCTTTCTATCATTCTTTCAGTTTACATGATTATCTCGTTGTATCCATCAATCTCTTTATCCCCTGACCATCTTTCTATCATTCTGTCAGTTTACATGATTATCTCGATGAATCCGTCAATCTCTTTATCCCCCAGACTATCTTTCTATCATTCTTTCTGTTTACGTGATTATCTCGATGTATCCGTCAATCTCTTTATCCCCCTGACTATCTTTCTATCATTCTTTCTGTTTACGTGATTATCTTGATGTATCCATCAATCTCTTTATCTCCCTGACTATCTTTCTATCATTCCTTCTGTTTATGTGATTATCTCGATGTATCCATCAATCTCTTTATCCCCCTGACTATCTTTCTATCATTCTTTCTGTTTGCATGATTATCTCGATGTATCCATCAATCTCTTTATCCCCTGACCATCTTTCTATCATTCTTTCTGTTTATGTGATTATCTCGATGTATGCATCACTCTCTTTATCCCCCTGACTATCTTTCTATCATTCTTTCTGTTTACGTGATTATCTTGATGTATCCATCAATCTCTTTATCTCCCTGACTATCTTTCTATCATTCCTTCTGTTTATGTGATTATCTCGATGTATCCATCAATCTCTTTATCCCCCTGACTATCTTTCTATCATTCTTTCTGTTTGCATGATTATCTCGATGTATCCATCAATCTCTTTATCCCCTGACCATCTTTCTATCATTCTTTCTGTTTATGTGATTATCTCGATGTATGCATCACTCTCTTTATCCCCCTGACTATCTTTCTATCATTCTTTCTGTTTACGTGATTATCTTGATGTATCCATCAATCTCTTTATCTCCCTGACTATCTTTCTATCATTCCTTCTGTTTATGTGATTATCTCGATGTATCCATCAATCTCTTTATCCCCCTGACTATCTTTCTATCATTCTTTCTGTTTGCATGATTATCTCGATGTATCCATCAATCTCTTTATCCCCTGATCATCTTTCTATCATTCTTTCAGTTTACATGATTATCTCGTTGTATCCATCAATCTCTTTATCCCCTGACCATCTTTCTATCATTCTTTCACTTTACATGATTATCTCGATGTATCCATCAATCTCTTTATCCCCTGACCATCTTTCTATCATTCTTTCAGTTTACATGATTATCTCGTTGTATCCATCAATCTCTTTATCCCCTGACCATCTTTCTATCATTCTTTCAGTTTACATGATTATCTCGATGAATCCGTCAATCTCTTTATCCCCCAGACTATCTTTCTATCATTCTTTCTGTTGACATGATAATCTCGATGTATCCGTCAATCTCTTTATCCCCTGACTATCTTTCTATCATTCTTTCTGTTTACGTGATTATCTTGATGTATCCATCAATCTCTTTATCTCCCTGACTATCTTTCTATCATTCCTTCTGTTTATGTGATTATCTCGATGTATCCATCAATCTCTTTATCCCCCTGACTATCTTTCTATCATTCTTTCTGTTTGCATGATTATCTCGTTGTATCCATCAATCTCTTTATCCCCTGACCATCTTTCTATCATTCCTTCTGTTTATGTGATTATCTCGATGTATCCATCAATCTCTTTATCCCCCTGACTATCTTTCTATCATTCTTTCTGTTTACATGATTATCTCGATGTATCCATCAATCTCTTTATCCCCCTGACCATCTTTCTATCATTCTTTCTGTTTACATGATTATCTCGATGTATCCATCAATCTCTTTATCCCCCTGACGATCTTTCTATCATTCTTTCTGTTGACATGATAATCTCGATGTATCCGTCAATCTCTTTATCCCCCTGACCATCTTTCTATCATTCTTTCTGTTTACATGATTATCTCGATGTATCCATCAATCTCTTTATCCCCCTGACTATCTTTCTATCATTCTTTCTGTTTACGTGATTATCTCGATGTATCCATCAATCTCTTTATCCCCCTGACTATCTTTCTATCATTCCTTCTGTTTACGTGATTATCTCGATGTATCCATCAATCTCTTTATCCCCCTGACTATCTTTCTATCATTCTTTCTGTTTACGTGATTAACCCGATGTATCCGTTAATCTCTTTATCTCCCTGACTATCTTTCTATCATTCTTTCTGTTTATGTGATTATCTCGATGTATCCATCAATCTCTTTATCCCCCTGACTTTCTTTCTATCATTCCTTCTGTTTACGTGATTATCTCGATGTATCCATCAATCTCTTTATCCCCCTGACTATCTTTCTATCATTCTTTCTGTTTACGTGATTAACCCGATGTATCCGTCAATCTCTTTATCCCCCTGACTATCTTTCTATCATTCTTTCTGTTTGCATGATTAACTCGATGTATCCGTCAATCTCTTTATCCCCCTGACTATCTTTCTATCATTCTTTCTGTTTCCGTGAATATCTCGATGTATCCATCAATCTCTTTATCCCCTGACTATCTTTCTATCATTCTTTTTGTTTACATGATTAACTCGATGTATCCGTCAATCTCTTTATCCCCCTGACTATCTTTCTATCATTCTTTCTGTTTACGTGATTATCTCGATGTATCCGTTAATCTCTTTATCCCCCTGACTATCTTTCTATCATTCTTTGTGTTGACGTGATTATCTCGATGTATCCATCAATCTCTTTATCTCCCTGACTATCTTTCTATCATTCTTTCTCTTTATGTGATTATCTCGATGTATCCATCAATCTCTTTATCCCCCTGACTGTCTTTCTATCATTCTTTCTGTTTACATGATTATCTCGATGTATCCATGAATCTCTTTATACCCCTGACTATCTTTCTATCATTGTTTCTGTTTACATGATTATCTCGATGTATCCATCAATCTCTTTATCCTGCTGACGATCTTTCTATCATTCTTTCTGTTTACGTGATTATCTCGATGTATCCGCCAATCTCTTTATCCTCCTGACTATCTTTCTATCATTCTTTCTCTTTATGTGATTATCTCGATGGATCCGTCAATCTCTTTATCCCCCTGACTATCTTTCTATCATTCTGTCTGTTAACATGATTATCTCGATGTATCCGCCAATCTCTTTATCCCCCTGACTATCTTTCTATCATTCTTTCTGTTTACATGATTATCTCGATGTATCCATCAATCTCTTTATCCCCTGACTATCTTTCTATCATTCTTTCTGTTTACGTGATTCTCTCGATGTATCCATCAATCTCTTTATCCCCCTGACTATCTTTCTATCATTCTTTCTGTTTACGTGATAATCTCGATGTATCCGTCAATCTCTTTATCCCCTGACTATCTTTCTATCATTCTTTCTGTTTACTTGATTATCTCGATGTATCCGTCAATCTCTCTATACCCCTGACTATCTTTCTATCATTCTTTCTGTTTATGTGATTATCTCGATGTATCCATCAATGTCTTTATCCCCCTGACTATCTTTCTGTCATTCTTTCTGTTTATGTGATTATCTCGATGTATCCATCAATCGCTTTATCCCCCTGACTATCTTTCTATCATTCTTTCTGTTTACGTGATTATCTCGATGTATCCGTCAATCTCTTTATCCCCTGATTATCTTTCTATCATTCTGTCTGTTTACATGATTATCTCGATGTATCCATCAATCTCTTTATCCCCCTGACTGTCTTTCTATCATTCTTTCTGTTTACATGATTATCTCGATGTATCCGTCAATCTCTTTATCCCCCTGACTATCTTTCTATCATTCTTTCTGTTTACATGATTATCTCGATGTATCCGTCAATCTGTTTATCCCCTGACTCTCTTTCTATCATTCTTTCTGTTTACATGATTATCTCGAAGTATCCATCAATCTCTTTATCCCCCTGACTATCTTTCTATCATTCTTTCTGTTTACGTGATTATCTCGATGAATCCGTCAATCTCTTTATCCCCTGACTATCTTTCTATCATTCTTTCTGTTTACATGATTATCTCGATGTATCCATCAATCTCTTTATCCCCCTGACTGTCTTTCTATCATTCTTTCTGTTTACATGATTATCTCGATGTATCCGTCAATCTCTTTATCCCCCTGACTATCTTTCTATCATTCTTTCTGTTTACATGATTATCTCGATGTATCCGTCAATCTGTTTATCCCCTGACTCTCTTTCTAACATTCTTTCTGTTTACATGATTATCTCGAAGTATCCATCAATCTCTTTATCCCCCTGACTATCTTTCTATCATTCTTTCTGTTTACGTGATTATCTCGATGTATCCGTCAATCTCTTTATCCCCTGACTATCTTTCTATCATTCTTTCTGTTGACATGATTATCTCGATGTATCCGTCAATCTCTTTATCCCCCTGACTATCTTTCTATCATTCTTTCTGTTTACATGATTATCTCGATGTATCCATCAATCTCTTTATCCCCCTGACTATCTTTCTATCAGTCTTTCTGTTTACATGATTATCTCGATGTATCCATCAATCTCTTTATCCCCCTGACTATCTTTCTATCATTCTTTCTGTTTATGTGATTATCTCGATGTATGCATCAATCTCTTTATCTCCCTGACTATCTTTCTATCATTCCTTCTGTTTATGTTATTATCTTGATGTATCCATCAATCTCTTTATCTCCCTGACTATCTTTCTATCATTCTTTCTGTTTATGTGATCATCTCGATGTATCCATCAATCTCTTTTTCCCCTGACTATCTTTCTGTCATTCTTTTATGTTTACATGATTATCTCGATGTATCCACCAATCTCTTTATCCCCTGACTATCTTTCTATCATTCTTTCTGTTTACATGATTATCTCGATGTATCCATCAATCTCTTTATCCTCCTGACTATCTTTCTATCATTCTTTCTGTTTACGTGATTATCTCGATGTATCCATCAATCTCTTTATCCCCCTCACTATCTTTCTATCATTCTTTCTGTTTACGTGATTATCCCGATGTATCCATCAATCTCTTTATCTCCCTGACTATCTTTCTATCATTCTTTCTGTTTATGTGATTATCTCGATGTGTCCATCAATCTCTTTATCCCCCTGACTATCTTTCTATCATTCTTTCTGTTTGCATGATTATCTCGATGTATCCGTCAATCTCTTTATCCCCCTGACTATCTTTCTATCATTCTTTCTGTTTTTGTGATTATCTCGATGTATCCATCAATCTCTTTATCCCCCTGACTATCTTTCTATCATTCTTTCTGTTTACATGATTATCTCGATGTATCCGTCAATCTCTTTATCCCGTGACTATCTTTCTATCATTCTTTCCGTTTACGTGATTATCTCGATGTATCCGTCAACCTCTTTATCCCCCTGACTATCTTTATATCATTCTTTCTGTTTACGTGATTATCTCGATGTATCCGTCAATCTCTTTATCCCCCTGACTATCTTTCTGTCATTCTTTCTGTTTACATGGTTATCTCGATGTATCCATCAATCTCTTTATCCCCCTGACTATCTTTCTATCATTCTTTCTGTTTACATGATTATCTCGATGTATCCGTCAATCTCTTTATCCCCTGACTATCTTTCTATCATTCTTTTTGTTTACATGATTAACTCGATGTATCCGTCAATCTCTTTATCCCCCTGACTATCTTTCTATCATTCTTTCTGTTTACATGATTATCTCGATGTATCCGTCAATCTGTTTATCCCCTGACTCTCTTTCTAACATTCTTTCTGTTTACATGATTATCTCGAAGTATCCATCAATCTCTTTATCCCCCTGACTATCTTTCTATCATTCTTTCTGTTTACGTGATTATCTCGATGTATCCGTCAATCTCTTTATCCCCTGACTATCTTTCTATCATTCTTTCTGTTGACATGATTATCTCGATGTATCCATCAATCTCTTTATCCCCCTGACTATCTTTCTATCATTCTTTCTGTTTACGTGATTAACCCGATGTATCCGTCAATCTCTTTATCCCCCTGACTATCTTTCTATCATTCTTTCTGTTTGCATGATTAACTCGATGTATCCGTCAATCTCTTTATCCCCCTGACTATCTTTCTATCATTCTTTCTGTTTCCGTGAATATCTCGATGTATCCATCAATCTCTTTATCCCCTGACTATCTTTCTATCATTCTTTTTGTTTACATGATTAACTCGATGTATCCGTCAATCTCTTTATCCCCCTGACTATCTTTCTATCATTCTTTCTGTTTACGTGATTATCTCGATGTATCCGTTAATCTCTTTATCCCCCTGACTATCTTTCTATCATTCTTTGTGTTGACGTGATTATCTCGATGTATCCATCAATCTCTTTATCTCCCTGACTATCTTTCTATCATTCTTTCTCTTTATGTGATTATCTCGATGTATCCATCAATCTCTTTATCCCCCTGACTGTCTTTCTATCATTCTTTCTGTTTACATGATTATCTCGATGTATCCATGAATCTCTTTATACCCCTGACTATCTTTCTATCATTGTTTCTGTTTACATGATTATCTCGATGTATCCATCAATCTCTTTATCCTGCTGACGATCTTTCTATCATTCTTTCTGTTTACGTGATTATCTCGATGTATCCGCCAATCTCTTTATCCTCCTGACTATCTTTCTATCATTCTTTCTCTTTATGTGATTATCTCGATGGATCCGTCAATCTCTTTATCCCCCTGACTATCTTTCTATCATTCTGTCTGTTAACATGATTATCTCGATGTATCCGCCAATCTCTTTATCCCCCTGACTATCTTTCTATCATTCTTTCTGTTTACATGATTATCTCGATGTATCCATCAATCTCTTTATCCCCTGACTATCTTTCTATCATTCTTTCTGTTTACGTGATTCTCTCGATGTATCCATCAATCTCTTTATCCCCCTGACTATCTTTCTATCATTCTTTCTGTTTACGTGATAATCTCGATGTATCCGTCAATCTCTTTATCCCCTGACTATCTTTCTATCATTCTTTCTGTTTACTTGATTATCTCGATGTATCCGTCAATCTCTCTATACCCCTGACTATCTTTCTATCATTCTTTCTGTTTATGTGATTATCTCGATGTATCCATCAATGTCTTTATCCCCCTGACTATCTTTCTGTCATTCTTTCTGTTTATGTGATTATCTCGATGTATCCATCAATCGCTTTATCCCCCTGACTATCTTTCTATCATTCTTTCTGTTTACGTGATTATCTCGATGTATCCGTCAATCTCTTTATCCCCTGATTATCTTTCTATCATTCTGTCTGTTTACATGATTATCTCGATGTATCCATCAATCTCTTTATCCCCCTGACTGTCTTTCTATCATTCTTTCTGTTTACATGATTATCTCGATGTATCCGTCAATCTCTTTATCCCCCTGACTATCTTTCTATCATTCTTTCTGTTTACATGATTATCTCGATGTATCCGTCAATCTGTTTATCCCCTGACTCTCTTTCTATCATTCTTTCTGTTTACATGATTATCTCGAAGTATCCATCAATCTCTTTATCCCCCTGACTATCTTTCTATCATTCTTTCTGTTTACGTGATTATCTCGATGAATCCGTCAATCTCTTTATCCCCTGACTATCTTTCTATCATTCTTTCTGTTTACATGATTATCTCGATGTATCCATCAATCTCTTTATCCCCCTGACTGTCTTTCTATCATTCTTTCTGTTTACATGATTATCTCGATGTATCCGTCAATCTCTTTATCCCCCTGACTATCTTTCTATCATTCTTTCTGTTTACATGATTATCTCGATGTATCCGTCAATCTGTTTATCCCCTGACTCTCTTTCTAACATTCTTTCTGTTTACATGATTATCTCGAAGTATCCATCAATCTCTTTATCCCCCTGACTATCTTTCTATCATTCTTTCTGTTTACGTGATTATCTCGATGTATCCGTCAATCTCTTTATCCCCTGACTATCTTTCTATCATTCTTTCTGTTGACATGATTATCTCGATGTATCCGTCAATCTCTTTATCCCCCTGACTATCTTTCTATCATTCTTTCTGTTTACATGATTATCTCGATGTATCCATCAATCTCTTTATCCCCCTGACTATCTTTCTATCAGTCTTTCTGTTTACATGATTATCTCGATGTATCCATCAATCTCTTTATCCCCCTGACTATCTTTCTATCATTCTTTCTGTTTATGTGATTATCTCGATGTATGCATCAATCTCTTTATCTCCCTGACTATCTTTCTATCATTCCTTCTGTTTATGTTATTATCTTGATGTATCCATCAATCTCTTTATCTCCCTGACTATCTTTCTATCATTCTTTCTGTTTATGTGATCATCTCGATGTATCCATCAATCTCTTTTTCCCCTGACTATCTTTCTGTCATTCTTTTATGTTTACATGATTATCTCGATGTATCCACCAATCTCTTTATCCCCTGACTATGTTTCTATCATTCTTTCTGTTTACATGATTATCTCGATGTATCCATCAATCTCTTTATCCTCCTGACTATCTTTCTATCATTCTTTCTGTTTACGTGATTATCTCGATGTATCCATCAATCTCTTTATCCCCCTCACTATCTTTCTATCATTCTTTCTGTTTACGTGATTATCCCGATGTATCCATCAATCTCTTTATCTCCCTGACTATCTTTCTATCATTCTTTCTGTTTATGTGATTATCTCGATGTGTCCATCAATCTCTTTATCCCCCTGACTATCTTTCTATCATTCTTTCTGTTTGCATGATTATCTCGATGTATCCGTCAATCTCTTTATCCCCCTGACTATCTTTCTATCATTCTTTCTGTTTTTGTGATTATCTCGATGTATCCATCAATCTCTTTATCCCCCTGACTATCTTTCTATCATTCTTTCTGTTTACATGATTATCTCGATGTATCCGTCAATCTCTTTATCCCGTGACTATCTTTCTATCATTCTTTCCGTTTACGTGATTATCTCGATGTATCCGTCAACCTCTTTATCCCCCTGACTATCTTTATATCATTCTTTCTGTTTACGTGATTATCTCGATGTATCCGTCAATCTCTTTATCCCCCTGACTATCTTTCTGTCATTCTTTCTGTTTACATGGTTATCTCGATGTATCCATCAATCTCTTTATCCCCCTGACTATCTTTCTATCATTCTTTCTGTTTACATGATTATCTCGATGTATCCGTCAATCTCTTTATCCCGTGACTATCTTTCTATCATTCTTTCCGTTTACGTGATTATCTCGATGTATCCGTCAACCTCTTTATCCCCCTGACTATCTTTCTATCATTCTTTCTGTTTACATGATTATCTCGATGTATCCGTCAATCTCTTTATCCCCCTGACTATCTTTCTATCATTCTTTCTGTTTGCATGATTATCTCGATGTATCCGTCAATCTCTTTATCCCCCTGACTATCTTTCTATCATTCTTTCTGTTTGCATGATTATCTCGATGTATCCGTCAATCTCTTTATCCCCCTGACTATCTTTCTATCATTCTTTCTGTTTACATGATTATCTCGAAGTATCCGTTAATGTCATTATCCCCCTGACTATCTTTCTATCATTCTTTCTGTTTACATGATTATCTCGATGTATCCGTCAATCTCTTTATCCTCCTGACTATCTTTCTATCATTCTTTCTGTTTACATGATTATCTCGATGTATCCATCAATCTCTTTATCCTCCTGACTATCTTTCTATCATTCTTTCTGTTTACGTGATTATCTCGATGTATCTGTCAATCTCTTTATCTCCCTGACTATCTTTCTATCATTCTTTCTGTTTACATGATTATCTCGATGTATCCGTCAATCTCTTTATCCCCTGACTATCTTTATATCATTCTTTCTGTTTACATGATTATCTCGATGTATCCGTCAATCTCTTTATCCCCCTGACTATCTTTCTATCATTCTTTCTGTTTACGTGATTATCTCGATGTATCCGTCAATCTCTTTATCCCCCTGACTATCTTTCTATCATTCTTTCTGTTTACATGATTATCTCGATGTATCCATCAATCTCTTTATCCCCCTGACTATCTTTCTATCATTCTTTCTGTTTACATGATTCTCTCGAGGTATCCGTCAATCTCTTTATCCCCCTGACTATCTTTCTATCATTCTTTCTCTTTACATGATTCTCTCGAGGTATCCGTCAATCTCTTTATCCCCCTGACTATCTTTCTATCATTCTTTCTCTTTATGTGATTATCTCGATGGATCCGTCAATCTCTTTATCCCCCTGACTATCTTTCTATCATTCTGTCTGTTAACATGATTATCTCGATGTATCCGCCAATCTCTTTATCCCCCTGACTATCTTTCTATCATTCTTTCTGTTTACATGATTATCTCGATGTATCCATCAATCTCTTTATCCCCTGACTATCTTTCTATCATTCTTTCTGTTTACGTGATTCTCTCGATGTATCCATCAATCTCTTTATCCCCCTGACTATCTTTCTATCATTCTTTCTGTTTACGTGATTATCTCGATGTATCCGTCAATCTCTTTATCCCCTGACTATCTTTCTATCATTCTTTCTGTTTACTTGATTATCTCGATGTATCCGTCAATCTCTCTATACCCCTGACTATCTTTCTATCATTCTTTCTGTTTATGTGATTATCTCGATGTATCCATCAATGTCTTTATCCCCCTGACTATCTTTCTGTCATTCTTTCTGTTTATGTGATTATCTCGATGTATCCATCAATCTCTTTATCCCCCTGACTATCTTTCTATCATTCTTTCTGTTTACGTGATTATCTCGATGTATCCGTCAATCTCTTTATCCCCTGATTATCTTTCTATCATTCTGTCTGTTTACATGATTATCTCGATGTATCCATCAATCTCTTTATCCCCCTGACTGTCTTTCTATCATTCTTTCTGTTTACATGATTATCTCGATGTATCCGTCAATCTCTTTATCCCCCTGACTATCTTTCTATCATTCTTTCTGTTTACATGATTATCTCGATGTATCCGTCAATCTGTTTATCCCCTGACTCTCTTTCTATCATTCTTTCTGTTTGCATGATTATCTCGAAGTATCCATCAATCTCTTTATCCCCCTGACTATCTTTCTATCATTCTTTCTGTTTACGTGATTATCTCGATGTATCCGTCAATCTCTTTATCCCCTGACTATCTTTCTATCATTCTTTCTGTTGACATGATTATCTCGATGTATCCGTCAATCTCTTTATCCCCCTGACTATCTTTCTATCATTCTTTCTGTTTACATGATTATCTCGATGTATCCATCAATCTCTTTATCCCCCTGACTATCTTTCTATCAGTCTTTCTGTTTACATGATTATCTCGATGTATCCATCAATCTCTTTATCCCCCTGACTATCTTTCTATCATTCTTTCTGTTTATGTGATTATCTCGATGTATGCATCAATCTCTTTATCTCCCTGACTATCTTTCTATCATTCCTTCTGTTTATGTTATTATCTTGATGTATCCCTCAATCTCTTTATCTCCCTGACTATCTTTCTATCATTCTTTCTGTTTATGTGATCATCTCGATGTATCCATCAATCTCTTTTTCCCCTGACTATCTTTCTATCATTCTTTTATGTTTACATGATTATCTCGATGTATCCACCAATCTCTTTATCCCCTGACTATCTTTCTATCATTCTTTCTATTTACATGATTATCTCGATGTATCCATCAATCTCTTTATCCTCCTGACTATCTTTCTATCATTCTTTCTGTTTACGTGATTATCTCGATGTATCCATCAATCTCTTTATCCCCCTCACTATCTTTCTATCATTCTTTCTGTTTACGTGATTATCCCGATGTATGCATCAATCTCTTTATCTCCCTGACTATCTTTCTATCATTCTTTCTGTTTATGTAATTATCTCGATGTGTCCATCAATCTCTTTATCCCCCTGACTATCTTTCTATCATTCTTTCTGTTTGCATGATTATCTCGATGTATCCGTCAATCTCTTTATCCCCCTGACTATCTTTCTATCATTCTTTCTGTTTATGTGATTATCTCGATGTATCCATCAATCTCTTTATCCCCCTGACTATCTTTCTATCATTCTTACTGTTTACATGATTATCTCGATGTATCCATCAATCTCTTTATCCCGTGACTATCTTTCTATCATTCTTTCCGTTTACGTGATTATCTCGATGTATCCGTCAACCTCTTTATCCCCCTGACTATCTTTATATCATTCTTTCTGTTTACGTGATTATCTCGATGTATCCGTTAATGTCATTATCCCCCTGACTATCTTTCTATCATTCTTTCTGTTTACATGATTATCTCGATGTATCCATCAATCTCTTTATCCCCCTGACTATCTTTCTATCATTCTTTCTGTTTACGTGATTATCTCGATGTATCCATCAATCTCTTTATCCCCCTGGCTATCATTCTATCATTCTTTCTGTTTACGTGATTATCTCGATGTATCCGTCAATCTCTTTATCCTCCTGACTATCTTTCTATCATTCTTTCTGTTTACATGATTATCTCGATGTATAAATTAAAAAGTAATATAAGGGTTAAATTAAAAAGTAATATAAGGGTTAAGTCATGGCAGTAGAGCTCGGACCTGTGTCATGCTCCTCCTGTAACATGTGGGAAATCAGGGACGCTTCCTGTGTCCCTGACGACTATGTGTGCGGGAAGTGTGTCCAGCTGCAGCTCATGTGGGACCGCATGACGGCCCTTGAGCTGCAGATGGACTCACTTTGGAGCATCCACGATTCTGAGAGGGGTGTGGATAGCACATTTAGTGAGTTGGTCACACCGCAGGCTAAGGCCAGCGTAGACAGTACATGGGTGACCAAAAGGCAGAGCAAGGGCAGGAAGGTAGTGCAGAAATCCCCTGGGGTTGTCTCCCTTAGCAACAGGTTCACCGCCTTAGGTACTGTTGTCGGGGGGGGTGACACATCGGGGGAAGGCACCAGCAGCCAGGCTCATGGCACCATGACTGGCTCTGTTGCAAAGAAGGGAGGGAAAAAGAGTGGCAGGGCTATAGTAATAGGGGATTCGATTGTAAGGGGAATAGATAGGGGTTTCTGTGGTCGCGACCGAGACTCCAGGATGGTATGTTGCCTCCCTGGTGCAAGGGTCAAGGATGTCTCGGCGCGGGTGCAGAACATTCTGGAGGGGGAGGGGAACAGCCAGTTGTCGTGATACATGTTGGTACCAACGACGTAGCTAAAAAAAGGGAAGAGGTCCTACAAGTAGAATTTAGGGAGTTAGGAGCCAAACTAAAAAGTAGGACCTCGAAGGTAGTAATCTCTGGATTACTACCAGTGTCACGTGCTAGTAAGAGTACAGAGAACAGGATAGTTAGGCTAAATACGTGGCTTGAGCAGTGGTGTAAGAGGGAGGGTTTTAAATTTTTGAGGCATTGGAACCAGTTTTGTGGTAGGTGTGACCTATACAAAAGGGACGGTCTACACCTGTGCAGAGATGGAACTGATGTTCTCGGGTTAATTTTTGATAAAGCAGTTCGGGAGCATTTAAACTAGTATGGCAGGGGGCTAGAAACCTATGTAGTGAAATAGAGGAAAGTGAAAGGCAGACAGAAATAAATGGTAAAAGGGTGAGGAACAAAAAACAAAGGGCCAAACTAATTCATAAAAAATGTGAGCATAAAAAAAGCCTGAGGGTTTTATACCTTAATGCGAGAAGCATCAGGAACAAGGTAGATGAATTAGCTGTGGAAATATAGGTTAATAATTATGATCTAATTGGGATTACGGAAACATGGTTGCAGGGTGAGCAGGGCTGGGAGCTTAACATACAGGGGTATTCAGTATTTAGAAAGGATCGACAAAAAAGAAAGGGAGGAGGGGTAGCATTGCTAGTAAAAAAGGGGATAAATGCAATTGAAAGGAAGGATATTAACTCAGTTAATACAGAATCTATATGGGTGGAGCTAAGAAATAGCGAGGGGCGAAAAACATTAATAGGAGTGGTATATAGGCCTCCAAATAGTAAAATAGAGGTTAGGGAGGGCATCACGAGGGAAATTAGAGAAGCGTGCAATAAGAGCACAGCTGTCATCATAGGTGACTTTAACTTACATATAGATTGGACTAGCCTAATCAGTAAAAATAATGAGGAGGAGGAATTCCTTGAGTGTTTAAGGGATGGTTATCTGGATCAATATGTCGAGGAACCAACTCGGGAACAGGCTATATTGGACTGGGTACTGTGCAATGAGAAGGGACTAATCAGTAATCTTGTTGTACGGGGACCCTTGGGTCAGAGCGATCATAACATGATCGATTTCTCACTCGAAATGGAGAGCGAAGAAATTGACTCAGAGACTAAGGTCCTGAATTTAAACAAGGGGAATTATGATGCCATGAGACGGGAACTGAGTAGGTCTGATTGGACAACGTTCCTGGGAGGACTGGAGGTAGATAAACAATGGCAAACATTTAAAGATAGAATGACAAAATTGCTAAAATTGTTTATACCAATCTGGCATAAAAGGAAATCTAAAAAGGTGACTCAACCGTGGATAACAGGGGAAATTAGAGACAGCATAAAATCCAAAGATAGGGCATATAAAATAGCCAAAAAAAGCGCCAGAGCGGAAGATTGGGAACAGTTTAAGATAGAGCAAAGGAGGGCAAAGGGCATAATCAAGAGGGGCAAAATAGCTTACGAAAACAAGCTGGCGGAAAATATAAAAACTAACTCCAAAAGCTTTTATAAGTATATCAAAAGGAAAAGACTGGTGAAAACCAAAGTTGGTCCATTGCAGTCAGATACGGGGGAATATATAATGGGAAATAAGGAAATGGCAGATCAACTAAATGCATACTTTGGGTCAGTCTTTACGAAGGAAGACACAAAAAACCTCCCTGGGATATCGGGAAAAATAGGGACATTGGCAAAGGAGGAACTGACGCAAATCAATATCTCTAAGGATATGGTGTTAAGGAAGCTAAAGGGATTGAAGGTGGACAAATCCCCAGGGCCTGATAACATGCATCCTAGGGTACTGAAGGAGGTGGCCCTAGAGATAGCGGATGCACTAAGGATGATTTTTCAGAATTCATTAGACTCGGGAACAGTGCCCATGGATTGGAGGGTAGCTAACGTTACCCCACTATTCAAAAAGGGGGGTAGGGAAAAAGCAGGTAATTACAGACCTGTAAGCCTTACATCAGTTGTGGGCAAAATGCTGGAGTCCATCATTAAGGATGAAATAGCGGAGCACTTAGCAAATGGGGACAGGATAGGACAGAGTCAACATGGATTTACAAAGGGTAAATCGTGCTTGACTAATCTATTGGAATTTTTTGAGGGAGTAACTGGTAGAATAGATGGGGGAGAGCCAGTAGATGTGGTGTACCTGGACTTCCAAAAGGCCTTCGATAAGGTCCCACATAAAAGATTAGCATGGAAAATTGAGGCTCATGGGATAAAGGGGAAAGTATTGGCGTGGATAGGGAACTGGCTGTCAGATAGAAAACAGAGAGTTGGAATAAACGGCTCATTTTCTGAATGGCAGGCAGTAACAAGTGGGGTACCACAGGGATCTGTCCTGGGCCCCCAGCTGTTCACAATTTACATTAATGACCTGGATCAGGGAGTCGGATGCAGCATTTCCAAATTTGCAGACGACACTAAACTAGGAGGGGGGGTGGGCTCAGAGGAAGAGACCAGGAAGCTCCAGAGCGATTTGGACAGACTGGGCGATTGGGCGGATAAATGGCAGATGCACTATAATGTGGACAAGTGCGAAGTTATCCACCTTGGGTGCAGGAACGGGAGGGCAAATTATTATTTAAATGGCAATAGATTGGGAGAGGGGGAAGTACAGAGAGACCTGGGTGTTCTTGTACACCAGTCACTGAAGGCGAGCATGCAGGAGCAACAGGCGGTCAAGAAGGCAAACGGTATGCTGGCCTTCATAGCAAAAGGGTTAGAATACAGGAACAGGGATACCTTGCTGCAGCTGTACAGGGCACTGGTGAGACCACACCTCGATTACTGTGTACAGTTTTGGTCGCCTCATCTGAGGAAGGATGTTCTTGCCATGGAGGGGGTGCAGCGGCGATTCACCAGGCTGATACCAGGAATGGCGGGAATGACCTATGAGGAGAGACTATGTAGTTTAGGGATGTACACGCTGGAGTTTAGAAGATTGAGAGGGGACCTCATAGAAGTGTATAAAATTCTGACAGGTCTAGAGAGACTGGATGCAGAAGGAATGTTTCCCTTGGCGGGTGAGAACAGAACTAGAGGACATAATTTAAGGATAAGGGCTAAACCATTTAGGACAGAGATGAGGGGGAATTTCTTCACTCAGAGAGTGGTGAACCTGTGGAACTCATTGCCACAGAGGGCAGTGTACGCCAGCTCATTAAATATATTTAAGAGGGAATTAGATATATTTCTACGGGCAAAAGGGGTTAAGGGTTACGGAGAGAAGGCGGGGACGGGATACTGAATTAAAGGATCAGCCATGATCTCATTGAATGGCGGAGCAGGCACGAAGGGCCGAATGGCCTACTCCTGCTCCTATCTTCTATGTATCTATGTATCTATGTATCCGTCAATCTCTTTATCCTCCTGACTATCTTTCTATCATTCTTTCTGTTTACATGATTATCTCGATGTATCTGTCAATCTCTTTATCTCCCTGACTATCTTTCTATCATTCTTTCTGTTTACATGATTATCTCGATGTATCCGTCAATCTCTTTATCCCCTGACTATCTTTCTATCATTCTTTCTGTTTACATGATTATCTCGATGTATCCGTCAATCTCTTTATCCCCCTGACTATCTTTCTATCATTCTTTCTGTTTACGTGATTATCTCGATGTATCCGTCAATCTCTTTATCCCCCTGACTATCTTTCTATCATTCTTTCTGTTAACATGATTATCTCGATGTATCCATCAATCTCTTTATCCCCCTGACTATCTTTCTATCATTCTTTCTGTTTACATGATTCTCTCGAGGTATCCGTCAATCTCTTTATCCCCCTGACTATCTTTCTATCATTCTTTCTCTTTACATGATTCTCTCGAGGTATCCGTCAATCTCTTTATCCCCCTGACTATCTTTCTATCATTCTTTCTCTTTATGTGATTATCTCGATGGATCCGTCAATCTCTTTATCCCCCTGACTATCTTTCTATCATTCTGTCTGTTAACATGATTATCTCGATGTATCCGCCAATCTCTTTATCCCCCTGACTATCTTTCTATCATTCTTTCTGTTTACATGATTATCTCGATGTATCCATCAATCTCTTTATCCCCTGACTATCTTTCTATCATTCTTTCTGTTTACGTGATTCTCTCGATGTATCCATCAATCTCTTTATCCCCAGACTATCTTTCTATCATTCTTTCTGTTTACGTGATTATCTCGATGTATCCGTCAATCTCTTTATCCCCTGACTATCTTTCTATCATTCTTTCTGTTTACTTGATAATCTCGATGTATCCGTCAATCTCTCTATACCCCTGACTATCTTTCTATCATTCTTTCTGTTTATGTGATTATCTCGATGTATCCATCAATCTCTTTATCCCCCTGACTATCTTTCTATCATTCTTTCTGTTTACGTGATTATCTCGATGTATCCGTCAATCTCTTTATCCCCTGATTATCTTTCTATCATTCTGTCTGTTTACATGATTATCTCGATGTATCCATCAATCTCTTTATCCCCCTGACTGTCTTTCTATCATTCTTTCTGTTTACATGATTATCTCGATGTATCCGTCAATCTCTTTATCCCCCTGACTATCTTTCTATCATTCTTTCTGTTTACATGATTATCTCGATGTATCCGTCAATCTGTTTATCCCCTGACTCTCTTTCTATCATTCTTTCTGTTTACATGATTATCTCGAAGTATCCATCAATCTCTTTATCCCCCTGACTATCTTTCTATCATTCTTTCTGTTTACGTGATTATCTCGATGAATCCGTCAATCTCTTTATCCCCTGACTATCTTTCTATCATTCTTTCTGTTTACATGATTATCTCGATGTATCCATCAATCTATTTATCCCCCTGACTGTCTTTCTATCATTCTTTCTGTGTACATGATTATCTCGATGTATCCGTCAATCTCTTTATCCCCCTGACTATCTTTCTATCATTCTTTCTGTTTACATGATTATCTCGATGTATCCGTCAATCTGTTTATCCCCTGACTCTCTTTCTATCATTCTTTCTGTTTACATGATTATCTCGAAGTATCCATCAATCTCTTTATCCCCCTGACTATCTTTCTATCATTCTTTCTGTTTACGTGATTATCTCGATGTATCCGTCAATCTCTTTATCCCCTGACTATCTTTCTATCATTCTTTCTGTTGACATGATTATCTCGATGTATCCGTCAATCTCTTTATCCCCCTGACTATCTTTCTATCATTCTTTCTGTTTACATGATTATCTCGATGTATCCATCAATCTCTTTATCCCCCTGACTATCTTTCTATCAGTCTTTCTGTTTACATGATTATCTCGATGTATCCATCAATCTCTTTATCCCCCTGACTATCTTTCTATCATTCTTTCTGTTTATGTGATTATCTCGATGTATGCATCAATCTCTTTATCTCCCTGACTATCTTTCTATCATTCCTTCTGTTTATGTTATTATCTTGATGTATCCATCAATCTCTTTATCTCCCTGACTATCTTTCTATCATTCTTTCTGTTTATGTGATCATCTCGATGTATCCATCAATCTCTTTTTCCCCTGACTATCTTTCTATCATTCTTTTATGTTTACATGATTATCTCGATGTATCCACCAATCTCTTTATCCCCTGACTATCTTTCTATCATTCTTTCTGTTTACATGATTATCTCGATGTATCCATCAATCTCTTTATCCTCCTGACTATCTTTCTATCATTCTTTCTGTTTACGTGATTATCTCGATGTATCCATCAATCTCTTTATCCCCCTCACTATCTTTCTATCATTCTTTCTGTTTACGTGATTATCCCGATGTATCCATCAATCTCTTTATCTCCCTGACTATCTTTCTATCATTCTTTCTGTTTATGTGATTATCTCGATGTGTCCATCAATCTCTTTATCCCCCTGACTATCTTTCTATCATTCTTTCTGTTTGCATGATTATCTCGATGTATCCGTCAATCTCTTTATCCCCCTGACTATCTTTCTATCATTCTTTCTGTTTATGTGATTATCTCGATGTATCCATCAATCTCTTTATCCCCCTGACTATCTTTCAATCATTCTTTCTGTTTACATGATTATCTCGATGTATCCGTCAATCTCTTTATCCCGTGACTATCTTTCTATCATTCTTTCCGTTTACGTGATTATCTCGATGTATCCGTCAACCTCTTTATCCCCCTGACTATCTTTATATCATTCTTTCTGTTTACGTGATTATCTCGATGTATCCGTCAATCTCTTTATCCCCCTGACTATCTTTCTGTCATTCTTTCTGTTTACATGGTTATCTCGATGTATCCATCAATCTCTTTACCCGCTGACTATCTATCTATCATTCTTTCTGTTTACATGATTATCTCGAAGTATCCGTTAATGTCATTATCCCCCTGACTATCTTTCTATCATTCTTTCTGTTTACATGATTATCTCGATGTATCCATCAATCTCTTTATCCCCCTGACTATCTTTCTATCATTCTTTCTGTTTACGTGATTATCTCGATGTATCCATCAATCTCTTTATCCCCCTGGCTATCATTCTATCATTCTTTCTGTTTACGTGATTATCTCGATGTATCCGACAATCTCTTTATCCTCCTGACTATCTTACTATCATTCTTTCTGTTTACATGATTATCTCGATGTATCCGTCAATCTCTTTATCCTCCTGACTATCTTTCTATCATTCTTTCTGTTTACGTGATTATCTCGATGTATCTGTCAATCTCTTTATCTCCCTGATTATCTTTCTATCATTCTTTCTGTTTACATGATTATCTCGATGTATCCGTCAATCTCTTTATCCCCTGACTATCTTTCTATCATTCTTTCTGTTTACATGATTATCTCGATGTATCCGTCAATCTCTTTATCCCCCTGACTATCTTTCTATCATTCTTTCTGTTTACGTGATTATCTCGATGTATCCGTCAATCTCTTTATCCCCCTGACTATCTTTCTATCATTCTTTCTGTTTACATGATTATCTCGATGTATCCATCAATCTCTTTATCCCCCTGACTATCTTTCTATCATTCTTTCTGTTTACATGATTCTCTCGAGGTATCCGTCAATCTCTTTAACCCCCTGACTATCTTTCTATCATTCTTTCTCTTTACATGATTCTCTCGAGGTATCCGTCAATCTCTTTATCCCCCTGACTATCTTTCTATCATTCTTTCTGTTTACATGATTATCTCGATGTATCCGTCAATCTCTTTATCCCCTGACTATCTTTCAACATTCTTTCTGTTTACATGATTATCTCGATGTATCCGTCAATCTCTTTATCCCCCTGACTATCTTTCTATCATTCTTTCTGTTTACGTGATTATCTCGATGTATCCGTCAATCTCTTTATACCCCTGACTATCTTTCTATCATTCTTTCTGTTGACATGATTATCTCGATGTATCCGTCAATCTCTTTATCCCCTGATTATCTTTCTATCATTCTTTCTGTTTACGTGATTATCTCGATGTATCCATCAATCTCTTTATCCCCTGATTATCTTTCTATCATTCTTTCTGTTTATGTGATTATCTCGATGTATGCATCACTCTCTTTATCCCCCTGACTATCTTTCTATCATTCTTTCTGTTTACATGATTATCTCGATGTATCCATCAATCTCTTTATCTCCCTGACTATCTTTCTACCATTCCTTCTATTTATGTGATTATCTCGATGTATCCATCAATCTCTTTATCCCCCTGACTATCTTTCTATCATTCTTTCTGTTTGCATGATTATCTCGATGTATCCATCAATCTCTTTATCCCCGGACCATCTTTCTATCATTCTTTCAGTTTACATGATTATCTCGATGTATCCATCAATCTCTTTATCCCCCTGACTATCTTTCTATCATTCTTTCTGTCTCCGTGATTATCTCGATGTATCCGTCAATCTCTTTATCCCCCTGACTATCTTTCTATCATTCTTTCTGTTGACATGATAATCTCGATGTATCCGTCAATCTCTTTATCCCCCTGACTTTCTTTCTATCAATCCTTCTGTTTACGTGATTATCTCGATGTATCCATCAATCTCTTTATCCCCCTGACTATCTTTCTATCATTCTTTCTGTTTACGTGATTACCCCGATGTATCCGTTAATCTCTTTATCCCCCTGACCATCTTTCTATCATTCTTTCTGTTTATGTGATTATCTCGATGTATCCATCAATCTCTTTATCCCCCTGACTATCTTTCTATCATTCTTTCTGTTTATGTGATTATCTCGATGTATCCATCAATCTCTTTATCCCCCTGACTATCTTTCTATCATTCTTTCTGTTTGCATGATTATCTCGATGTATCCGTCAAGCTCTTTATCCCGCTGACGATCTTTCTATCATTCTTTCTGTTTACGTGATTATCTCGATGTATCCGTCAATCTCTTTATCCCCCTGACTATCTTTCTATCATTCTTTCTGTTTACGTGATTATCTCGATGTATCCATCAATCTCTTTATCCCCCTGACTATCTTTCTATCATTCTTTCTGTTTACATGATTATCTCGATGTATCCGTCAATCTCTTTATCCCCCTGACTTTCTTTCTATCATTCTTTCTGTTTATGTGATTACCTCGATGTATCCGTCAATCTCTTTATCCCCCTGACTATCTTTCTATCATTCTTTTTGTTTACGTGATTATCTCGATGTATCCGTCAATCTCTTTATCCCCCTGACTATCTTTCTATCATTCTTTCTGTTTACGTGATTATCTCGATGTATCCATCAATCTCTTTATCCCCTGACTATCTTTCTATCATTCTTCCTGTTTACGTGATTATCTCGATGTATCCATCAATCTCTTTATCCCCCTGACTATCTTTCTATCATTCTTTCTGTTGACATGATTATCTCGATGTATCCGTCAATCTCTTTATCCCCTGACTATCTTTCTATCATTCCTTCTGTTTAGGTGATTATCTCGATGTATCCATCAATCTCTTTATCCCCCTGACTATCTTTCTATCATTCTTTCTGTTTATGTGATTTTCTCGATGTATCCATCAATCTCTTTATCCCCCTGACTATCTTTCTATCATTCTTTCTGTTTACATGATTATCTCGATGTATCCGTCAATCTCTTTATCCCCCTGACTATCTTTCTATCATTTTTTCTCTTTATGTGATTATCTCGATGTATCCGTTAGTCTCTTTATCCCCCTGACTGTCTTTCTATCATTCTTTCTGTTTACATGATTATCTCGATGTATCCGTCAATCTCTTTATCCCGCTGACGATCTTTCTATCATTCTTTCTGTTTACCTGATTATCTCGATGTATCCGTCAATCTCTTTATCCCCCTGACTATCTTTCTATCATTCTTTCTGTTTACATGATTATCTCGATGTATCCGTCAATCTCTTTATCCCCCTGACTACCTTTCTATCATTCTTTCTCTTTATGTGATTATCTCGATGTATCCATCAATCTCTTTATCTCCCTGACTGTCGTTCTATCATTCTTTCTGTTTGCATGATTATCTCGATGTATCCGTCAATCTCTTTATCCCCTGAATATCTTTCTGTCATTCTTTCTGTTTACATGATTATCTCGATGTATCTTTCTATCATTCTTTCTGTTTACGTGATTCTCTCGATGTATCCATCAATCTCTTTTAATACCCCTGACTATCTTTCTATCATTCTTTCTGTTTACATGATTATCTCGATGTATCCATCAATCTCTTTATCACCCTGACTATCTTTCTGTCATTCTTTCTGTTTACATGATTATCTCGATGTATCCATCAATCTCTTTATCACCCTGACTATCTTTCTGTCATTCTTTCTGTTTACGTGATTATCTCGATGTATCCATCAACCTCTTTATCCCCTGACTATCTTTCTATCATTCATTCAGTTTACGTGATTATCTCGATGTATCCATCAATCTCTTTATCCCCCTGACTATCTTTCTATCATTCTTTCTGTTTACATGATTATCTCGATGTATCCATCAATCTCTTTATCCCCCTGACTATCTTTCTATCATTGTTTCTGTTTACGTGATTATCTTGATGTATCCATCAATCTCTTTATCTCCCTGACTATCTTTCTATCATTCTTTCTGTTTGCATGATTATCTCGATGTATCCGTCAAGCTCTTTATCCCGCTGACGATCTTTCTATCATTCTTTCTGTTTACGTGATTATCTCGATGTATCCGTCAATCTCTTTATCCCCCTGACTATCTTTCTATCATTCTTTCTGTTTACGTGATTATCTCGATGTATCCATCAATCTCTCTATCCCCCTGACTATCTTTCTATCATTCTTTCTGTTTACATGATTATCTCGATGTATCCGTCAATCTCTTTATCCCCCTGACTTTCTTTCTATCATTCTTTCTGTTTATGTGATTACCTCGATGTATCCGTCAATCTCTTTATCCCCCTGACTATCTTTCTATCATTCTTTCTGTTTACGTGATTATCTCGATGTATCCGTCAATCTCTTTATCCCCCTGACTATCTTTCTATCATTCTTTCTGTTTACGTGATTATCTCGATGTATCCATCAATCTCTTTATCCCCTGAATATCTTTCTATCATTCTTCCTGTTTACGTGATTATCTCGATGTATCCATCAATCTCTTTATCCCCCTGACTATCTTTCTATCATTCTTTCTGTTGACATGATTATCTCGATGTATCCGTCAATCTCTTTATCCCCTGACTTTCTTTCTATCATTCCTTCTGTTTAGGTGATTATCTCGATGTATCCATCAATCTCTTTATCCCCCTGACTATCTTTCTATCATTCTTTCTGTTTATGTGATTTTCTCGATGTATCCATCAATCTCTTTATCCCCCTGACTATCTTTCTATCATTCTTTCTGTTTACATGATTATCTCGATGTATCCGTAAATCTCTTTATCCCCCTGACTATCTTTCTATCATTCTTTCTCTTTATGTGATTATCTCGATGTATCCGTTAGTCTCTTTATCCCCCTGACTGTCTTTCTATCATTCTTTCTGTTTACATGATTATCTCGATGTATCCGTCAATCTCTTTATCCCGCTGACGATCTTTCTATCATTCTTTCTGTTTACCTGATTATCTCGATGTATCCGTCAATCTCTTTATCCCCCTTACTATCTTTCTATCATTCTTTCTGTTTACGTGATTATCTCGATGTATCCATCAATCTCTTTATCCCCTGATTATCTTTCTGTCATTCTTTCTGTTCACATGATTATCTCGATGTATCCGTCAATCTCTTTATCCCCCTGACTATCTTTCTATCATTCTTTCTGTTTACATGATTATCTCGATGTATCCGTCAATCTCTTTATCCCCCTGACTACCTTTCTATCATTCTTTCTCTTTATGTGATTATCTCGATGTATCCATCAATCTCTTTATCTCCCTGACTGTCGTTCTATCATTCTTTCTGTTTGCATGATTATCTCGATGTATCCGTCAATCTCTTTATCCCCTGAATATCTTTCTGTCATTCTTTCTGTTTACATGATTATCTCGATGTATCTTTCTATCATTCTTTCTGTTTACGTGATTCTCTCGATGTATCCATCAATCTCTTTTAATACCCCTGACTATCTTTCTATCATTCTTTCTGTTTACATGATTATCTCGATGTATCCATCAATCTCTTTATCACCCTGACTATCTTTCTGTCATTCTTTCTGTTTACATGATTATCTCGATGTATCCATCAATCTCTTTATCACCCTGACTATCTTTCTGTCATTCTTTCTGTTTACGTGATTATCTCGATGTATCCATCAACCTCTTTATCCCCTGAATATCTTTCTATCATTCATTCAGTTTACGTGATTATCTCGATGTATCCATCAATCTCTTTATCCCCCTGACTATCTTTCTATCATTCTTTCTGTTTACATGATTATCTCGATGTATCCATCAATCTCTTTATCCCCCTGACTATCTTTCTATCATTGTTTCTGTTTACGTGATTATCTTGATGTATCCATCAATCTCTTTATCTCCCTGACTATCTTTCTATCATTCTTTCTGTTTATGTGATCATCTCGATGTATCCGTCAATCTCTTTATCCCCCTGACTATCTTACTATCATTCTTTCTGTTTACGTGATTATCTCGATGTATCCGTCAATCTCTTTATCCCCTGACTATCTTTCTATCATTCTTTCTGTTGACATGATTATCTCGATGTATCCGTCAATCTCTTTATCCCCTGACTATCTTTCTATCATTCTTTCTGTTTACATGATTATCTCGATGTATCCGTCAATCTCTTTATCCCCCTGACTATCTTTCTATCATTCTTTCTGTTTACATGATTATCTCGATGTATCCGTCAATCTCTTTATCCCCCTGACTATCTTTCTATCATTCTTTTTGTTTATGTGATTATCTCGATGTATCTGTCAATCTCTTTATCCCCCTGACTATCTTTCTACCTATCTTTCTGTTTATGTGATTATCTCGATGTATCCGTCAATCTCTTTATCCCCCTGACTATCTTTCTATCATTCTTCCTGTTTTCGTGATTATCTCGATGTATCCGTCAATCTCTTTTTCCCCCTGACTATCTTTCCATCTATCTTTCTGTTTACGTGATTATCTCGATGTGTCCGTCAATCTCTTTATCTCCCTGACTATGTTTTTCTTTCTTTCTTTCTTTGTTTCTTCTTCTTAGTTTTACTTTCCTTCTTTCCCTCTTTTTTCTGTCGATCATTCCCTCTTTCCTTGTTTCTTGTTATTTTCTTTCTATCTTGTTTCATTCTTTCTTTCATTCTTTCCTGCTTGCTTTCTTTTTTCTTTCTGTCTTTCTGTCTTACCTTCTCCTTCTTTCTTTCTTTTGTTCCTTTATATCCTTCTTTCTCTCTCTGTTGCTCGTTCTCTCTTTCTGTCTTTCTTTCTTTCTGTTTATGTGTCTATCTCGATGTACACATCAATCTCTTTGTCTACCTGACTATCTTTCTTTCTTTGATTCTTTCTGTCTTTCTTACCTTTTTCTTTCCGTCTCTCTATTTCTCTTCCTCTCTATCTTTCTTTCTTACTTTCTTTCAATCTTTCTTTCTCTTTCTCTCTCTCTTTCTCTCTCTATCTCTCTGTTTATTTATTGCTCTGTGTCTATATCGATGTGTGCATCTATCACCTTTTCCACTATTCCACAGGTTGTTCCCCTGTGTCTATTCCCATGAGCTCTTTGACTGGCAGTCCGGACCCGAGCCGTTCATTTATTTTCCCACTTTTTCTCCCCCTTTACTTTTAAACATAGAAACATAGACATAGAAACATAGAAACATAGAAACATAGAAGATAGGAGCAGGAGTAGGCCATTCGGCCCTTCGAGCCTGCTCCACCATTCAATGAGATCATGGCTGATCATCCAAACCCCAGCACCCGGTCCCTACACCAACAGCCATCCCACCCAAGCCCTATCCCTGTAACCCCATAACCCCATGTATTTAATCCCTCCTAACACTAAGGGCCAATTTTTATCATGGCTATCCCTCTCGCTATCCCTCCATGACCGCGCCCTCCTGTTGTTCTGCCACCTTTCATCTCTTCACTTTCGGATACTCTGCCCTCCCAAATCTCTATCTACCAGAAGATCTTTCTTTCTCTCTTTCTCTCTCTCTCTCTTTCTCCACTTGGCCCCTCGAGCCTGCCCCGCCATTCAATAAGATTGTGGCTGATATTGGGCTCCCCAAAATTGCCTAATCTCTCCTCATAACTCAATATATTATATCTATATATATATATATATATATATACACACACACTGGTGTAACAGGTCAAATTCATGTTCAGAAAGTGTTTGTAGTAGTTTTATGTGCTGACAGGTCAGCAATAACGTGAACTCTATTTCAATCTACAGATATACTGCCTGGCCTGTTCAGTTTTTCCCTCATTTTCTGTTTGTATTTCAGATTTCCAGCATTCCAAGTGTTTTCCTTTTCTCTAGCTGACTTTCTTTCTTTCTTTCTTTCTTTCTTTCTCTCTTTTGTTTACTTTCTTTCCTACTTTCCATCTTTTTTTCTGTCGGTCATTCACTCTTTCCTTGTTTCTTTCTTTCTTTTTTCTTTCTATCTTTTTTCATTCTTTCCTTCTTCTTTCTTTTTTCTTTCTGTCCTTTCTTACCATCTTCTTCTTTCTTTCTTTTTTCTTCTTTATATCCTTCTTTCTTTCTTATTTGCTCTTTCTTTCTTTTTTCTTCTTTATATCCTTCTTTCTTTCTTATTTGCTCTTTCTTTCTTTGGTTCCCTCTTTCTGTCTATATGACTATCTCGATGTATGCATCAATCTCTTTATTTACCTGACTTTCATTCTTTCTTTCATTCTTTCATTCTTTCATTCCTGCATTCTTTCATTCATTCTTTCTTTGTTTCTATCTCTTTCGTTATTTATTTCTTTTTAATTTATTTTTCTCTCTTCCTTTGTTTGTTTCTTTCTTGTGCTCATTCTCTATTTCTTCCTGTCTTTTTCTTTCTTTGCAACTATCTATTTTTGCAACAGTCTAGAACAAAATGCATTAACATTTATACCCACGACGAAACACAAAGTGACATTTCAAAATGTTTTTCTCGGTGTATACGATCTGTTTAATTATGTAGTAAAATAATTATGTTTGTTATTGTTTGATAATTTTGAATCAATTTGCATTTTGTGCCTTACCTGTACTGAATTACAAAGGTACACCTAATTCTGGGAAAGAAAATCTGATGGCAATTTCGGAAGTGATAACATGTGAGCTCTGGGAGCATTTGGTTAATGCGACAAGTCAACCGGTTATTGATAGGCAAAAACTTTTCAATGATTCATTTTTTTCTCTTTCAGTTCATTTCCAGGCGTTGTTCGGACAGAAAATAATATGTAAGTATGCGACATTAAAATGAATAGTCAATTCATTAATATAGGCATCAGCTGGCAGAAATTAATATTTCATAGTTGGGATTTCGTTTAACTCCAGGGCACACCGATCTAATGCAGGAAGTGTTGTGCAACATCCCGCAATTGTTTCTTAAATTCTGATATTACCCCCAAAAAATTGCACTTATTTGAAAAGCGATCACGGCTTGTACGCATTTTGTAAAATTGTATTTATTAACACTGTCCATCACTATTATTATATAGGGCTCGACATTCATCTCGGGCGGGGCGCAAAACGGGCAGCATCGGATCAGCCATCCGTTATACGCAGCGCCTGATATTCAGTATTTGGGTGGATCAATTGGTTGGCGACCCTTTCGGGATGCCAAATTCGCTGGCGCTAATTTTAGCGCCCCGAAAATGTTAACGCCCCTCTGCTGGAAATTCATTAGTAGTGTCCCAAGCAGAATGTGGAGAGCGACTGGAAGTGCCCCACACCCTTCTTGGGCTGCCATAACTGATGATTGGCGGGATACGTGCAACAGCGCCACGCACGTTGGAGCATACCGCTGCCTCATTGCAAGACTCCTCCCCTGATTAATAGAGAGGGACCTAGCGCCGCACGTATCGGGGCCCTGCTAGACCACCGGGGAGCGGGGTGCAGTAAAAACAGCCTGGTCTGCCCCTGTGGCCGCTAATGGGAGGCGCAAATCCACCAAATTTACTAGTTTCTAAAATGACTGCAGTTGCACTTTCCTGTTATGTTGTTTGAAACATCATGTTACTGTTACAGTAATTAAAAAACTGCACATTAATTCCAATGATCTAGAAAGCGGAGAGCTCGTTTACCATTTCAGTGCGGGGACATACATTGGTAAAGGGCAGGCTGAACTTAGGTTATTGCAGTGATATTGATGTTAATTGATTGAAGCTTTTCGGTGTTTAATCTCTTTTGACTGTGCTTTCCTCAGATGATTTATCGAAGCCAATCGTCACTGTGAATCCACCATATGAAGTCATTTTAGACGGAGAGACAATAACTATGACTTGTCGCTGTCAGTGTCCCCTCACAATGAACCGTTGTTACCGAAGGCAAGGTTTATTCAAGGAACTGGACGCTCCTGAAGGACAATGTTATACCTCTTATGATTTCATCGCAGACCATGGCTGTCAAAATAGTTACTCATGTGTATGTCTACACTCAGAGAATGAACAATGGAGATCTTCAAGACCGAGCAACACTATTCAGATAATTATTCGAGGTATGTTAACAAAACCTATTCTCCCAATGGGATTAGAATAAATTGTGCTTACTCAGCAATCAAACGATCCAGTGGAACAGAAGGACACTTGGGCTGCAGTTACATTGGACATTGGGTGTTAGCTTTCAAACCCAACCTCTTTACATGGTGTGAGCGGATTTCTTAATGGTTACCGTCACAGCAAAGGGTATTCCGGTGACAATAACTCCACTTATGATTCACGCACGATTTTTTTTTCTATTAACAAATTTAGCACATCCACTATTAACATCATTACTCTCTTTTTATAAATACATAGCAAAAAAGCTTTTTTATACCATGTTAATTTTTATCAAACCGGATGTGGCCTGATCATATTTGGTAGCCTCCGGTCAATGCATTTTCCTTCAGCCGATTCATACCCACACAAGTTGACAATTCTAGTACATCAGCATGTTGTAGTTTCCGGTCAATTCCCAGTCCTTCTGCCGATGCAGAAAATAGTATAAACAGCCCAAGGCCTTACTTCAATCTTGAACACTTGCTGCTGCTGAGTGAAATATGTATCTTTCCCGCTCTCTCACACTCTCGTTCTCTCTCCAATGATGCCATCCACGTTTCTTTGCTGTGCACTGAATGAAATAAAACTGCAAACATTTAAAGCTGATTTACCCGAGTTCCACAAGCCAACAGAATCAGATAAATGGAATACCAACAGAAAATGCTGGAAAAACTCAGCAGGCCGGCCAACATCCGTGGAGAGAAAATAGAGTCAACTTTTCGGGTCAAAACCCTTTGTCAAGACTGGAGAAGCACAGGAAAGAAATAGATTAAAAGGCCAGGCTGGGAGAGAACAAAAGAGAAGTGAAGAGACATTAAGAGGTATTCAAAACGAGACGAGATGGTGGTAGGACTAGTGGAGACAAAGGATGGCTCTAGTTTAGGTGTGAAATGCGCTGGCAGAATGGGAGACAGCTGCCATGTGGGAGAGAGAAAAAGGAGCATGAAAAGGGTCAAAACAAAGGTGTGGATAAAAAATCAGTAAAAATGTAATAGGGGCCGAGGTTATGATCTGAAATTGATGAACTCGATATTGAGTCCGGAAGGCTGTAAAGTGCCTAATCGGAAGATGAGGTGCTGTTCCTCGAGTTTACGATGAGCTTCCGTGGAACAATGCAAGAGCCCGTGTACAGTGAGGTCTGAGTGGGAATGGAGCAGTGAATTAAAATGACAGGCGACTGGAAGCTCGGAATTGTGGTGTATGTGCCTTTAAGAGCCCCCTGTGTACTGTAATGCCGGTAATGGCCACTCGGGCTATATAAGCCTGTATATTGTCTTGTATCTGTTAGTTCACCTCCAGACTTTGTTCAGTAAACACCTGTGAAAACCAACTCCTGCCTTCCGTGTCTCCATTAACACATGGATACAACAGGGGTCATCCTTCAGGACTGAACGGAGGTGTTCCGCAAAAGTCACTCAATCTGCATTTGGTCTCCACAATGTAGAGGAGACCACATCGTGAGCAGCAAATACCGTATACTAGATTGCAAGAAGTACAAGTAAATCGCTGTTTCACCTGGAAGGGGTGTTTAGGGCCCTGGAGAGTGGGAAGGGGTGAGGAGTAAGGGAAGGTGTTGCATCTCCTGCGCTTGCATGGGAAGGTGCCGGGCGAAGGGGAAGGGGTGTTGGTGGTGATAGAGAAGTAGACTAGGGTGTCTCGGAGGGTGTCGTCCCTATGGAATGATAAAAGAGGAGGGGAGGGGAAGATGCATTTGGTGGTGGCATCACTTTGGAAGTGGCAGAAATGGTGGAGGATGATCCGTTGAATGTGGAGGCTGGTGGGGTGAAAGGTGAGGACAAGGGGAACCCTATCCTGGTTCCGGGTGGGAGGGGCAGGGGTGAAGGCAGAAGTGCGGGATATAGAATGGACACGGTCGAGGGCTATGTCAACCACGGTAGAGGGGAATCCTTGGTTGAGGAAAAAGGAAGACATGTTGGAAGCACTTGTGTGGAAGGTGGCATCATCAGAGCAGATGTGGCGGAGACGGAGAAACTGGGAGAATGGAATAGAGTCCTTACAGGAGGCGGGGTGGGAGGAAGTGTCGTCCAGGTAGCTGTGGGAGTCAGTGGGCTTGTAGATAAATGGAATATCTGCCTCAGAATGGGAGGGTCATTTAAAGCATTGAGCCAAAGGATGGTCGGGTTGTACAGATTGAATGGAGATGTACAGTAAGCGGCTACACAGTGGTCATTATAGAAAACAGAAAAAAAACAGACTGAAATAAATGCCTCGCATAAAAGAAATAATCAGCACATTCTCGTTCATCCTGTTTTCTATCTGTCCTCTTGTAAGTAATAACAAATACCAATGTATGCATTGCAAGCAAGGCGACAGATTCTGTTTTTTATAAAAGTCTCCTCATATATCATTGAGTAGACTTCTGACACACCATTTCATACAGTATTTTTAATACAGATGAACTCCCGGAGCCGACAATCTACATGGACCCAGATTCCGGTGCAGTTTCAAAAGGGGAAAATGTTGCCATTTCCTGCAAAGGTGACATTCGCTCCAGAGGAGGAACATTTCTCTTGTTTAAAGATCACAAGAGGAACCCTGTACAGTCTCGTAAAGTGAGTGGCGATGAGCGGAATGTGACCATCAACATAATTACCCGAAGCGAAGGCTTTGTCGGAAATTACAGTTGTCGATATCAAACAGAGGTTGCAGGACGTTCGAGGGATTCACCATTCAGTAAAGATGTCCTAATTACGGAGAAAGGTAGGGACCAACACATTTCAAAACGACGTTGTATGTTCTTGTATCTCAATGTCTGTCTCGTTCGCTCATATATTGTTTAAATAGGTGACCAGTTCCCTTTCAAATCGGACTGAGATGTACCAATTTCCGTGTAATAGATGAATGGGGATCGGTTTCATAAGGCCCATTAATTCGGGTCTCCGTGGGTGAGAACACACTGGGTACTCACCCGTAAGCCCAATGGAAGTGCCAGTTTCGTGCATGCACTGCGTATGCGTGGGAAACCGTCACTTCCGTTCCCCTGAAAGATGGGGTTCAGAAGTCGAACGCGTGCACACGAGAGGCTGCGTGTGCGCATCAAACTTACCATTATTTTGCAGGTTTTCCCGGGAAGGTAAGTCTCCAGCAGTTAGACATGTAAATAGCAGTCGCAAGGCCTACTTTTCACAAGGTAAATGGTGAATTGATTAAAATTAAAACATTTTTTCCACAGGTTTATTATTTTTAAATACTTTAAAGAAAGGTAAGTTAATTTTTAGCCCCGTTAGAAAATAATGTTATTTTTTTCAAAAATGTAAATTATTGTTTAAAATAGTTATTTCATGTAATTTATAGTTTATATAAAAGAATGTGATTTTTTAAAATTGATTTGAAGATTTATTGATGTTTTGGGGCTTATATTATTTATAGGTTTGACAGGCCTGTCAAACTTATGAATGGATCATTCCCTGCTGCCATTCACTCTCCATGGCCCCTGTGATACCAGGGGATGCATCGAACTAACTGCGCCCCTGGGATACGCAAGCACCACGTGCCGAAGTTGGAGGAGGCCCAGGTTCAGAATCCCACACGGGCCCACAGCTCAACGGCTGGCGCACAGGTTAAGTGCAGGTCGGGGGCTTGCACCCGTGGGAAGCACCCGTCCCGAATTTCTGGGCCAATGTCTTAATCTTTCCATTTTTTGCTGCATAGCCTGCAGAAGATAAACCACCCACCTGTTTTCCAAAAATAATGGTCACGAAGTAAACGCTGGATGAGTTATAAAAACTTAGAAACATAGAGGATAGGAGCAGGAGTAGGCCAATCGGCTCCTCGAGCCTGTTCTGCCATTTAATGAGATCATGGCTGATCATTCAAATTCAGTACCCTGTCCCTGCATTCTCCCCATATCCCTTGATCCCATTAGCCTTAAGAAATATATCCAACACTTTCTTGAATTAGTTCGCTTTCTTTCTATATATGCGTAGAATTCCCAGGTAACTCCCGATTTCATCTTCCACCCACTTTACGTTGGTCCATCACTATCTGAAGACAGCCCACATACCAGGGAGTGTCTGGCTGTGTACCTTCAATGCGGCCTAATGGGGTGAACAGAAGATCTTCCATTTGACTCCAGCAAGCGAGCTGTGCCCAAGATCAATAAAGTGTGCAAAATAAATAGGTATACTTAGGCGCTCCTCCATTTACTGCAAGGCCTGATTGACGTCGAATGCTGATCCTAAAGTTTTACAGCCAAACATTTTCCAGTACACCTTTCAAGTGGATTGGCTCAGAAATTGAATTACATTCATACTTCAGAGATGGTACAATGCAGATTTACTAGGATATTGCCTGGTATGATGAAATACAAATATGAACAACAAAAAATCCTTGAAATATTGAGGCTTCATTTATTAATGAACATTACGCAGCGATTTGGTGCAATGTTTACAATTATATAAATATGAAAGAAAGGCTGATAGAAGCAAAATGTTCCCAATAGATATGATTAATAACGAAGGGGTCAGAAGTGCAACTCTAAATGTAAGAGAGCGAGAAAAACCTCTTTAAACTGAGAGATGTGAAGATATGGAATTCACTATCAAGGATAATGGTTGAGGAACAAATCTCATCATCAGTCATTGTTACTTTATATGAAATGTTGATGAATGTATTTGCGAACAGGATTGTGGAAATGTGATTCTAAGTATTTGCTCAGGTGACGGGCCAACACAGTCAGAGACTGACTTTGCCGAATGACCTGTTTCCTTGTAAGTTCTGTGCATTTTATCTAAGAATTGTACGTGGAATCGGAGCCTCGCCTACTGGGCCCCATGTGTTCCTGTGTGATGATACTTTATCTGCTCTCATTGACAATGCATGATAAAACTGAACTTCATCACAGAACAACTGAATTGTGGCTAATGGTAGTCAGTGCATCTAACTAAGATCCGAGGCCATTGCCAAGAGATTCCAATCATTATCGTTTCTGTTTCAGAGCAAACTCAACCCAGTTGCCACAACTTTCAAAGTTCCCTTTTACTGTTTAGACTGCCCGGTCCCAAATGATTCTTCTCACATCACATTCAGTGACCAAGGCATCTCAGGAACCGTGTGAGGACTCCGCTAGTTCCTGCTGTTGCCAAGGTTATCAGTCCTTCCTGTAGCAGCTTGATTTTCAGATGTCAACGAATGTTCCCTTTCATCCCCAAACAAGGTCGCCTTCCTTTGGTTTCACACTTGCAGCCGAAAGTCGAAGGCGTCACAAGGAAAAGCAAGATGCCTACCTACAGCATCTTGCAATTATATAGCACCTTTAAAGCAGTATAACACCCCAAGGCGCTCCACATGATCATAATGGGACTAGGCCCGACTGCGATTCTAGGATGAAGACAATATGACATTGCGTCAAAGAGATTAGCACGATTGGATAGGCTGGTGTTGCTTTCTTTGGAACAGAGGAGGCTGAAGGATGAATTAATTGAGGTGTATAAAATTATGAGGAGCCTATATAGAGTGGATAGGAAGGACCTAAACCCTTAACAGAGTGTTCAATAACCAGGGGACATGGAATTAAACTAATTGCTAGAAGGATTAGAAGAGAGTTGAGGAGAAATTTTTTCACCCATGCGGTGTTGTGGGTCTGACACCCACTACCTGAAAGGGTGGTAGAGGCAAGAACCCTCAGCACAATGAAAAATTACTTGGATATGCACTTGAAGTGCCGTAACATTCAGTGCTACGGACCAAGAGTTGAGAAGTGGGATAGGCTGAATAGTGGTTTTTCAACCTATCTGTAAGTGTTTGCAATTGAACAAGATCGGACCTTAAAGCATAGTTATTCATGACCAAAAATTATTTTACATGATTATCTTCCACTTAAGTAATAAAATTTCGTTCAGTGCCCAACACGACTTTCGACATAGAGTGGAACTTTTCAATATTTATCAGTTTTATCAGTTTAATCTGATGCATTATATCTTCACCTACATCACTTAATAATATCTGCCATTTGCCTCACATAACTCACATTCCTATTTAGAAGAGTGGCCAATACCGACAATGCCATGGGGAATCCAATTCATGGGTTAACTGACATTGACTGCACCGCAAAACAAGTTAATGGTGTTAATTCCTTCCTATGTGCCCCCAGTTCTCTCACTGTGTGCCGTCTGCAATGTTAGAACATATGGACATTAGAAATAATTGCTGGAGTAGGCCATTTGGCCCTTCGAGCCTGTGCCACCATTCAATGAGATCATGACTGATCTTCTGCCTCAGCTACATTCACCGGCCATATCGCCATATCCCTTGATGCCCTTACTAGTCAGAAATCTATCGACTTCTGTCTTGAATATACCCAATGACTGAGCCTCCACAGCCCTCTGGTGTAGAGAATTCCAAATATTCACCACCTTCTGTGTGAAGAAATGTCTTTTCATCTCAGTCCTGAATGGCCTACCATTTATCCTGAGGCTGCGGCCCCTGGGGTCTTGAATCCAAAGTGAAGGGAAACATTCTCCGAGCATCCACTCTATCAAGCCCTGTAATAATTTTGTATGCTTCAATGAGATCCCCTCTCATTCTTCTGAAATCAAGAGAATACAGGCCTAGTTTATTAAATCTGCTTTCATACGACGGACCTGCCATCTCAGGAATCAACTCTTGAACCTTTTTGCACACTCTCTGTGGCAAGTACAACCTTCCTTAGGCAAGGAGGAATAAATTGTACACAGTACTCCAGTTGTGGCCTCACCAAAGCCCTACATAATTGGAGTAGGACCGCCTTTACTCCTGTACACAAATCCTCTTGTAATGAAGGCCACCATGACATTTGGCTTCCTAATGGCTTGCTGCACCTGCACATTCACTTTCAGTGACTCATGTACAAGGACACCCAGGTCCCTTTGAGCATCTGCATTCCCAATCTTTCACCTTTTAGGAAGCAATTTGCCTTTCTGTTTTTTCTTCCAAAGTGGATAACTTCACATTGATCCACATTATATTCCATCGACCATGTTCTCACCCACTCACTGATCCTTTCGAGAGCCCCTTGAAGTCTCTTCGCATCATCCTATAGTTTGGCGACCAGATCTGCACACAGTATTCCAGCTGTGGCTTAACTAGCGTTTTGTACAGCTCCATCATAATCTCCCTGCTCTTATATTCTATGCCTCGGCTAATGAAGGCAAGTATCCCATATGCTTTTTTAACCAACTTATCGACCTGTCCTGCTGCCTTCAGGGATATATATACATGCACACCAAGGTCCCTCTGATCTCCTGTTCTTCATAGGATCCTACCATTCAACGTGTATTCCCTTGCCTTGTTATTCCTCCCAAAATGCATTGCATCACATTTTCAGGGTTAAATTCCATTTTATAGTTTCCTGTAGCCTGAGGATTCCCTCCTCGCTATTTACCACTCCAACAATTTTATTGTCATCTGCCAACTTTCTGATCATACCTCCTACATTCGTATCGAAATAATTAATGTACACTACTAACAGCATGGGACATGGCACCGATCCCTGCGGTACACCACTGAACAGAGGCTTCCAGTCACAAAAACAACCTTCAACCATCACCCTCTGCCTCTTGCCACTAAATCAATTTTGGATTCAATGTGTCAAATTGCCCTTGATCCCATGGGCTCTTACCTTCTTCACCAGTCTCCCATGTGGGTCTTTCTCAAAAGCTTTACTGAAGTCCATGTAGACTACAGCAACTGCACTACCCTTAACTACACACCTAGTCACACCCTCGAAAAATGCAATCAAATTGGTTAGACATGATCTCCCCCTGACAAAGCCATGCTTACTATCCTTGATTAATCCTTGCCTCTCCAAGTGGAGACGAATTCTGCCCCTCAGAATGTTTCCAATAATTGCCCTACCACTGATGTTAGGCTCACTGGCATGTAATTCACTGGTTTATCCCTACTACCCTTCTTGAATATGGTACTACGTTAGCTGTTCTCCAGACCTCTGGCACCTCCCCTGTGGCCAGAGAGGTTCTGAAAATGTGTGTCTGAGCCCCTGCAATCACCTCACATAGCAGCGTGGGATAGATCTCGTCTGGGCCTGGGGATTTATCCAATTTTAAGCCCACTAAAATTGCTAGTACCTCCTCCCACTCAATGCTAATTTGTTCAAGTATATCACAAACCCCCTGCCTAATTTCTATGCCTAAATCGTCCTTCTCCATAGTGAACAGAGATGCAAAATATTCATTTAAAACCCCACCTACATCTTCTGGCTCTACAGACAGGTTGCCACTTTGGTCCCTAATGGGCCCTACTCTTTCCCTAGTTATCCTCTTGCCCTTAATATACTGATGAAACACCTTGGGATTTTCCTTTATTTTGCCCGCCAGTGTGTTTTCATGCCCCCTCTTCGCTCTCCTAATTTATTTTCTATGTACGCCCTTGCACTTTCTATACTCCTCTAGGGCTTCCACTGTTTTTACTCCTTTGTACCTTCCAAAAGCCTCCCTTTTATTCCTAATGCATTCTTGCATATCCCTTGACATCCAAGGTTCCCTGAAGTTGTTGGTCCCACCCATGATCTTTACGGGCACATATTGGCGTTGTACTCTATTTCCTTTCTGAAAGATTGCTCTGATGTGGATTTTCCTCAAAGTAGCGGATCCCACTTTGGCAAGATCCTGCCATATCACATTAAAATCGGCCTTCCCCCAATTTAGAACCTTTATTTCCGGTCAATTTTTCTCCTTTTCCATGACTAATTTAAATCTCACCGAATTATTGTCACTGTCACCAAAAGGCTCTTCAACTGACGCTTCTACCACTTGCCCAGCTACATTCCCTAGAATTAGGTCCTGTATCGCCCCCTCTCTTTTAGTACTTTCTACATGCTGGCTCAAAGAATTCCCCTGGCTGCACTTTAAGAATTTCGCAACCACTAAGCCTTTCACACTCTGACTATCCCAGTTAATATTGGGGAAGTTGAAATCTCCTACTATTATTACCCTATTATTGCTACACTCCTCTGAGATTTGCCTACATATCTGTTCCTCTCTCTCCCCCAGACTGTTTGGGGGCCTATAGTACACTCCCAGCAAAGTGCTTGCCCCCTTTTGGATTTTACGTTCTACCCATATGGCCTCATTAGAGGAACCTGCTAATATATCATCCCTCCTTACAGCAGTGATTGACTCCTTGATTAATGGCCCAGTAATTCGGGTCGGGGGCTTCCCATGGGTGCAAGCCCCCGACCTGCACTTACCTTGCACGCCAGCCGTTGAACTGTGGGCCCGCGTGGGATTCCGATCCTGGGCCTCCTCCAACTGCCGGCGCACAGTGCTCACGTATCCCAGGAGCGCAGTTAATTCTATGTATCCCCTGGGATCCCGTGGGCCATGGGGAGCAAACGGTTGCAGAGAATGCTTCAATCATAAGTTTGACAGGAAGACCTGTCAAATCTATAAATACTATAAGCCCCAAAGCATCATTAAATCTTCAAATAAAATTAAAAGAAACATCACCTTTTTTAAATAAACTATAAATTACATGAAATACCTATTTAAAAAAATAATTACAATTTTTGAAAATAATAATGTTATTTTCTAACGGGGCTAAAAATTAACTTAACTTATTTAAAGTATTTAAAAATAATAAACCTGTGGAAAAAATGTTTTATTTTTAATTAATTCACCACATACCTTGTAAAAAGTAGGCCTTGCGACTGCTTTTTAAAAGCTTAGCTCCTGGAGACTTACCCTCCCGGGAAAACCTGCAAAAATAATGTAAGTTCGATGCACACGTGCAGCCTCTCTGGCGCATGCGTTCGACCTCTGTGGCCTAGAAATTCAGTTGGGCGCGCCAGCCGTTAGCGCCTTAGGAGGAGTAGATCTCGAGCGTTAGGTGCTTAGCGCCCGGGTGCAGCGCAATCTGTGCCTCGCCCCAACTTCAGTAGACATTTAGCGCCGGCGCAAAGTCTTAGCGTGCGCCCTGCTGCGCGCGCAGATCATGAAGTCATTTCATCGTGCAACGCCCTTTGTGCACCCGGAACCGGAACTTCACTTGTGCGCCGGGCGGCCCTAACGACTGTGATGTGGAATGGTACACAGCTGAGGTGGGCCGCGGGGAGCGCAAATTAAAGGGCACTTACCCTGCACTATAAAGGCCAGCCATTTTGCAGCATTCACTCTTGTGCAACGGTCTTTTGGAGAGAGACCAAGGAAGAGAGCTTACTGCTTTGGCCCAACACTAGGACAGGTATTTTTGGCTCAGGCCAGAGCTTAGCAATTGTCTTTGCCTTCATTGAGATCTCAGTGTTTGCCAGCATATAATGGGGGCTGCATTGGGTGCCAACGCTGAGTTTCAGCCTTATACCGGAAGGGCTTACAGATGCCGTGAGAGAGTGGCAGTCCTGGCTAGACGCAGAGGGGGCAACAGGCGTCGCCAAGTGAGGCCTTACCTACCCAGGGTATACGGCCAGCAGTCCTCCTATCTGACCATGTCTGCCGCGCAGTGTGTTAGGAGGCTGCGATTCAGAAGGGAGGTGGTTGCAGACATCTGCCAGCTGCTGCACAGAGATCTGCGTCCACAGCTGATGTGCAGGACGTCTCTGTCGGTGGCAGTGAAGGTGATGGTGGCTCTCAACTTCTATGCCACCGGCTCCTTCCAATCCGCTGCTGGGGACATCGCTAACATCTCCCAGTTAGCCGTGCATTGCTGCATCCGCCAGATGACCAATGCCCTATTCAGAAGGAGACGTCAATTCATCGCCTTCCCCATGACCCTGGAGAAGCAGCAGCAGCGTGCAGTGGGATTTGCAAGAATAGCGGGCTTCCCCATGGTGCAGGGCGCCATTGACTGCATGCATGTGGCTTTGTGGGCACTTCTGGAGCATGCCGAGGATTACCGCGACCGGAAGGGCTACCATTCCCTCAACGTACAGCTGGTGTGTGACCACAGGCAGCGCATCCTAGCTGTCAATGCCCGCTTTCCAGGCAGCAGCCACGATGCCTTTATCCTGTGACAGACAACTGTGGCTGACGTGTTCCAGGCACAGCCTCACCCAAGTGGATGGCTTATCGGGGACAAAGGCTATCCTTTGTGTACCTGGCTCATGACCCCACTCCGCGCGCCCACGACCCCTGCTGAAGAGGCATACAACGAGAGCCATCAAGCGACTAGGAACATCATAGAACAAACAATCGGCGTCCTCAAGCAATGGTTCCGCTGTCTGGATCACTCCGGTGGAGCCCTCCAGTATTCGCAGGAGCGAGTCTCCCAATTCGTCGTCGTTTGCTGCATGCTGCACAACCTGGCTATCCGCAGGTCTCAGGCACTGCCACCTCACGTTGGACCACCACCTCAGGAGGAGGAGCAGGAGGAGGAGGAGGACGAGGAGTACCAGCCCAGGAGGGAGGCAGAAGGTCCAAGGGCCGCCCGTCGGCGGCTTATTGATCGTCACTTCTAGGCCCACTGTCAGGGAATGCCTTGTGCCAATGAAACAACATGATTGCAGCCGCTCCGCAAGCCGTCAGCCGGTTAAGGCAACAAACACTTCAAAGATCAAACATGGACAATGTGAATAAATAAAATGCTTTATTGTACAAACTCAGGGCCCTTCCCACATGAAAACCAAAAACAGACGAAAGCCCCAAAAAACACTCACACACATGACTCACTCCCAAACCTGGGGAGCACTAACAAAAGATGTAAACAAAAATGGCCTTCATCCTCGGCCTTCACAAAACACACATTCCCGAAAACACAACATTAGGACACACCCTCTACTTAGTGGCCCGCGAGGGCGATGCCTTCTGCCAAATTTGGCGGCCCCTGCACGCCCTGCTGCTCCTCCTCAAAGTGAGGCCATTGGCTGCTGCAAGGCTGGGGGCAGGCTCCTGAGGGGCACATGTCGTGACGGCAGATGCACTTGGGGGTCGGCCTAGACGAGGTCTGGCCCTCGAGGGGCCGGCTGGTGAATGCTGCAGCTGTGGCTGGCCAGCATCAGTCGCTGCAGCAGCTCCTGGCAGCTCCACTGGGGGAGTGGCAGTGGCGGCTGGAGGAATGGGGCAAGCAGGCGGATGGCAGGCACTCGCTGTTCACCTGAGACACTGGCACTCGGCCGGGCCAGCACTGCAGCATGCGCACCAATCTGCCGAGGGACAGACGCTGTGCTGCTGCAGCGTGCCGGGTGCCCTGGCGATGCCTGGCTGACACAGCGAGTGTGGCAGCAGTGAGTGCCCGTGTTGCCATTTCCTGCAAAGGTGACATTCGCTCCAGAGGGGGAGCATTTCTCTTGTTCAAAGATCAGAAAGGAAATCCTGTACAGTCTCGTAATGTGAGTGGCAATGAGCGGATTGTGACCTTCAAGATAAATACCCGAAGCATAGACTCTGTGGGTAATTACAGTTGTCGATATCAAACAGAGGTTGCAGGACGTTCGATGGATTCACCATTCAGTAAAGATGTCCCGATTACGGGGAAAGGTAGGCACCAACACATTTCAAAACGAGGTTGTGTGTTCTTGTATCTCAATGTCTGTCTTGTTCGCTCATATATAGTTAATATAGGTGACCAATTCCATTTAAAATTGAACTGAGATGTACGAATTTCCATGCTATAGTTAACTGGGGATCTGTTTTTGATCTATTGTCTTAATCTTTACATGCGTGCTGCACAGCCTGCAGAAGCTGTGCCTGTTAGACTCAAATAATGGTCACGAAATAAACGCTGGATGGGTTAGTTAACTCGATATGATAGCAAAATACTGCAGATGCTGGACATCCAAAATAACAACAGAAAATGCTGGTAAAACTCAGAAGGCATCCGTGGGGAGAAATTTGAGTCGACGTTTCGGGTCTAACCCTTTTTCAAAACTGGAAAGGAAATGAAATAGATCGAAAGGCAGGGCTGTGAGAGGACAAAAGAAGTGGAGAGACATTAAGAGGTATTCAAAACGAGACGAGATGGTGATAGGACTAGTGGAGACAAAAGACGGCTCTAGGTTAGGAGTGAAATGCGCTGGCAGAATGGGAGACAGCTGCCATGTGGGAGAGAGAAAAAAAAGGAAAGGGGGGGAGGGAAAAACCAAAACAAAGTGGTGGATAAAAATTTTTTTTAAAAAGTAATAGGGGCTGAGGTTATGATCTGAAATTGTTGAAATCGATATTGAGTCTGGAAGGCTGCAATGTGCCTAATCGGTTAGTTAACTCTCTTTATTTATGTGCGTAGAATTTCCGGGTAACTCCCGATTTCATCTTCAACCCACTTTGCATTGCTCCATCACTATGGGGGAGAGCAGCAGCGGAGGAGGAGCCCGGCTTAAAAACCAGTGCGAAGGCAGAGGCCCGACCAGTTCGGGGGAGAGCAGCAGCGTAGGAGGAGCCCGGCTGAAAAACCAGTGCGAAGGCAGAGGCCCGACCAGTTCGGGGGAGAGCAGCAGCGGAGGAGGAGCCCGGCTTAAAAACCGGCACGAAGGCAGAGGCCCGACCAGTTCGGGGAAGAGCAGCAGCAGAGGAGGAGCCCGGCTTAAAAACCGGCGCGAAGGCAGAGGCCCGACCAGTTCGGGGGAGAGCAGCAGTGGAGGAGGAGCCAGGCTTAAAAACCGGCGCGAAGGCAGAGGCCCGACCAGTTCGGGGGAGAGCAGCAGCGGGGGAGAGCAGCAGCGGAGGAGGAGCCCGGCTTAAAAACCGGCGCGACGGCAGAGGCCCGACCAGTTCGGTGGAGAGCAGCAGCGGAGGAGGAGCCCGGTTTAAAAACCGGCGCGAAGGCAGAGGCCCGACCAGTTCGGGGGAGAGCAGCAGCGGAGGAGGAGCCCGGCTTAAAAACTGGCGCGAAGGCAGAGGCCCGACCAGTTCGGGGGAGAGCAGCAGCGGAGGAGGAGCCCGGCTTAAAAACCGGCGCGAAGGCAGAGGCACGACCAGTTCGGGGGAGAGCAGCAGCGGAGGAGGAGCCCGGCTTAAAAACCGGCGCGAAGGCAGAGGCCCGACCAGTTCGGGGGAGAGCAGCAGCGGAGGAGGAGCCCGGCTTAAAAACCGGCGCGAAGGCAGAGGCCCGACCAGTTCGGGGGAGAGCAGCAGCGGGGGAGAGCAGCAGCGGAGGTGAGCCCGGTATAAAAACCGGCGTGAAGGCAGAGGCCCACCAAATCAACAGCAGAGGAGAGAGGTAAAAAGTAATCAGTGTGTGACGTCACCAGGAAGCAGGTAAGTGATAGGTTGGTGAGTATTTCTCTCTTTTCAATACAAGCTTGACTTCTGTGGTGTGAAATTTCTAGGGTCTCTGGTGTAGTGGGGACAGTTAGTAAATAAAGCGCCCTAGAGTATACCTTTAACTGGGGTATTGAATAAATTTTTTAATTAATTAAAGGAGTAATCATGGCAGGAGAGCTCAGACCCGTGTTCTGCTCCTCTTGCTCCATGTGGGAAATCAGGGACGCTGCCAGTGTCCCTGACGACCATGTGTGCGGGAAATGCATCCAGCTGCAGCTACTTGCAGACCGCATTGCGGCGCTCGAGCTGCGGGTGGATGAATATTGGAGCATGAGCGATGCCGACAGGCTCGTGGATAGCACGTTTAGCGAGTTGTTCACGCCTCAGGGTAGGGCAGCACAGGGGGTGACCATCAGGCGGAGCAACAAAGGCAGGCAGGTAGTGCAGGGAACCCCTGCGGCCATCCCCCTTTCAAACAAGTATACCGCTTTGGATACTGTTGAGGGGGATGACTCACCAGGGGAAGGCAGCAGCAGCCAACTTCCTGGCACTGGGGGTGCTCCTGCTGCCCAGGAAGGGGGGAAAAGAGTGGGAGATCAATAGTGGTAGGGGATACTATAGTAAGGGGAACAGGTAGGCGTTTCTGTGGCCGTAGACGTGAATCCAGGATGGTTTGTTGCCTCCCTGGTGCCAGGGTCAAGGATGTCACTGAGCGGCTGCAGGGCATTCTGGAGGGGGAGGGTGAACAGCCAGTGGTCGTGGTCCACATTGGTACAAACGACATAGGTAAAAAGAGCGATGAGGTCCTGCATCAAGAATTTAGGGAGCTAGGTGACAGATTAAAGAGCAGGACCTCAAAGGTTGTAATCTCTGGATTACTCCCAGTGCCACGTGCTAGTAAGTATAGGAATGGGAGGATAGAGCAGATGAATGCGTGGCTAAAGAGTTGGTGTATGGGGGAGGGTTTTACTTTCCTGGATCACTGGGCCTGCTTCTGGGAAAGGTGGGACTTGTACAAGTCGGACGGGTTGCACCTGAACCAGAGCGGGACAAATATCCTTGCGGGGAGGTTTGCTAGCACTGTCGGGGGGGTTTAAACTAACTTGGCAGGGGGATGGGATACAGAGGGGAGCTGAAATAGGGGGGGATGTGCTGCCAATTATAGAGAAAAAAACAAGTCAGCTTGGTAGACAGGGCAAATATATAAGGGCAAGGCTGGATGGCATCTGTTTTAATGCAAGGAGTCTTGCAAATAAGGTGGATGAACTGAAGGTGTTGATAAACACATGGGAGTATGATATTGTTGCTATCATGGAGACATGGTTGAGGGAAGGGCAAGACTGGCAGCTCAATATTCCGGGGTACAGAATCTTCAAGCGAGACAGAGGGGGAGGTATAAGAGGAGGGGGTGTCGCAATATTAATTAAGGAGTCAATTACTGCAGTAAGGAGGGATGATATATTAGCAGGGTCCTCTAATGAGGCCATATGGGTGGAGCTTAAAAACAAAAAGGGGGCAAGCACTTTGCTGGGAGTGTACTTTTGGCCTCCAAACAGTCAGGGGGAGAAAGAGGAACAGATATGTAGGCAAATCTCAGAGAAATGTGCAAATAATAGGGTAATAATAATGGGGGATTTCAACTTCCCCAATATTAACTGGGATAGTCAGAGTGTGAAAGGCTCAGAGGGTGTAGAATTCTTAAAGTGCATCCAGGAGTGCTTTTTGAGCCAGCATGTCGAAAGTCCTACAAGAGAGGGGGCGGTACTGGACCTAATTCTAGGGAATGTGGCCGGCCAAGTGGAAAAAGTGCTAGTAGGTGAGCACTTTGGTGATAGTGACCCATAATATGGTAAGATTTAAGGTGGTCATGGAAAAGGACAGGGATGGGCTGGAAATAAAGGTTCTAAATTGGGGGAAGGCCGATTTTAATAGGATAAGGCAGGATCTGGCCAAAATGGACTGGGATCAGCTACTTGTAGGAAAATCCGCATCGGAGCAATGGGAGGCTTTCAGAAGGGAGATTGAGATCATACAATGGCAACATGTTCCCGTAAAGGTCAAGGGTGATTCCAAAAGCCACAGGGAACCTTGGATATCAGGGGATATACGAGAATGGATTAGGAAAAAAAGGAGGGCTTTTGGTAGATACAAAAGGCTAAAGACGGAGGAAGCCCTAGAGGAGTACAAAAAGTGCAGGGGGATACTTAAAAAAGAAATTAGGAGATCAAGGAGGGATCATGAAATAACACTGGCGAACAAAATAAAGGAAAATCCGAAGATGTTTTATAAGTATATTAAGGGTAAGAGGATAACTAGGGAAAAAATAGGGCCCATTAGGGACAAAAGTGGCAATCTGTGTGTGGAGCCGGAAGATGTAGGAGGGGTTCTAAATGAATATTTTGCATCTGTTTTCACTATGGAGAAGGACGATGTAGACATAGAAATAGGGCGGGGGGACTGTGATATGCTCGAACATATTAACATCGTGAGGGAGGAGGTATTGGCGGTTTTAGCTGGCCTAAAAATGGATAAATCCCCAAGCCCGGATGAACTGTATCCCAGGCTGCTGTGTGAGGCAAAGGAGGAGATTGCGGGGGCTCTAACACATATATTCAGGACCTCTCTGGCCACAGGGGATGTGCCAGAGGACTGGAGAACCGCTAATGTAATACCATTATTCAAGAAGGGTAGTAGGGAAAAACCGGGGGACTACAGGCCAGTGAGCCTAACATCAGTGGTAGGAAAATTATTGGAAAAAATCCTGAGGGACAAAATTTGTCTCCACTTGGAGAGGCAAGGATTAATCAGGGATAGTCAACATGGCTTTGTCAAGGGAAGATCATGTCTGACTAATTTGATTGAATTTTTTGAGGTGGTGACTAGGTGTGTGGATGAGGGTAACGCAGTGGATGTGGTAAACATGGATTTAAGTAAGGCCTTCGATAAAGTCCCGCACAGGAGGCTGGTCAAGAAGGTAAGAGCCCATGGAATCCAGGGTGCCTTGGCACATTGGATACAAAACTGGCTTAGTGGCAGAAGGCAAACGGTGATGGTCGAAGGTTGTTTTTGTGACTGGAAGCCTGTGGCCAGTGGGGTACCACAGGGACCGGTGCTGGGTCCCTTGCTGTTTGTGGTCTACATTAATGACTTGGATATGAATGTAAAGGGTAAGATCAGTAAGTTCGCGGATGATGCAAAAATTGGTAGGGTGGTAAATAGCGAGGAGGGTAGCCTCAGTCTGCAGGACGATATAGATGGGTTGGTCAGATGGGCGGAACAGTGGCAAATGGAATTTAACCCGGAAAAGTGTGAGGTGATGCACTTTGGGGGGACTAACAAGGCAAAGGAATACACAATGAATGGAAAGACCCTAGGCAAGACGGAGGGTCAGAGGGATCTGGGTGTGCAAGTACACAGATCCCTGAAGGCGGTGGAACAGGTGGATAAGGTGGTAAAAAAGGCATATGGGATACTTGCCTTCATTAGCCGAGGCATTGAATATAAGAGCAAGGAGGTTATGATGGAGCTGTATAAAACACTGGTTAGGCCACAGCTGGAATACTGTGTGCAGTTCTGGTCGCCCCACTACAGGAAGGATGTGATCGCATTAGAGAGGGTGCAGAGGAGGTTCACCAGGATGTTACCAGGGCTGGAGCGCTTCAGCTATGAAGAGAGACTGGGCAGATTGGGTTTGTTTTCCTTGGAGCAGAGGACGCTTAGGGGGGACATGATTGAGGTGTACAAAATTATGAGGGGCATAGATAGGATGGATGCTGAGGAGCTTTTTCCCTTAGTAGAGGGGTCAATAACTAGGGGGCATAGATTCAAGGTAAAGGGCGGGAGGTTTAGAGGGGATTTGAGAAAAAACTTTTTCACCCAGATGGTGGTTGGAGTCTGGAACTCACTGCCTGAAAGGGTTGTGGAGGCAGAAACCCTCACAACATTTAAGAAGCATTTGGATGTGCACTTGAAATGCCATAGCTTACAAGGCTACGGGCCAAATGCTGGAATATGGGATTAGATTAGACAGGGCTTGATGGCCGGCGCGGACACGATGGGCCAAAGGGCCTCTATCCTTGCTGTATTACTCTATGACTCTATGACTCTATGACTATCTGAAGACAGCCCACATACCAAGGAGTGTCTGGCTGTGTACCTTCAATGTGGCCTAATAGGGTGAACTGAAGAACTTCCATTTATATGCAGCAAGCGAGCTGTGCCCACGGTCAATAATATGTGCAAAATAAAGAGGTATACTTAGGCGCTCCTCCATTTACTGCAAGGCCTGATTGACTTCGAATGCTGATCCTAAACTTTTACAGCCAAACTGTTTCCAGGACTCTTTTCAAGTGGATTGGATCAGAAACTGAATGACATTCATACTTCAGATATCTTGCTGCAGTTGTACAGGGCCTTGGGGAGACCACACCTTGAGTATTGTGTGTAGTTTTGGTCGCCTTATCTGAGAAAGGATGTTCTTGCAATGGAGGGAGTGCAGCGTAGATTCACCAGACTCATACCTGGGATGGCAGGAATGGCGTATGAGGAGAGATTGGGTCGATTGAGCTTATACTCGCTGGAGTTTAGAAGAATGAGAAGGGATCTCATTGAAACGTTTAAAATTCTGACAGGACTGGACAGACTAGATGCAGGAAGGATGTTCCCGATGGCCGGGGTGTTCAGAACCAGGGGTCTCAGTCTAAGGATAAGGGTTAAGCCTTTTAGGACAGAGGTGAGGAGGAATTTCTTCACCCAGGGAGTGGTGAACCTGTGGAATTCTCTACCACAGAAGGAAGTTGAGACCAATTCATTTAATATAATCAAGAAGGAGTTAGATATATTTCTTAAGGCTAAAGGGATCAAGTGACATGGAGAGAAGGCAGGGACAGGGTACTGAATTTGCATGATCAGCCATGATCTAATTGAATGGCGGAGCATGCTCCAGGGGCTGAATGGCCTACTCCTGCTCCTACCTTCTATGTTTCTATGTTTCTATGGTACAATTCAGATTCACTCAGATAGTGCCGGGTATGATGAAATACAAATAAGAATTAAAAAATCCTTGAAATATTGAGGCTTCCTTTATTGAAACAATGAACATTACGGGGCGATATGAGGCAAAATTTCACATTTAATAAAGCATGGGAGAAGACCGATAAAACCAAACTGTTCCCAATAGTTATGATTAATAATGAAGGGGACAGAATTACAATATTAACTGTAAGAGAGCATGAACAAACTCTTTATAGCACGAGATGTAGAAGATATGGAATTCCCTATCAAGGATAATGGTTGACGAAGTAATCAGTCAAGGTTACATTATATCGGTGGATGAAAGAAAAGCTGATGAATGGATTTGCGAACAGAGTTGTGCAAATGTGATTCAACTATTTGCTCACCAGTTGGGTCCGCACAAATAAAGACAAATTGTGCACAATTTGATCTAAGTATTGTACCTGGACTCAGAGCCTTGTCTACTGGTACCCACACATTCCTGTGTGTGGGTCTGTGTGTGATGATACTTTATCTGGACTCCTTTACAAAGCATGATCAAACTGAACTTCGTCACAAAACAACAACTGAATTGTGACTAATCATAGTCGGTGCATCTAGCTAAATCTGATGCCATTGCCAAGAGATTCCAAACTTTATCGATTCCATATCGCAGCAAACTCACCCCAGTTGCCACAACGCTCAAAGTTCCCTTTTAATGTTTAGTCTGCCCGGTACCAAGTGATTCTTCTCACATCACATTCAGTGACCAAGGCATCTCAGGAACCGTGTGAGGACTCCCCTAGTTGCTGCTGTTGCCAAGGTTTTCAGTCCTTCCTGTAGCAGCTTGATTTTCAGATGTCAAGGAATGTTCCCTTTCATCCCCAAACAAGGACGCCTTCCATTGGCTTCATCCTTGCAGCAGAAAGTCGAAGGTGTCAAGAGAAAAAGCAAGAGGTCTATCTGTAGCACCTGGCAAATATATAGTGCCTTTAAAGCTGTATAACGTCACAAGGCGTTTCCCATGATCATAGTAGGACTAAACCTGACAGCGAGTTTAGGAAGGTGACAATAGGACTTTTCGTCAAAGAGATCAGCACGATTGGATAGGCTGGTGTTGTTTTCATTGGAACTGAGGAGGCTCAGGGGCGACTTAATTGAGGTCTATAACATTTTGAGGAGCCGAGCTAGAGTGGATAGGAAGGACCTATACCCTTAGCAGAGTGTTTGTTGTGGCAAAATAAAATTAATGAAATCAGCACACTAGTCTGTAAATGGTAAAATAGCCAAGCAGTGTTTTAAAATCCAGAAAATACAAAATTATTCAACAGTACGATACAAACAATCTGTGGAGGTACCTATACACTGATCAGGGAGTACAGCTTAGAGTTCCCGCAGCTCGTTCCTGGCTGACTCTCTGATTGTCTTTGGTCTCCGCTATTTAAGCATACAAAAACCATGGCAGGCTCTAAAGCCCGCATGCACATTTGCTAATTGGCTGATTCCCTATCTCGGGTCACATAACCTTTCGCCTATATTTATTGTCACATGATCTCCTGATGTTTTATTTCGTCACCCTTAGTAAAACCACATGTCTGCATTTCTGTTTGACTGTGCCCCGTGTGGTTTTACTTAACTCTACGTTCCATTGCTTGTGGTTGGTGCTTCTGTACCTGTTTTATCTAATCTTGCAAAGCATCAAGACCTTGCGCTCAACATGTCTGAACTGTCTCCGCTGTTGTCTCGTGTGCAAGCTGCATTGTTAACCTCTTAAATCCTGAAGGGTGCCAATGCTTCACTTCTGAGCCATATGCAAAGCCTCTTTATTTCTGACTGTTGTTGCCAGGCAGAAATGCCTTGACTACTTATTCTTACCCATGAAGCTATGCTTCCACTAATAGTGATTTCTAAAAATCCACGTCAGTGTTCAATAACCAGGGGACATGGAATTAAACTAATTGGTAGAAGGATTAGAGGAGAGTTGAGGAGAACTTCTTTCACCCAGAGGGCGGTGTGGGTCTGGAACTCATTGCCTGAATGGCTGGTAGAGGCAGGAATCCTCATCACATTTAAAAATTACTTGGATATGCACTTGAAGTGCCGTAACCTACAGTGCTACGGACCAAGAGCTGGGAAGTGGGATTGGCTAGATAGCTCTTCTTCAACCTCCCTGTAAATGTTTGCAATTCAACGAGTGCCGGTCCTCACGCATAGTTATACATGACCAAAAATGATAAAACATGATGGCCTAGAAATTCAGTAAGGCCCCGCCAGCTCGCTTGTGCCCAGAAGTTACCGCTGGGCGCGGAGCCACTCGCGCCCGTCGGATATTCAGTTTCCGCTCCCCAACTCGAAGGCGGCTGCTGTTCAAGGGTGTGGCCGCCCCCGCTTGGGGCGCTGAAACTGAATATCGGCACGCGAGGTGCCGCAGCGCCACCCGCTGCGGGGCGGCAGGCTGCGGTACTGCAGGCCTTCCTCCCTCTCTTAAGGGGGAGGTGCCTGCAACAGCGAGATCGCCGCTCGCTAGTGCCGGCAATTGAGCCCGGCACCACGGAGAAGTGCCGGGCTCCCGGAAAACAGCCGGAAATGCCGCGGGGGGGGCGGTGGAGGAGGCCGGGGAAGGAGGTGCGAGCAGGCGGCCACCGAAAAAGTGGCCGGCCGCACCTCCACCTTAACTCGCCCCACTAAGGCTGCAGGACGGCCCCATCTTCACATCGTTGTTTGCGGTCGCTGCGGAAGAGGCAGCCGCAAATAAATATGGGGGTCGGGCCGGTAGCGGGGCGGAACCGGGGCACTGCGCACACCAATGATGTGATCGGTGTCGGCGCAGCGCTACCGGCTACCGCCGCCATTACCGCAGCGCTGAATATCAGCGCAAACTCCTCTAGTGGCGCAGAAGCCCTCTTTGGGCGGTAACTGGGCGCAAAGCCCACTGAATTGCTGGCCCGATGTCTTCTACTTAAGTAATAAAAATTCAGTGAGTGCACAACAGACGTTCGAAATAGAACAGTGCATTTCAAAATTTATCAGTTTATCAGGATAATCTGATGCATTATATATTCACCTATATCACTTAATAATATCTGCCATTTGCCTCACACACCTCACATTCCAACTGACAGGAGTGGACAATACCGACAATGCCACGGGGAATCTAATTCATGGATTAATTGACTTCGACTGCAGCGCAAAACAAGTTAACGGCATTAATTGCTTCCTTTGCCCCCCAGTACTCTCACTGTGACATACCTGTGCAATGTTACAACAAGAGTATGAATACGTGAGAACCGAATCGAACCGAATTAACATTGACCAAGCTGTAAAATTCAACAAGATTCACTGCAGACAAATAATAGCAGTAGTTGCTTCAATCACCATGTTTAAGAACGTCGCAAAAGCATTCCCTCCATTCATGATCTCTGGCAAATGAGTTCTAAAGGAACACATTAAGCATTTTGAAGGACAATCTGTTAAAATCCTACAATTATTACCCTGAATATAATGTCATTGTGCTGACTTTCTTTAGGAATTTGTCAGTTTTCCAGTTAATTCAGGGGTTTGAGTAATTTTGGTCCATTTCCATTGTGTGCGGCCACTTAGTGGATATTTGGTACATAGCAACTGCAGTAAAGCACAGTAAAGTGCAGTAAAGTAAACTACTGTATATCACAGACCTGCAGCCACACATGGTCTGGGAACTTATATTGTTGTCACGCTCCAGCCTTGGGCACTACTTGTCTGTAAGTACTTGAGAATGTTATAGATGATTAGTGTACACTATATTTTGCAGAAAATGTTTAGTTTGTAACTTTTCTTTGTAAGCAAACTTACACAGCTAGCCGTGAAGTGCTCACTCTCTGTCTAGCTGGTTAACTTGTAGCTGTATTTTGATGCACTATGTACAGGGCTAATTTAAAGAGAATGCCTTCCAGTTTGCTAAATGTATATTCACAGTAAGCTGTGTTTCCACGTGTTTGGTGAGTTACATGCCAAATGTACTGTGTTGCTCAGGCGTACTTAATTTGTGTATGCATATCAGTTATGTGCTTGTATACTAATGTGTTCTTCCACTTCTGTATTGTATTTCAGTTTCACAATAAGAATCTTTCAGTAAAGTTTACAAAAAAAGTCAAGCCTTGTGATTTTTATGGGAAGATATCAAGTTGTTAGCTACGTGTGTAGCTTTGCATAGGAACGCGCTGCAAGGGCAGAATAGTGAAAAGACAACAGCACAGCGGGCTCAAGCACAAGAAGATACCACACAGCTACGATGAGTCTATGCTCAGGAAGACAATATACCATAGAGGACGTCGACCTGCCAACCGAGAAGCATGAGCCTTTTCGAGCAAATGATGCCAAGTCACTGTCCTCTAAAGCATCTTCTCGATCATCTCGGCGGTCCAGCAGATCGTCATCATCGACAGCTTCTGCAGCCGCCAAAGCACATGCCAAGGCAAAAGCTGCCCAGGCTCAATTGTCCTTCGCTGAAAAAGAAGCTGGTGTGATGAAGCAGAGAGCTGACCTCCACCCTAGTGTGATGAAGCAGAGAGCTGATCTCGACGCTAGTGTGATGAAGCAGAGAGCTGATCTCGACGCCAGTCTCTACATTCTCCAAAGCCAGAGAGCTGCCGCTGCCGCTGAAGCTGAAGCTGCAGCTTATGAAGAAGGTGAGGAGAACGAAGGCGGGTAGCACAGCCATGAACCATATGTTCCAGAACAGCCCCTCAGTCCAGTGCAACGTACAAGTGAGTACGTCCAACAACACTCCAAATTGTTCTTCAAGGAAACATCCAGGTATCTCGACGCAGAACCAGCTGCTCACCACAGTAACAAACAGCCTGTTTTCGGAGACACTGAGCTTAAAAGAGAAGAAACAAGTAAGACTTACCTGCAGAGACCTCCACAGCACTCGGCCAATCCAGCCAAGCAGTCCTCACCCGAGCCACAAGGTGCACAAGACCTCGCTAGGTCCCTCATCTCCCGAGAATTGTTAAGTTCAGGTCTTCTAGAATTTGATGACCGTCCTGAAAATTATTGGTCATGGAAAGCGTCCTTCCTGAGTACCACAAAGGACTTGAATCTGTCAGCCAGAGAAGAACTAGATTTGATGACAAAGTGGCTCGGAGCTGAGTCGTCAGAACAGGCGAGGAGAATTCGCTCAGCGCACGACCACAATCCCACAGCAGGCTTCAACCTGGTTTGGCAATGTCTCGAAGACTGTTATGGGACACCAGAAGGCATTGAACACGCACTGCTTAAGAAGATGGAGGACTTTCCAAAGGTAACCAACAAAGATAATGTCGAGCTTCGAGAACTGGGTGACCTTCTCCTCGAATTGAAGTGTGCTAAGGGAGAAGGTTACCTGACAGGCCTCTCGTATTTGGATACAGCTCGTGGGGTAAACCCAACAGTGGAAAAGCTCCCCTACAACCTTCAAGAGAAGTAGATAGATAAGGGATCCAAGTACAAGGAGGACTACGGAATAGCATTTTCTCCCTTCTGTCTCTTCTCCAGGTTCGTCCAACAACAGGCAAAGGTGAGGAATGATCCAAGTTTCACTTTCTCCACCTCCAGCAGTCACGCTCCTTCGAGAACAGAGAAACCCACAAGGTACAGCAACAAAGCCTCTGTGAGCGTGCACAAAACAGATGTTCCAGCCGAACCCTCAGTCAACCAATCCAGTTCTGCTGGGAATAAAGTGTATCACCCAGATCGTCAGTGTCCAATACACAAGAAGCCCCACCCACTCAAAAAGTGTCGAAGCTTTAGAGGCAAGCCTATTGATGAGCGCAAATCATACCTGAAAGAGAATCGCATCTGTTTCAGGTGTTGTGGGTCGACTATGCACATGGCAAAAGACTGCAAGATGACAATCAAGTGCTTCGAGTGCAACAGTGAAAAACACATCACAGCCCTGCATCCAGGTCCTCCTCCTTCGACCACCGAGAATGCTGCGGTTGACAAAGAGGATAGCGGGGAGCAAAGCAAAAGCGCATCTTCTTCAGTCACCTCCAAGTTTACAGAGGTTTGTGGAAATGCAAGCAGCCCACGCTCATGCTCCAAAATCTGCTTGGTTAAAGCATATCCTGCAGGGAGAAAGGAGAAGGCAATCTAGATGTATGCAGTGCTTGATGAGCAAAGTAACAAGTCTCTAGCGAAGACAGAATTCATCAATCTCTTTGAAGTCAAGGCCAGCGCAGCTCTGTACACGCTAAAAACCTGTTCAGGGACAACAGAGACTATGGGTAGGAGAGTTGGCAACTTCATGATCGAATCCATGGATGGGAAACTACAGCTTCCCCTCCCCACCTTAATTGAGTGTGACATGATGCCAGATGATAGGACGGAATTTCCCTCCCCAGAGGTCGCACGCCATCAGCACCACCTACAGCCAGTTACCAACAAGATTCCAGCTGTGGACCCGGACGCTCCAATCCTACTGCTCTTGGGAAGAGACATCTTACAGATGCACAAGGTGCGTGAGCAAATCAACGGGCCCCACAATGCTCCTTATGCGCAGTGGCTTGACCTGGGATGGGTCCTCGTGGGTGGTGTTTGCCTGGGAACAGTCCACAAACCAGCGGGTGTCAACGTCTATAAAGCAAAAGAGTTGCACAATGGTCGCACATCCTTTCTCAGTCCATGCCCAAACAGGATCCAGGTAAAGGAAGACTACGATGGCATGATGCAACATCATAGGTCAACCTCCTCTGCCTGTGAGGAAGAGGCAGGCCTCAGTGTGAGCACAGACAGCCTAGGATGCTCAGTGTTTGAAAGGTCCAAGGATGATGACAAGCCAGCACTACCCATGGACGACAACGTTTTCCTAACCATCAATGCCCTGAGGAGGTTTTTCTCAATCCGTGGTCCAGCCAAATTTCTCCGGTTTGACAAAGGGACTAACTTCGTGGGTGCCTGTAAGGAGTTGGACATCCACACGGACGATGCAGTGGTAAGAAGCTACCTCCAAAAGAAAGGATGCACGCGGGTGTTTAACACCCCGCATTCATCCCACATGGGTGGTTCATGGGAGAGGCTCATCGGTTTTGCCAGGCGTATTCTGGATGCTATGCTGCTTCGGACGGGACCCACTCATCTCACACACGACGTCTTGAGCACACTCATGGCTGAAGTCATGGCGATCATGAATGCAAGGCCCCTGGTGCCGGTGTCCAGCGACCCAGACATGCCTGCAGTCCTCACACCAGCGATGCTCCTGACTCAAAAGATGAGTGCTATTTCAGCCCCCTCTGGAAACTTCGACATGGCTGAGCTGCATAAAGCAGTGGAAGCAAGTCCAGTGTCTTGCAGACAATTTTGGGAAGAGATGGAGAGGAGAGTATTTGTCCACCCTACAGAGCCATAGGAAGTGGACAGAAGACAAGCCAAATGTCACAGTGGGAGATGTTGTCTTGCTGAAAGACAGCCAAGCACACAGAAATGAATGGCCAGTGGGACTGGTTGTCAAAACTCTGCCGAGCACGGACAAGAGGGTCCGAAAGGTGGAGGTGAAGATTGTCAAGGAGGGTACTGTCAAAGTGTTTCTGAGGCCAGTCTCAGAGATCGTAATCCTCCTTTCTGAAGAAACCTAGAGAAAGGATTCTGAGTATGTTTGCAGCCAAAGGACGTTTTCTTTAGGTTTATTTTGTATCTGTAGTGGTACAATGGAATTTTACCAAGCGGGGAGTGTGCTGCCTTTCTTTAGGAATGTATGTTAGTTTTCCAGTTAATTCAGGGGTTTGAGTAACTTGGCTCGATTGGCATTGTGTGCCGCCAACTAGTGGATATTTGGTACCGAGCAACTGCAGTAAAGCACAGTAAAGTGCAGTAAAGCGCTGTAAAGTGCAGTAAAGCACAGTAAAGTGCAGTAAGGCATAGTAAAGTGCAGTAAAGTAAACTACTGAATATCACAGACCTGCAGCCACACATGGTCTGGGAAGCTATATTGTTGTCACGCTCGAGCCTTGGGCACTATTTGTCTGTAAGTACTTGAGAATGTTATAGATGATTAGTGTACACTATATTTTGCAGAAAATGTTCAGTTTGTAACTTTTCTTTGTAAGCAAACTTACACAGCTAGACGTGAAGTGCTCGCTCTCTGTCTAGCTGGTTAACTTGAAGCTGTATTTTGATGCACTATGTACAGGGCTAATTTAAAGAGAATGCCTTCCAGTTTGCTAAATGCATATTCACAGTAAGCTGTGTTTCCACGTGTTTGGTGAGTTACATGCCAAATGTACTGTGTTGCTCAGGCGTACCTAAATTGGTGTATGCATATCAGTTATGTGCTTGTATACTAATGTGTGCTTCCACTTCTGTATTGTATTTCAGTTTCACAATAAGAATCTTTCAGTAAAGTTTACAAGAAAAGTCAAGCCTTGTGATTTTTATGGGAAGATATCAAGTTGTTAGCTACCTGTCTAGCTCTGCATAGGAACGCGCTGCTATGGCAGAATAGTCATTACTGTATTTTTCTTGTTGCAGTAGAGGAACTGCCAGCGGGTGTGAACAATGTCTTTGTGTAAATAGTAAAGCGAGGGTTCACGTTCAATTTCAGTTGAATTTAGAAGCGTTAATTACTAATTTAAGACTTGCACACAATGAACTATCAATGCTCGTTGCTTCTTCCACAGAACAATATCTCACGGTGCCCTTAGTCCGACTCTGCCTCAGTGCCTTCGTGTTCATCGTGATGGTGATATTCATTGTTGAGCATTTCGTGAATGTTAACCCACGTGAAGGTAAGGAATTAAATAGAATTGCAAATGTTAGATTTCTCTAATATGTTTTGTTATTCTGTAGAATTACCTGGAAAGGGCTTTCCTACGTCGTTATACCTAATACAGAGCCTACCAGATAACACCACATATCCAGTCACGTAGTATTACATAGTATTTACAGCACTGAATCAGGTCAGTCCGCCCAACAGGTCCATTCCGTTGCTTATGCTCCGCACGAACCTCATCCCACCCTTCTTCATCAACCCCATCAGCATATCCTTCCATGCCTTACTCCCTCATGCATTTATCTATGGTCTCTGTAAATTCAATTATGCTGCTCTTCTCAATAACTACTTGCGCTTGTGAGTTCCACATTTTAACCACTCTCTTGATTAAGAAGTTTCTCCTGAATTGCTTTTTGGATTCATCAGTGATTATCTTATATCCATGCCCATAGTTCTGGACTCATCCGTAAGTGCAAACATTTTCTCGACAGCTAACCTATCAACCCCTTTCATAATGTCAAAGCCCTCTATCAGGTCAACCCCTAGTGTTCTCACTTCTCGAAAAAAGACCGCTGCCCGCTGAATCATTCCTGATAGTTAAAACACTCCTGTTCTGATATAATTCTAGTAATTCATTATTACCTGCTCCGTGCCTCTATATGCTTTTTATAATATGGAGACCAGAACTGTTCACAGTATTCTAAGTATGGCCTAACCCAGGTTCAACACAATATTAGCAAAACTACTCAACCCTCAGTCTTTTCTTATCCAGAGAAAAGAGACACTGCATGCTCAACAGCCATGGGGACCAAATTCGCACCCCATTACGCAAACATCTTCATGCACAAGTTCGAGCAAGACTTCTTCGCTGCACAGGATCTCCAACCAACACTATACACCAGATACATCGACGACATTTTCCTCCTATGGACCCACGGCGAAGAATCACTGAAAAGACTACACGATAACATCAACAAGTTCCATCCCACCATCAAACTCACCATGGACTACTCCTCAGAATCAGTCTCATTCCTGGACACACGAATCTCCATCAAAGACAGACACCTCAGCACTTCACTCGACCGCAAGCCCACGGACAACCTCACGATGCTTCACTTCTCCAGCTTCCACCCTAACCACGTTAAAGAAGCCATCCCCTATGGACAAGCCCTGCGAATACACAGGATCTGCTCAGACGAGGAGGGATGCGATGGACACCTACAGACACTGAAAGACGCCCTTGTAAGAACGGGATATGATGCTCGACTCGTCGATCGACAGTTCCGACGGGCCACAGCGAAAAATCGCATCGACCTCCTCAGAAGACAAACACGGGACACAACCAACAGAGTACCCTTCGTCGTCCAGTACTTCCCCGGAGCGGAGAAACTACGCCATGTTCTTCGCAGCCTTCAACATGTCATCGATGACGACGAACACCTCGCTAAGGCCATCCCCACGCCTCCGCTACTCGCTTTCAACCAGCCGCCTAACCTCAAACAGACCATCGTTCGCAGCAAATTACCCAGCCTTCAGGAGAACAGCGACCACGACACCACACAACCCTGCCACAGCAACCTCTGCAAGACATGCCAGATCATCAACACAGATACCATCATCACACGTGAGGACACCACCCACCAGGTACATGGTACATACTCATGTGACTCGGCCAACGTTGTCTACCTCATACGTTGCAGGAAAGGATGCCCCGGAGCATGGTACATCGGCGAGACCATGCAGACACTGCGACAACGGATGAACGGACACCGCTCAACAATCACCAGGCAGGAGTGTTCCCTCCCAGTCGGGGAACACTTCAGCAGTCAAGGACATTCAGCCTCCGATCTTTGGATAAGCATTCTCCAAGGTGGCCTTCGAGACACACGACAACGCAAAATCGTCGAGCAGAAACTGATAGCCAAGTTCCGCACCCATGAGGACGGCCTAAACTGAGATCTTGGGTTCATGTCACGCTATATGTAACCCCACCTGCTGCAGGGTCATCCAGACTCGAGTCGACATTGGCTTGTTCTCTCTACACAGATGCGGCTGGACCTGCTATGATTTCCAGCCAAAAAAAATGTTTTTTGTCTGTTTTTTTGTTTTTCATGCAGACCCCAGCATCTGCAATATTTGACCCCTTGTGACCCCACCTCATTGTTCTTTGATGTAATGTTTCCCTGACTGACCTGTTTGGACACCATTCACACCTTTGGCTGCTGTGATTATCTCTCTGCCGAGGTGTGATAAATGGCAGTTGGAAAGGTTACCTGTAAACATCTGACATGATTCTCTGACTATATAAGCTGTGTCTTTATGCATTTCATCACTTCACCTGAAGAAGGAGCAGCGCTCCGAAAGCTTGTGATTTCAAATAAAGCTGTTGGACGATAACCTGGTGTTGTGTGACTTCTTACATTTGTCCACCCTAGTCCAACTCCGGCATCTCCACACCAATAATTCCTGATAGGTATAACCTCTCAATTCTGGTATGATTCTAGTAAATATTTTTTGCAGTTTCTCCATACCTCTATATGCATTTTATAATATGGAGACCGGAACTGTTCACAGTATTCCAAGTGTACTCTAACCATGGTGCAATACAATGTTAACATAGAAACACAGAAGATAGGAGCAGGAGTAGGCCATTCGGCCACTCGAGCCTGCTCCACCATTCAATGAGATCATGGCTGATCATTCAAATTCAGTACCCTGTTCCTGCTTTCTCCCCATATCCCTAGATCCCTTTAGCCTTAAGAAATGTACCCAACTCCTTCTTGAATATATTTAATGAATTGCCCTCAAATGTATTCTGTGGTAGAGAATTCCGCAGGTTCACCACTCTCTGGGTGAAGAAATTCCTCCTCATCTCTGTCCTAAATGGCTTACGCCTTATCCATAGACTGTGACCCCTGGTTCTGGACTCCCCGACCATCGGGAACATCCTTCCTGCATCTAGTCTGTCTGGTCCTGTTAGAATTTTCTACGTTTCAATGAGATCCCCTCTCATTCTTCTAAACTCCAGCGAGTACAAGCCCAATCGACCCAATCTCTCCTCATACATCATTCCTGCCATTCCAGGTATCAGCCTGGTGAATATTCGCTGCACTCCTTCCATGGCAAGAACATCCTTCCTCAGATAAGGCGACGAGAACTGCACACAATACTCAAGATCTTCCCTGATTTTCAATTCTATCCTTGTAGAAATTAACCAAAATGGTCTATTTGCTTTTTATGGGCTTATTTACCTGCTTCGCTACTTTTAGTGATTTGTATACGAGCACCCCCAGATTCCACTGCTCCCCTACCCCATTTAGGCACTTATTTTCAATGGAGTATGTAGCCTCCTGGTGCTTCCTACCTAAACGTGCCACCTTACACTTCTATATAGAATGTTATTTGCCTATTACACGCACAACCTGCGGGTATATTAATATCTTCCTGCGTATGTTGTGAGCCTCCTCTGTATCAATTGCAATACCCAATGTGGTGTTACCCGTAAATGTTGTTGTTATACTTCTCTAGAGGGACAGGTGGGCAGGACCTGATAGAGAGTGTTCTGGCAGTGTCCCTGACCACAGATGTCCCATTCAGCAATGTTACAGGATTTCCACAAGGCAGGGATACAACTTGCATCAATCATCCTCGATTCTACTAAGCCAATCCAATGTCATTACATGTTTGTTTATTTATACAGGAAAAGAAACATTGGACAAAACGTTGTCTCCAGACCGCCACAACAGACACAACATGTTCATTATGTCCCTGGATTGAATTTCTGTTTCAAGGGTGTTTTTTAAAAACCTTTGCAGAAGAGATTGCTTGCCTGCAACGCAGATAATTTGCTACTATATTTCTTTTAAAGGAGAGCTATGTCTGTTTTGATGCTATTCCCTCTCTAATACATAGGTTACAGCGACAAATCCGCACTGAACACTTTACACTTATTTTAGCAGAACATGTAGGAGAATCAGGAAGAACAGGACACTTTCTGTGAAGTAGAAATTGATCTGTGTGAAACGCCTTGGTGGGAGAGATGAGCTGAGCCAGAGGACCCAGCGATTCCTCCTGATTAACTTGGTTATTGAAATCTGCGAGGGTCACATAAAAACTTCCTCGGATGCTCCCGCAGAGGAGGAATCAATTGCTCAAGAAACAGAAGTAGGACAGGAACAGACACATTAACTTTTACAGGTTAGGGAATAGTCCAGCAGACTGCAAGCCCAAATTACATCTGGGTATGTATAAATACGCCATATTCTCAATGAAAGTAGAGCAACTGTTAACCAAAGAGCCTGGAAATGTGTCTAGGGCCCCAAACACCCCTTCCAGGTGAAACTGCGATATACTTGTACTTCTTGCAATCTAGTATACTGTACTCGCTGCTCACGATGTGATCTCCTCTACATTGGGGAGACCAAATGCAGATTAGGTGAACACTTTGCGGAACACCTCCATTCAGTCCGTAAGGGTGACCCCGAGCTTCCGGCCGCCTGTCATATTAATTCACCGCCCCAGTCCCAATCGGACCTCACTGTCCTCAGCCTCTTGCATTGTTCCACGGAAGCTCACCGTAAACTCGAGGAACAGCACTTCATCTTCCGATTAGGCACTTTACAGCCTTCTGGACTCAATATCGAGTTCAACAATTTCAGATCATAACCTCGGCCCCTATTACATTTTTACTTATATTTTTTATCCACATCTTTGTTTTGGCCTTTCTCCCCCCCTTTCTTTTTTTTTCTCTCTCCCACATGGCAGCTGTCTCCCATTCTGCCAGCGCATTTCACACCTAATCTAGAGCCGTCTTTTGTCTCCACTAGTCCTATCACCACCTCGTCTCATTTTGAATACCTCTTAATGTCTCTTGACTTCTCTTTTGTTTTCTCCCAGCCTGGCCTCTTAATCTGTTTCATTTCCTGTGCTTCTTTAGACTTGACAAAGGGTTTTGACCCGAAACGTTGACTCTATTTTCTCTCCACGGATGTTGCCTGGCCTGCTGAGTTTTTCCAGCATTTTCTGTTGTTATTTCGGATTTCCAGCATCTGCAGTATTTTGCTATAGTCCAAGAAATTTGATGGGCAGATAATAGAAATAATGGAAGCAAATCTTCAAAAGAATCAAGAGAATGAACGTCTACAGAACAAGAATTGGCAATATCTCTGACACAAATGGAACAAGATAGGCTGAAACGTTGAACGGAAATGCTTATTTGAAGGGGAAGATTAATAAAATTGATAGGAAAGGATCATTAGCGGAAGGCAATGAGTCATGGCTGATATTCACAGGAACTGTACAGTTAATAATGTGGAAACAAATGACACAGCATCAGCCCAGTTCCAACCTCTTTGGCTTCGGATCTTATCACAATGAATCGTTATTTCTTACTATCAAAGAACCTGATCAAAGTCAGACTAGCAAAGTAACGGAAGGAACATCCTGACACCCGAAGATGGGGCATTGATGTCTTTTTATTCTGAATTCTGAGGGATCCACGGCAAGAATGTAAAATCTGTTGTTGATGTTGGAAAAAACTGCACACATGAATGCGGGAATGGCCTTAAAGTCCTTTGAACGGATGGTGTATGAGGTAGGAACAACCTAGTCGGCGCAGACACCACAATATCAGGTGTGGCTCAGTAGGTAGCACACTCGCCTCTGGGTTAGAAGGTTGTGGGTTCAAGTCTCACTTCGAAGAAGAGCTGGGCAGTTTTTCCCGGTGTCCAGGCCAATGATTATCCTTCAATTTACATCACTAAAAAACATTATCTGGTCATTATCACATTACCGTTTGTGGGACCTTGCTGGGTGCAAATTGGCTGCCGCGTTTCAAACATTACAATGGTGACTGCACTCCAAAAGTACTTCATTGGCTGTAAAGTGCATTGAGACGTCGGGTGGTCGTGAAAGGTGCTATATAAATGCAAGTCTTTCTTTCAGACTGATTGTCGTGGATGAGGAATACAAATGAATTAGGGACACATTCTTCAGCCTCAAGCTAAAAGTGAAGCCTAGGAAGATTGGAGTGTACTTGATATGCCTCATCTCCGCCAATTCATTGATGCGTTTTCTGAGAAACTCTACCGTAACCACACTCTTGTAGTGAACAACAATCTCAGAACCGCTGAAAATCTGCAGGATTAAGGTTCAATTGGCTGCTTTCATTTCTTGCATCTGCCTTTCAGATCCTCATTCCTGTCCCATCCCTGGAACAATTCATGTTGTTGTGCACTTTGTAATTAGAGTTTAACTAATATGTCTTCAAGCGGTTGAACTCAATAGTTTGCACGATTGTATTGATACTGGCCTGAGCTTATTATTCTGATCCACAATAACCTCAACGTTGCGCTGAAGTGTCAGCCTGGGCTCATTGCTAGAACTCTGGCTCACACTTGTGCACATAATGTAGCCTGGCACTTGAGGGATGCACTTCGTGAGATGCTGTCTTCCTGATGAGAGGTGAACCAAAGTCCTGTTCACTCTCTCACAAGGAGGTGACAGATCTCACTGCACTAGTTAAAGAAGAGCAGGGCATTTCTCCCCGGCTGTTCTGGTGACATTGATCAGTTAACACACAGCCCTCAAGCAGATCATCGAATCATTTATCTCATTGCTGTTTATAGGACCTTGCTGTGAGGAAATTGACAGCCACGTTTCCCCACGGTACTACAGTGACCACATTTCATAATCATTTTAATTGCCAGGAGTCAGTCGTTCCCTGGGCCCGTGACAGTTGCTAAATAAATTGAATTTATTGCGAATTGTTTCTATGGATGGAAATTTGAATGTGAATTCATATATATAATCTCAGCTGTGTGCCATGTCTCAAAATTTCACAAATAAATTACCTTTGATTTCGAGTGAATTCTGTATCAGGTGAAATGTTTCTAAGTTAAGATGTGCATAACTTATGGATTGGGAAAGAGAGGGAGGCTTTTGGCAGATACAAAGGACTAAAAACAGTGGAAGGCCTACAGGAGTATAGAAAGTGCAGGGGGGTACTTAAAAAGAAATTAGGAGAGCGAAGAGATGGCATGAAAGCACACTGGTGGGCAAAATAAAGGAAAATTCCAAGGTGTTTTATAAGTATATTAAGTTCAAGAGGTAAACCAGGGAAAGAGTAGGGCCCATTTGGGACCAAAGTGGCAATCTGTGTTTAGAGTCAGAAGATGTAGGTGAGGTTTTAAATGAATATTTTGCATCTGTGTTCATTATAGAGATGGACGATTTAGGCATATAAATCAGGCAGAGGGATTGTGATATACTTGAACAAATTTTATTGAGATGGAGGAGGTACTAGCGGTTTTAGTGGGCTTAAAATAGGGTAAATCCCCAGCCCCAGACAAGATGTATCCCAGGTTGCTGTATGAGGCAAGGCAGGAGATTGCAGGGGCTCGGACACAAATTTTCAGAATCTCTCTGGCCACAGGGGAGGGGCCAGAGGACTCGAGAACAGCTAACATAGTACCATTATTCAATAAGGGGAGTAGGGATAAACCAGGGAATTACAGGCCAGTGAGCATAACATCAGTGTTCAGGAAATTATTGGAAACAATTTTGAGTGACTGAATTAGTCTCCACTTGGAGAGGCAAGGATTAATCAGGAATAGTAAGCATGGCTATGTAAGGGGGAGATCATGTCTAACCGATTTGATTGAATTTTTCGAGGCATTGACTATGTGTGTGGACGAGGGTAGTGCAGTTGACGTAGTCTACCTGGACTTCAGTAAGGCCCTTGACAAACTCCCACATGGGAGACTGGTCAAGAAGGTAAGAGCCCATGGGATCCAGGGCAATTTGGTACATTGGATCCAAAATTGGCCTAGTGGCAGGAGACAGAGGGTGATGGTCGAAGGTGTTTTTTGTGACTGGAAGCCTGTGTCCAGTGGTGTACCGCAGGGATCGGTGCTGGTTCCTTTGTTGTTTGTAGTGTACATTAATGATTTATATATGAACGTAGGAGGTATGATCAAGAAGTTCACAGATGACATGAAAATTGGTGGACTGGTAAATAGCGAGGAGGGAAGCCTCAGTCTGCAGGACGATATAAACTGGTTGGTTAGATGGGCAGAACGGTGGCAAATGGAATTTAACCCTGAAAAGTGTGAGGTGATGCATTTTGGGAGGGCTAACAAGGCAAGGGAATAAACTATGAATGGTAGCACCTTAGGAAGGACAGAGGATCAGAAGGACCTTGATGTGCATGTACATAGATCCCTGAAGGCAGCAGGAAAGGTAGATAAGGTGGTTGAAAAGGCATATGGGATACTTGCCTTCATTAGCCGAGGCATAGAATATAAGAGCAGGGAGGTTATGATGGAGCTGTATAAAACGCTAGTTAGGCCACAGCTAGAATACTGTGTGCAGTTCTGGTCGCCAAACTATAGGAGGGATGTGATTGCATTGGAGAGGGTGCAGAGGAGATTCACCAGGATGTTACCTGGGCTGGAGCACATCAGCTATGAAGAGTGACTGGACAGGCTGAGGTTGTTTTCCTGTGAGCAGAAAAGGCTGAGGGGGGACCTGATTGAGGTGTACAAATTTATGAGGGGCATAGATAGGGTAGATAGAAAGGAACTTTTCCCGTAGTAGAGGGGTCAATAACCAGGGGGCATAGATTCAAGGTAAGGGGCAGGAAGTTTAGAGGGGATTTGAGGAAAAACTTTTTCACCCACAGGGTGGTTGGAATCTGGAACTCACTGCCTGAAAGGGTGGTAGAGGCAGGAGCCCTCACAACATTCAAGAAGCATTTAGATGAGCACTTGAAACGCCATAGCTTGCAAGGCTACGGACCAAGTGCTGGAAAATGGGATTGGAATAGACAGGGCTTGATGGCCGTCGTGGACACGATGGGCCGAAGTGCCTCTTTCTGTGCTGTACACTCTATGACTCTATGACTCTATAACAGAAACAGCTTCCGGGTTCGAAACGTTCATCACAAAGGCTGAATTTTAATGTAAATTTTGATGGAGTTGTTACTCACTGAATAACAGGAACAAGCAATAAACTCTGTTACTTCTAGGCTTGATTATTCCAACGCACAGCTGGCCAACCTGCCACGTTCTACCCTCTGTAAACTTGAGGTCATTCGGCCTGTCTCCTGACTCGCACCAAGTCCCGTTCACCTCTGTGCTCGCTGATTTAATTTGGCTCCCGCTTAATCAACACATCGATTTAAAAATTCTCATCCTTTTTTTGGAATCCCTCAATTGCCTCGCCTATATCGATCTTTGTAATCTGCTTCAACCCCACAAACCCCCCGAGATATTTGCGCTCCTCTAATTCTGGCCTCTTGAGCATCCCTGATTTTAATCTCTCCACCATTGGTGGCCGTGCCTTCAGCAGCCTGGGCCCTAAGCTCTGGAATTCCCTGCCTAACCCTCTCTGCCTCTCTACCACACTTACCCCCTTGAAGACGCTCTTTATAAACTATCTATTTGACCAAGATTTTTGATCATCTGTCCTAATATCACCTCATGTGGCTCGTGTCAATTTTTGTTTGATAATGCTCCTGTGAAGCACCTTAGGACGTTTAACAAAGTGAAAGGGATTATATAATTCCTTCCTGTTTTCCTTGTAGAAATAAATGATGCGATCATGGTTGCTAAAGTTGAACACATGTCGTTTGACATAAGAAAACTACTAGGCACTTGGTCTGATTATTAAACAAGGCTTTAATCAACTGTTTTTCAACATGGAGATCTAGTTGGGTCCTTCACTAGTTCCTGTTAAAGAATGTCCTGCACAAGCTGGGCCCATGCCCGAGTATTTATCCTCTCCCTGGACAGCGCCACAAGCAGGCATCCCAGCATTATTACATCAGTAATTTTCACATGAATGACAAGGTTCATGTCATCCTTTATGAGAAAGAGCGAATGAGCTCATGAACAGAGTCTAGCTCGCAGTGCCAACAGTTACAGTGATGGACAAACACAAGATGTCTCTTGTTGCGTGTTCGTTCTTGAACCCCGTTGTTTTGCGAGATCACGTGGATATTTTCCTGCAGACTTTCAACTTACTGCCACATAGAGTAGTTGAAGCGAATAGCATGGATGCATTTAAGGGGAGGCTGGAGAAGTACATGAGAGAGAAAGGATTTGTAGGATATGCTGATAGAGTTGGATGAAGTCGGGTGGAAGGAGCTTCATGCGGATCATAAGCACTGCCAGAGACCATTTGGAGCGAATGGTCTATTTCTGTGCTATTAAATCTATGTAAGTTTAGGTAATTTTTCACTGAGGTTAGTTCTTAGATTTTAATTGCTAAAGTCCGCAAGCCTGCCCAATGTCCATTAAGGAGGGAAGCTTGCTGTCCATTCCCGGTATGGCCTACATGTAAATCCATTGATGTAGTTGGTTCTGACCTTCAATCTGAAGCCGCACAGCAAACATCGCCGTTGTACCAAATCGCTGGAAAGGAAAACAAATAACTGTACATGACGGATCCCTCCACTGTGACACACATCAAAGCAAGACACTACAAAGGGCATACCCAGCCCAGTCTGATCCTGCAAAGGCCTCCTTGCTACCTGATGCCAAAGGTGTGAGAGCTGTCTCTGAACATAGTCAGGTATCAGTCTGATACAATGATACTTACAGAATCACACCTTCAGCCAACGTCCCAGATTCCTCCCTCAACATCCTTGGTTATGTCCTTTCCCCCGACAGGGCAGTCGCCCCCAGTGATGTGTGGCACAGTAAAATAGAGTTGTGGGGAGTTCCCCTAGGAGTCATCAACATTGACCACATCCCCGTGAAGTCTCAAGACTTCTGGTCAAACATAGGAAAGGAGTCAACCTGTTCATTACCACCTACCGCCTTCCATCAGCTGGTGGATCAATATTCCACCAAGTTGATCGCCAGCTCTGAGGGGAGCAAGGACAAAGAATGTCCTCTGGTGGTGGGACTTGATTGTCCATTAGCATGTGTGGCTCATACATCCATCACCGTCCAAGCTGGCAAAATCCTGAAGTACATAGCTGTCAGTGAGATAAGCAACATGAGGAAATAGATAACTTGACCTCGTCCTCTACAATATCCCTGACACAAATGCACCAGTCCATGATGATTTTGTCACAGATAACAACCTCACATTACTCGTGAAGGTTAATTCCCGTTTTTGCACTGAGGAGACCCACCAGCGTGTCGTGAGGCACTTTCACTTTTATGAATGGGACAGGTAAAGAACAGAGCCAGCAGCTCTGAATGGGGAAACCATGAGGTGTTCCAACACAAGCTGTTGCCTCATGTCCCACCATATCCCTCACTCCTCCAACGCCCTCCAGCCAGATCAACAAACCTGGTTTAATAACGAGTGTAGAAGATGGTGGGAGGGGCAGCGTCACGCGTTACTGAACATGAGGTGCCAACCAATTGACGCTACAACACAGGACAATATTGACCTTAAACAGTGGATGCAGCATGCTTCACATGGAGCCCAGCGAGCCCACATCCAACGGATCAGGTTAACACTTTGCAGTCCTCCAGCACCCAGTCGTGAGTGGTGAGTTGTTTTTGTACACTATGAATCTATTTATGAAGCCCCTATGGACACCGGCTCACATATGATAGCTGAATTAGCGATGGGATTTGGGTGTTTTGCTGGTCAATTGGGCTGTGATTAATTGCATTCCTCTGATCAGATTATTGCCTCATTACTGATCAGCTCTTGTGATCTATCGATGGGGATTCTGTTTTTATTTTGTGGGACTAGACTTGATTGGGGTGGGTGGGAAGAATTCCTTCCCCCAAAGACAGTCGTTAACCAGTTGGATTTATTCAACAATCCAGCAGCTTGGATGATTACTTTTGCAGCTGGTGACGAAATAATAGCAGTGACGAGAACATGACATCCAGGTTGATCGGTCAGTAACCTCAGCAGTAGTACACCAACCTTTTCCATCTCGTTGTATGGTCGGATGGTGCAGTAACTGTACAATCTTCTAATGAGACTGCTTGATGGAACTGATATGGATGGGATATTATTTGATTATTTTGACTTTATTTCGGTAACTACGAAGATAGAAGCTGCTGGTTTAATTCCGTACACTGGGAGAGACATTCCATAACTTTGGATGATCAGCCAGGATCTCTTTGAATGGCGGAGCAGGCTCGAGGGACCGAATGGCCTACTCCTGCTCCTATCTTCTATGTTTCTATGTTAAGTCGGGAGTGGAAAAGCTAAAGGGCTGGAAAACTTATTTTAATTGAGGCAAACAGAAGCATGTCAGCGTTAGAATCATCAACACTGTTTAACCGCGTTGACCACAATATGTCCTTTGTGGAATGATTGAGTGCAGGTCTGTTGTGTCACCAGCCAGATAACTCCACTAACAGCAGGATGTAAAACAGAAGCGTTATAAGATTGGAACCTGCAACTGGGGAAGTAGTGACATGGCAGTTACCCAGGAGGTGATTTATAATGCTGTGATCTTGACATTGTTTAGTGCGCTTTCTGTTTGGAGATTTAACCCTTCCTTTGACAACTGCTCATTCATTGCAAAGCTGGGTGGTCGTGTGTGCTGTGAGGAGGATGCCGAGAAACTCCAGTATGATTTGGACAGGTTGGGCAATTGGGCAGAAGCATGGCAGATGCAATATAACCTGGAAAAATGCGAGGTTATCTACTTTGGTGTCAAAAACAAGGCGGCAGATTATTATTTGAATGACAATAGATTGGGAGAAGCAGAAGTGCAACGAGACCTGGGCGTCCTTGTGCACCAGTCGCTGAAGGTAAGCATGCAGGTGCAGCAGGTGGTTAAGAAGGCAAATGGTATGTTGGCCTTCGTAGCGAGAGGGTTTGAGTACAGGAACAAGGATGTGTTGCTGCAGTTGTACAGGGCTTTGGTGAGACCACATCTTGAGTATTCTGTGCAGTTTTGATTGACTTATCTGAGGAAGGATCTTCTTGCCATTTGGAAGGAGTGCAGCAAAGATTCACCAGGCTGATACATGGGATGTCAGGAATGACGTATGAGGAGAGATTGGGACGATTGTGTTTGTACTCGCTGGAGTTTAGAAGAATGAGAGGTGATCTGATCGAAACTTATAATATTCTAACAGGACTAGACAGACTAGATGCTGGAAGGATGTTCCTGATGGTCGGGGAGTCCAGATCCAGGGGGTCACAATCTAAAAATAAGGGGTGAGCCATTTAGGACAGAGAGGAGGAGGAATTTCTACACCCAGAGAGTGGTGAACCTGTGGAATTCTCTACCAAAGAAGGCAGTAGAGGCCAATTCATTAATTATATTCAAGAAGGAGTTAGATATATCTCTTAAGGCTAAAGGGATCAAGGGATATGGGGAGAAGGCAGGGACAGGGTGCTGAATTTGGATGATCAGTCATGATCTCATTGAATGGCGGAGCAGGCTCGAGGGGCCGAATTGCCTACTCCTGCTCCTATCTTCTGTGTTTCAATGTAAATATTGACTGTAATTCCTACTTCAAACAGAAGATGACGATCGAATGGGTGTAGTGCCACCCGTTCATGTGACTCGCACTGTAGCCTCAGCTTAATCATTATCGCTGCTCATTAACGGTGAGCTTTTGAGACAGTTGCTTCGGCTGGAGATCAGCCTGAAGACAAAATTGCGATGCCAAGATTTTGTGTGTCAATGGGAAAGGAACAGAAAATATTTGAGCAGTTGTCAATGGAAGGGTTAAATCTCCAAGGCATCAGAGAGGCTAGAATCTTTTATCGAGAGGCGGCGGTCTAGAGGGAGGAGAAGGACATTAAAGGTCAGGAACCGAAAGCTATAACATGGTGGATGAAGAAGTTCACAGTCCGTTGTGTAGGTTCTACAAACACAAGAGGAGAAGGTGAGTGGCAGTGCCAACGAAACCAGTTATTCGGGGTAATATATATCAGTTAAAATTCTGCCAGTAGTACAGCATTCATCTGTGCTAGGTGTAGTGAATGGTATGTGCTGTTTGACGTGGATACTCTTTAATGCTGTTCGCCTTTATTCCCTTCACTGCACGCTAATGAGTGACAAATGGAAAGCAAAGACACAAACCCGTAAACAGAGTAAATTTCATGCATTAAACTTTCACAAGATAAGAGGTATAACATATATTAATGAAGCTGAGATCAAAACCTCTCCCAGCTAGCCGCCTATCCTGTGAAATGAAAGAATGATTTGCATTGATATAGCGCCTTTCACGGCCACCGGACGTCCCAAAACGCTATACAGCCAATGAAGTACTTTTTGAAAATTAGTGACGTGCAATATAGAAAACTCGGCAGCTAATTTGTGCACAGCAAGCTCCCACAAGCAGCAATGTGATAATGACCAGATAATCTGTTTCTGTGATGTTGAATGCGGAATAAATATTGGCCAGGTCATTCGGGAATAAATTCCATGCTCCTTTTCTGAAATTCTGCCATGGGATCATTTACGTTCAACTGAGAGAGCAGAAAAATCTGAAAGGCGGCACCTTCGACAGTACAGCACTCCCTCAGCACTGTACTGGAGTGTCAGCCCCAGATTTTTGTGCCCAGCTCTCTGGAGTAGGGACTTGATCCCATCAGCTTGTGTGAGAGTGCGACCCATTGAACCACGGTTGACAGTACAACAGGAAGAAGACTTTCAAATATTTTCGAAAGCTATCATTTCCTGTTGCTGTACTGTTCCCTCTCGCTCGCTATGTGAACCATGTGACTGCACAGTATCAAAGTTGGGAAAGCACCTTAACAGAAGTTGGCCGCTTCAGAAATGCTTTTAATTTTCTCGGCTGGTCAGTATCCACATTTCTTGTTGCTTGTGACCATTTAGTATTAACATGTTCAAACAGCAGGTTATTGCTCTTTACGAGTAACGAGACGTCTGCCTTGTTGGCTTTGGCTCATTGTTGTCCACCCTGTGGTATTAGAATTTGATAGTAATATTCTGCACATTACAGAGTGTAGCCGAGCTGATGTTTAATTGAAGTTAAATGCAAATATGACAGCTGCAAATTAGGCCTGTGGCTCAATTATCAGGCCAAAAATATGATATTATATGGTACCCAACTCATGTCAAATGTGTACAAACACTGGATGTAATGTTATTGAATTGGCACAATAGCATCAATGTCCTTCCATATTTAGTTGATGAGGTTGCCTGTGATGTTGTTTCATTGCTGCATCATTTGAATCAATGGGGTAGATCTTCCACTTCATATCTCAGGGAATCTTTGAACCTAAATTATTCCATTTTGAAGGAGTATAGAAAAAGCGCTGGCCTAAGATTTATTTCTACAGACACAGTGATTTCCTTCTTGGCATTATCACTGCCATCCTCACTTTGACATCCCCCGCCGTACCTACCCGAGCCCCTTTCCCGAGGCAGCACCCAATTCCTTATCAGCAAGTCAGGAACGCTTACACAGAAGGTGCTATACAGACCTGGTCCATTGTTAATATAAGAACATAAGAACATAAGAAGTAGGAGCAGGAGTAGGCTATATGGCCCCTAGGTCCTGCTCCGCCATTCCATAGGATCATGGATGATCCGAACTTAGACTCACGTCCACTTCCCTGCCCTCTCCCCGTAACCCCTAATTCCCTTATCTGCTAGGAAACTGTCTATCTCCATTTTAAATTTATTTAATGTTGCAGCTTCCACAGCTCTCTGGGGAAGCAAATTCCATAGATTTACTACCCTCTGAGTGAAGAAGATTCTCCTCATCTCAATTTTGAAAGGGCAGCCCCTTATTCTTAGATTATGCCCCCTAGCTCTAGTCTCACCCATCAGTGGAAACATCCTTCCCGCATCCACCCGTTCAAGCCCCCTCACAATCTTATATGTTTCGACAAGTTTGCCTCTCATTCTTCTGAACTCCATTGAGTAGAGTCCCAAACTACTCAACCTTTCCTCATACGTCAACCCCCTCATCTCCGGAATCAACCGAGTGAACCTTCTCTGAACCGCCACGAGAGCAAGTATATATTTTCTTAAATATGGAAACCAAAACTGCACGCAGTATTCCAGGTGTGGCCTCACCAATACCCTGTATAACTGCAGCAAGACTTCCCTGCTTTTATCCTCCATCCCCCTTGCAATAAAAGCCAAGATTCCATTGGCCTTCCTGATCACCTGCTGCACCTGCATATTAACTTTTTGTGTTTCATGCACCAGGTCCCCCAGATCCCTTTGTACTGTAGCACTTTGCAGTTTCTCTCCATTTAGATAATAACTTGCTGTTTGATTTTTTCTGCCAAAGTGCATAACCTCACACTTTCCAAAATTATATTGCATCTGCCAAATCTCTGCCCACTCACTTAGCCTGTCTATGTCCTTTGGCAGGTTTTTTTATGTCATCCTCACTCATTGCTTTCCCTCCCATCTTTGTATCATCGGCAAACTTGGATATGTGGCACTCGGTCCCTTCCTCCAAATCGTTAATATAGATTGTAAAGAGTTGGGGGCCTAGAAATTCAGCTGTTTGCACCAGACGTTAGCGCCAGATTTCCGGCGCTATCCACTTAGCGCCCGGGCACCGCCGGATCTGCGCCTACGCCGAAATTCAGCTGGGCTTTAGCGCCGGCGCAAAGTGTTAGCGCCCGGTCAGCTGCGCGCGCATCTTATGACGTCATTCCGTCGTGCAACGCCGTTTGTGCGCCCCAAACCGGAAATTCAGTGGCGCCCGGCCGATGTTGGCGTGGCGCTACTAAGAACTGTGAAATGGAACTCAACAGAGGCCCTGTGGGATTCGGGGAGCGCTAATTAAAGGGCACATCAGCTCACCCATAAAAGCTAGCCATTTCGCTGCAATGACTTGACTGGTTTGGATTTCTGCACAGAGAGCAAGGCACAGAGATTACTGATTTCGGACACCATAGGAGAAGTCTTTTTGGCTTCTAGCCAGTGCTTTGACATTTGCATCCTTGTGATTTTGCTGGTTGGAACTTTGTAATGGGGGCTGCATGGGGGGCCAACACTCAGTTGCGACATTTTGTGCGAAGGGCTGGCATACGCTTTGAGACAGGCCCAGGCATGGCTAGACGCAGAGGGGCCATTAGGCCTCGCCAACGTAGGCCTTACCCAGTCAGGCAATACCGGGAGCAGGTCTCATATCTCACCATGACTGCGGCGCATTGTGTTAAGAGGCTGCGCTTCAGAAGGGAGGTGGTTGAAGAGATCTGCCAGCGGCTTCATGCAGATTTGCAGCCACAGCTCATGTCCAGGGCGTCTCTCTCGGTGGAAGTGAAGGTCACGGTGGCTCTCAGCTTTTATGCAAGCGGCTCCTTCCAAGCCGCTGCTTGGGACATCGCGACCATCTCCCAGTTCGCCGCGCATCGCTGCATCCGACAGGTCACCGAAGCACTTTTCGCGAGGAGCCACCAATTCATCTCCTTCCCCATGACCCAACACAAGCAGGAGCAGCGTGCATTCGGATTTGCCAGGATCGCGGCCTTCCCCATGGTGCAGGGCGCCATTGACTGCATGCATGTGGCTATGCGGCCACCTATCCGCAATGCCGAGCAAGACCGCAACCGGAAGGGCTACCATTCCCTAAATGTGCAGCTGGTGTGTGACCACAGGCAGCGCATCCTAGCTGTCAATGCCCGCTTCCCAGGAAGCATCCACGATGCCTTTATCCTGCGACAGACTACTGTGGCTGACATGTTCCAGGCACAGCCTCAACCAAGGGGATGGCTTCTCGGGGACAAGGGCACCCTTTGTGCACATGGCTCATGACCCCGCTCCGCGCGCCCAGGACCCCAGCGGAGCTGGCATACAACGAAAGCCATCAAGCCACAAGGAACCTAATAGAGCAAACGATAGGCGTCCTCAAGCAACGGTTCCGTTGCCTGAATCGTTCGGGCGGGTCTCTTCAGTATTCGCCGGATAGAGTCTCCCAGTTCGTCGTGGTCTGCTGCATGCTCCACAACCTGGCTATCCGCAGGACTCAGGCACTGTCACCTGACATTGGGCCACCACCTCAGGAGGACGAGCAGGAGGACCCTGAGGAGGAGCAGCACCAGGCCAGGAGGGAGCGACAAGGTCCAAGGGCCGTCCGCCGGGGGCTTATTGCTCGACACTTCTAGGCCCCCTGTCAGGGAATGGCCTGGCCCACTGAACGCAGCCGCTTCGCAAGCCCTCAGCCGGTTAACCCAACAACCACTTGAAACATGACACCTGCACATGGTGAATAAATAAACATCTTTATTTGAAAACCTCAGGGCCCTTCCCACATGGAAGAGCAAAACAGAGAAGACCACCAAAAAACAGTAACAAACTTCTGTCACTCCCAAAACCTGGGGAGGACTAACATAACATCAGCATCCAAATGGCCTCGTCACTGGCCTAACAAAAACAAGCCCCCCCAACAACACAAAGACCCCCATAAAAGAAAAACACATAATGCCCCCCAGAACAGAAGCCCCCGCATCACCCAAACCCTCGGTGAACACACTCTATTGGGTGTGGCGAGAGGGCGAGTGTGTGGACAGGCGTCTTTTGCCCCGGCCCGTCCTGCTGCTGTGCCTCAAGCTGGGCCGTGAGGCTGTGCCGAGGCTGGGGGAAGGATCCTCAGGGCGACAAGGCGTCTCGCCAGATGCCCTTGGGGGTCGGCCTACACGAGGTCGGGCCCGGGAGGGGCCTGCTGGTGGCTGCTGCAGCTGTGGGTGGCCCTCTTCAGTGGCTGCAGGAGCTCCTTGCACCGTGGCTGGGGGAGTGGCAGGCTCGCCTGCACCAATGGGTACAAGGTGGGTGATGCCAGGCGCGCGCTGGTCGCCAGACACACGTGCACTCGGCCAGCCTGGCCGGGGAGCAAGCGCGCCAAACTGTGGGTGGCCAGACCGGTGTGCGGCAGCAGGGCGGCGCCTGGCCTGGCGATGCCTCCCCGCCAGTGCAAGGGTCGCAGAACTCAGTGCCCCAACTGCGCCGACATGTCCCCGCATCTGCAGTCCCATTGTCTGGACAGCACCTCTCAGCTGGCGACTGGCGTGCTGCGCTGCCTCGAGTTGCTCGACCCCCCTCTCATGCACTGCCACAAGGAGCTCCACCCCCCTGGCGTGCGCTGCAGTGAAAACCTCGAGGCCCCTGGCCTGGGCTTGGCCGAAAGCCACCACACTTTGAGAGAGGCTTTCGATGGCCTGAGGCATCTGTGCCAGCACCTCCATGATTTCCACGTGGCGGCGCTCCGACGCTGCCGACATCTCGTCCAGGAGGCGCACCTCCTGGGCGACGTCCGAGTCCGGACTGGAGGGCGCCTCCACCCTCTGGCCAGAAGGCTGGCGTGCCGCCGGAGCACTGCCGAGTGCGGCCACGCCACTGACACCAGGTTCTGCCCTCCCCTCCACCGCCTCCCCCCTCTGGGCAGAAGGGTCGCGTGCCGCCGGAGCCTTGCCGCGGGCATCCATGCCACTGGGACCAGGTTCGGGGCTCCCCTCCCCCGCCTCCCCCTGGCTCTCCGGCACGCCAGACGTATCCCCTTCATTGGCATGTCCTGGAGCGGAGGAGGGTTCCCCCAAGGTGGCGCGTTCCTGCTGCTCCTCCACGTCCTCCTCCTCCGAGGGCCTGTCTGTGTGGGCTTCAGGGAGCACCTCCTCCTCACCAGCTGAAAGCAGGAAGGCACAAGTGTAGCTTTAGAGTGAGGACAGGCCGACAGCGAGGGAGGCCGCACTGGTGCATTATGCGCATTTATCGGCCACTGGGGAAGGATGTAGATCTGATGCGCGAGGGCAAGGATAGAGGTGCAGCCGGTCCTGTCCTTACCAGTGGGCTCCAGTATAGGGTCGGCATCGCCGATCGCCACAGGCCCAATCACCGGGAGCTGCAGCCGTCGGGCCACCCTCTCTTCCAGAGGCGTCAGCTCCTGGAACTCGCGAGGGCCTCCACCAGTGACACGGAGGCTCCTGGCATTCCTCCCCAGATTGGCCTGCAAGAGAAAGGAGGTCGTCTAAGTACAGTGTGGTGCCCTGTAGCTGTGTGTGACGCCTGCCATGGTGGAATAGCTTGCACAGTGTAATGCCCTGTAGCTGTGTGTGAGGCCTCCCATGGTGGAATAGCTTGCACAGTGTGGTGCCCTGTAGCTCTGTGTGAGGCCTCCCATGGTGGAATAGCTTGCACAGTGTGGTGCCCTGTAGCTCTGTGTGAGGCCTCCCATGGTGGAATAGCTTGCACAGTGTGGTAAGTGCAGAAAGAGCTCTTGATTAACATGCAAGTGCCATTGCAGCGGCAGCAGGGCTGGCCATTAGACCTTGGATGTCCCTTTGGCCCTAATGGGAGGTGCACATGCAAGGATGAGGGGGACATTGGAAAGGGTACTCACCTTGACCAGCCGACATAGGTCGTTGTATTTCTTGCGGCACTGGTCCGCACTCCTGGGAACATCTGAGCTGGAGGAGACCCTCCGGGCAATTTTGGTCCAGGCCTCCCTGAACTGGCTCCTGGGAGCCTTCCTGCCACTAGACGGGCAAACGACCCGCCTTCTTTTGCGCACCCCATGAAGGAGCACACCCAGCGCATGCTCAGAGAAGCGTTCGGCTTTTTCACGGGCCCTCTCCATGTCCTCCAGGCGTTGATATGCCACACAATCACTCCTGAGGCCTAGTTGCAGGGCTGCAGCATGCAGGGCGTGGCTGCAGTCAAAGTTGACCCTTCCCCCTTTAAGAGCTGGCCGGCGTCAGGGTGTCTGCTGACACTCACCACATGATCGCACCTGCGCTGCGCCCGGAATCGGCGTTATTAGGCTGCATCGCCGGATTAGCGCCTGAACACAGGGTTCCAATGCCTTGTGCAGCGCTCGGCCAAAAAGTTGGCCAAATCTACTGAATTTCGGCGAGCTCGCCTGCACTTTCCGGCGGGCGCTAAACTTGACGAGCGCCCGACTTTAGCGCCGCAATAGCGTCAGAACTGAATTTCTAGGCCGTGGTCCCAGCACTGACCCCTGTGGAACACCACTAGTTACTGATTGCCAGCCCGAGAATGAAGCATTTATCCCAACTCTTTGTTTTCTGTTAGATAGCCAATCTTCCACCCATGCCAGTATATTACTCCCAATCCCGTGATTTCTTATCTTGATCAGTAATCTTTTGTGTGGAACCTTGTCAAATGCCTTTTGGAAGTCCAAATACACCACATCCACTGGTTCCCCTTTATCCACAGTTTAACAACTCGATTCACTGATCACATACAATATCTTATCTCCGAGTCACCCAGAAATCCCCTTTTTCTGCAGAATAATTTTGGAGAACCGAGCAATTCCTCGACTCCACCTTTCAATCTCTAACTGATTACTTACAGAGTCTTTCCCTCCCTTGGGAAAGAACGGTTCAGATTCACTCAGAGAAATTGCTGACAAATATCCTGTAGATTACACCATTGCACAAATCAAATAAAGAACTATCACTCAAATACTGGATTCAGGTCCAGAAAATGCTCCAATATTGTGCATTTCTGTCATCTTTGAACAGACCAAAAATACATTTTAAAGTGAAGCCTATGCTATACAGTACTACAATATCTTATCAGTTACTCATATTCTCTTTTATGTTAATTGTATTACAATATCTACTCACCTATATTTTAAAACTACCCATGCATGGAATACTATCGTGTTTTGATTAAATAAAGTCTTTCATAACCTGTATAACTTTCTGACAACACGTTTATACAGTCTGTGCATATTAGTGACGGACACCACCGCATCATCATCAACCGACCCCCTCCCACCCCACCAGCATGTCGCTCTGTTTTTTTTAGACTTGTTTTATCTTGAGCACAGTCACCATTCAATCATGTTATGCTGTTTTCTCTTTCGATGAATTGCGTCTTTTGTCGTTTTCTGAAACTTTAGGATTTTGCAGATGCTCATGACACCATTCAGACCTCCCTCTCTCTCTGTCTCTGTCTCTCTCTCTCGCTCTGTTTGTCTCTCTGTCTTTCTCTCTCTCTCTCTCATGGCAGGTGCAGTACAATGTGGATAAATGTGAGGTTATCCACTTTGGTGGCCAAAATGGGAAGGCAGATTATTATCTGAACGGCAGTAGATTGGGAGAAGGGAAATTGCAACGAGACCTGGGTGCCCTTATGCACAAGTCGGAGAAGGTAAGCATGTAGATGCAGCAGGCGGTTAAGAAGGCAAATGGTATGTTGGCCTTTGTAGCGAGAGGGTTCGAGTATAGGATCAAGCTCAGGGTCAGAAAGAAATGAGTGGTGCTGAAGGCTTGTTTTTCAGACTGGAGAGAAGTATGTAGTGGGGTTCCCCATGGGTCGCTTATTGAGACCTCTGCCCTTGTTCCTCTTTATTAACGACCTGGACTTGGGGTTAAAGGGCATCATTTCAAATGTGCAGACACCTGGCTGCTGAAATGTAATGCAGGGAAGTGATGCCTGTTGGAAGGAAGAATGAGGTGAGACAATATAAATAGCTTGGTGTAATTTTAAAGGGGGTGCAGGAACAGATAGACCTGGAGGTTCACGTACACACATCTTTGAAGTTGGCAGGCCAATTGTAAAGACTGTTAAAAAGTATATCGTATCATGTGATTTATAAATAGAGCCATAAAGTAGTGATGAATAATTATGAGGTGATGCTAAATCATTACACATCATTTTTGGGGGCTCAGATGGAACATTGTCATAGAGTCATAGAGTTATACAGCATGGATAGAGGCCCTTCGGCCCATCGTGTCCGCGCCGGCCATCACGCCCTGTCTAATCTAATCCCATATTCCAGCATTTGGTCCATAGCCTTGTATGCTATGGCATTTCAAGTGCTCATCCAAATGCATCTTGAATGTTGTGAGGGTTCCAGCCTCCACAACACTTCTGGGCAGTGAGTTCCAGACTCCAACCAACCTCTGGGTGAAAAAGTTCTTTCTCAAATCCCCTCTAAACCTCCCACCCTTTACCTTGAATCTGTGCCCACTAGTTGTTGACCCTTCTACTAAGGGAAAAAGCTCCTTAGTATCCATCCTATCTATGCCCCTCATAATTTTGTACACCTCAATCATGTCCCCCCTCAGCCTCCTCTGCTCCAAGGAAAACAAACCCAATCTGCCCAGTCTCTCTTCAGAGCTGAAGCGTTCCAGCCCTGGTAGCATCCTGGTGAATCTCCTCTGCACCCTCTCCAAAGCTATCACATCCTTCCTGTAGTGTGGCGACCAGAACTGCACACAGTATTCCAGCTGTGGCCTAATCAGTGTTTTATACAGCTCCATCATGTCCAGTTCTGGCCATCACATTATACAAAGGATGTAAAAGCCTTGGAAAGAATGCAGAGAAAATTGAACAGAATGGAAACAGATGAGGAACTTCGATTATGTGGACATGGTAGAGAAGCAGGGTGATGTTCTCTATGCAGCAGGGAAGGGCAAGGGGTTTTAATAGAGTTGTTCATAATTTGAAAGTATTTTGATAATGCAAATAGGAAAAACCGTTTCACTGTCCAGAGATCAGCAACCAGAGGGTGCACATTTAGGGCAGATGGTAAAATCGCCAGAGGGAGCGCTGCACTGTCGGAGGTGCCCTCTTTAGTATGTGACGTTAAACTGAGGCCCCTTCCTCCTCCCTCAGATGGATGTAAGTTATCCCACACCATGATTCAATGAAGAGCAGGGCAGTGGCACTGGTGTCCTGGTCATTATTCCTCACTCAGCCAACCCAAAATAGCATTTGGAAAACTCACCTGTTTGGGAAGTTGGTGCAAATTTGAGGACAAATGACTATAAGATGAAACACATTGGAGAATAAATTATCAATATGTATATCTTGGGTACAGGTCTGAGAATAAAGCGTGAAATAAGAAAATTAACTGAGCAATTCTGGCACCGGCAGTTATAGAAACAGAATAATTAGTCAAAGTCTTCCCTGGCTGAATCACCAGCTGCCTGCAGTTAGAGCAAACTTGCTTCAGTCATTGCTCAATTTAAACTGTTTCCTTTGAAAACTGATATCTCTGCTGCAAACTGCTGCTGGCATTTTCACAGCAACACCCTCAGTTGAGGAAGATGCCTTTAATACACGCTGTTTTGTGCAGAGCAGTGTAGAGAGGGAAGTGTAACTTCTTGACTCACTTCCCTGTGAACTGTGGCTCAGTTGCTAGCACACTCGCCTCTGAGTCAGAAGGTTGTGGGTTCAGAGTCTCACTCTATGGTCTTGAGCAGATAAAGCCATGCTTGACGCTCCCAAGCAAAGCTGAGGGAGAGCTACACTGACGGAGGTGCTGTCTTTCGGAAGAGACGTTAAACAGAGGGCCTGCCTTCTTTCTCAGGTGGACGTAAAAAGGCCCCAAAACCACTATTTCGAAGAAGAGCAGGGGAGTTATCCCCGGTGTCCTGGGGCCAATATTTATCCCTCAACCAACATAACAAAAGCAGATTATCTGGTCATTATCACATTGCTGTTTGTGGGAGCTTGCTGTGCTCAAAATGACAGCGGCATTTCCCACAATACAACAGTGATTTCCCTTCAAATGTACTTCATTGGCTGTAAAGCGCTTCGAGAAGACCGATGCTCGTGAAAGGCACTATATAAATGCAAGTCTTTCTTTTCTTTCAATTTTCTCGCTGTCTTCTTTGCAGATAGATCAGTGCCACAGAAGCGATACACTAATAATACAGCTCCCTTCCAATCAATTAGCGAAGGAAAACTGTGGTTCAGAGAAGGTGCCTTTATATGTATTCTCGATATCAATCATTACATGTTCAGCAATGTATTCATTTTCGGTTTAATTTTATGCTTGTCCTGTATATATGTAAGCTTGTCTAAATGCCTCTCTCTCTATCTCTTTCTCTCTCTCCCTCTATATATATATATATATATATAGTGAGAGAGAGAGAGTGTAAGAGAGAGATAGATACCACAATCTGCATCGTGTATCTGAGAAGAACCTAAAGTGATCATCATAATTATAAAGGGTTTTGATAGGCTGAATCAGAACAAAAGGTTCCCACTGGCTAGAGATCGTTGACCAGAGGATGTACATTTATGGTAATTGGCAAAAAAAGAGGGGAGTCGCGGATTTTTTTAAAATATCCGGTTAATTATTAGCTGAAATTCATTGCTTGAAAGGAAAATAGAAACAGATTTCACAGTTAATTTAAGGTAAGTGATTTTATACTTGAAAAGGAAACATTTACCGGGCTTTGGTGAAACAACAGGGGAGTGGGTGAAATGAATAGTTCTTTCAAAGAGACTGCACCGGCGCGATGACCACATTCTGTGCTGTTTTATATATATATATATATATATATAGATATATATATATATGCACAATAATTTGTAATATGTCCCTGAAGAGTACACAAAATACTTCTGATTAACCAAATTGTTTGCTGCATGTCTTTGGAATAATACAGGGTATCATTATCAGAGATGAAATATGTGTGAAGTGATTTGTTCACTATCTATGGGTATTAAACATTGCTTCCTCCTAAATATTGCAATGGCTGCAGATAGGCTAAAGTAGGTGAAGCTAATATTTAAACAAATCTGCACTTTGAATAATGTAGCGAGTAATCTTATTGTTGTACTGAAAATAAAACAGGATTGTTGTGTGTTTAGCAATTAAATGTAATAATAAGTACATATATATGCAAATATATTAAGATAACGTCAACATACAATTAACATAATCTGGAAAAGAAATTAATCCTTCTGAACTTCTCTCTGTGATCCTAAAACAGTCTCTTTTTTAAATTAGGGTTTTCAATCCTTTATCATTGAAACAAGATGTTTAATATTGAAATATTTGTTGTCTGTTTTTTGTTTTTCATACAGGCCCCAGCATCTGCAACATTTGCCCCCTTGTGACCCCTCCTCATTGTTCTTTGATGTAATGTTTTCCGGACTAACCTGTTTGGACACCATTCACACCTTTGATTGCTGTGATTATCTCTCTGCCGAGGTGTGATAAATGGCAGTTAGAAAGATTACCTGTAAACATCTGGCATTATTCTCTGACTATATAAGCTGTGTCTTTATGCATCTCTCCACTTCACCTGATGAAGTAGCAGTGCTCCGAAAGCTTGTGATTTCAAACAAAACTGTTGGACTATAACCTGGTGTTGTGTGACTTCTTACATTTGTCCACCCCAGTCGAACACCGGCAACTCCACACCTTGAAATATCTTCAGAGAGGCGCTGGTAAGTTATATGTGATTGCCTAAAACACACTGCCATTGTAGGTGATTGTTTCAATACATTGTTTAATGTATGCTACAGGCTTATATATACATATATAGGAAAAGGAGGAGGCCATTCCGCCCCTCGAGCCTGTTCTGCCATTCGTTGAGATCATGGTTAATTTGCGATTTATTTCCAGAAACACGCCTCTGGCCCATATCCCTTAATTCCTTTGGTTAACGGAAAGCTATCAATCTCCGAATTAAAATTAACAATTGATCTAGCAACAATTGCCGTTTGTGAGAGAGAGTTTCAAACTTCGATCAGCATTTGTGTGTATAATTTTGGAATTTCATATTTTCACTCCTGATAGGTCTGGCTCTAATTTTAAGTCTATGCCACCTAGTCCAGGAATCCCTAACCAGTCCAAATCGTTTATCTCTATCTATTCTATCTGTTCCTCTTACTATCTTGAAAACATCGAACAGATCGACCCCTCACCTTCTAAATTTTAGGAAATACAAGCCTTGTTTGTGTAATCTCTCCTCGTAACTCAATATATTATATACACACACACACACTGGTGTAACATGTCAAATTCATGTTCAGAATGAGTGTGTAGTAATTGTATGTGCTGACAGGTCAGGAAGAGAGTGTTTGAAGACCAGGACCACAAACCCGGCACTAGGCTCCTGGTCTACAGAGCAGCAATGATACCCACCCTGCTGTACGCCTCAGAGACATTGACCATGTACAGGATGCACCTCAAAGCACTGGAGAGGTACCACCAACGCTGCCTCCGCAAGATCCTGCAAATCCTTTCGCAGGATAGGCGCACCAATGTCAGTATTCTCGCTCAGGCCAACATCCCCAGCATCGAAGCCTTGACCACACTCGATCAGCTCCGATGGACGGGTCACAGTTTCCGCATGCCCGATACGAGACTTTCAAAACAAGCAATTAACTCGGAGCTCCGGCACGGCCAGAGAGTCCCAGCTGGGCAGAGGAAACGCTTCAAGGACACCCTCAAAGCCTCCTTGAAAAAGTGTAACATCCCCACCAACACCTGGGAATCCCTGGCCTAAGACCAGAGCACAAAGTGGAGGAGAAGCATCCGGGAAGGCACCGAACACCTCGAGTCTCTTCGCCGGGAGCAAGCGGAAGCCAAGCGCAAGCAGCGCACATCAACCGAAGCACCCCACCCTCCCACCCCTTCAACCACCGTTTGCCCCACGTGTGACAGAGACTGTAGGTCCTGCATTGGACTCATCAGTCACCTGCGAACACATTTTTAATGTGGAAGAAAGCCATCCTCGGTTCCGAGGAGCTGCCTATGAGGATGAAGAAGATTATTCGTTCCTTTAGTAACAACTTGTTTAAAGTGATATCTATGTTGCAATCTTGGTAACTACAGCGACAGCCACGCCATATCCTTTATGCCCAAACCAACGACTAAGGAAGTTAAGAAAGAAAACTATCTCGGTCCTTTGGAGGCTCCGAAAATTGTGTGCGAATCGAATTAGAACATGTATACTCTCTCAGTTCTTCTTGGGATCAGTGAGTATGATTCTAGTGTCTGGTAATTTTAAATCCTCGAAGATTTGTATTTCAATGTAAAGTTGAAATAGAGAGTTACGCAAACTGTTTGAATTGAGGAACAGTCTACACTGTTGTATTTGTTTCTAATGAGCACAGTCGGTGATACTCGACCTGTGTTTGTAATTGTTAAAAGGTGGGCAAGCAATTCACAGGGTAAAAACTGGATGATGTGCTCTGGTAGCTTAAGGAATAAATCATACAGATGTTTCTCAAGATCTGGACACTGTTCTCGTACAGTTTTAAAAGCGGATTACAGGAAGTAAGGGCAGGGTATGTGTGGCTGCTATATCACTAATTCAAAGACACATTGTCTATCTAACTTACTTCAAACAGTAAGTGCTGGACACACTCAAAAAGTCAGGCATCAACTGTGGAGAGAGAGTAGAGTTATTGTTTCAGTTCAACGAACTTTCATCAGAATTGGAAGTTGTTAATGATGAGCAGCTTTTAAGAATATAAAGTGCCAGGATAAAGGGGACAGGAAATTAATAAAAGGAAGCAGTCTGTGATAGATTGGAGGACGTGAGTGATTCAGTGACAAAATGGATGATGGTGTAAGGCAAATGGGAGTGCTAATGTTGCAAGTCTAGAAACACATATTGGGTGCAGAGGATTTTTAATGGTTGCAGTGGAACAGCAACAGGTAAAGGAATCATTGAAAATCTAACAATGTGGCGAGGCTTACCCTGGTTCGGGAATAGGGCGGAAGAGAGTAGGTAGACTGCCAGGGGTGCGGTTGGTGGTCGGAAATTGTTTCTGGGAGGGAAGGGATGATGAGAAAGTGTGAGAAAGAGGTTTCTGGGAGTGGTTCCCAGTTCCTGCACTTATTTTAAAAGCATTTCAACTAATATCTTCTAATTCTCATTACATTTATCGACCTGAATCGTTAACTCTGTTTCACTCTCCACAGATACTGGCTGACCTGCTGAGTGTTTCCTGAATTTCCTGTTTGTATTTCAGGTTTCCAGAATACGCAGTGCTTTGTTTTATCTACTTGCCTCACTATCTCTTTGTTTATCCTTTCTTACTCTCTCTCTCTTTTTTATTTCTTTCCTTCTCTCTTTCTTTCTTATTTACTTTCTTTCTACCATTCTTTTTTCTTTCTCTCT